>NC_134400.1:153111757-153450503 GCF_050003625.1 Haematobia irritans | reverse complement strand
TTTAATGTAGCCCCCATTCAACCGACTCCACTATTTGAGGTCGTCAGCATCTTTACACCGCAATTTTTATTCGATTTGTCTGAAGTTCAAAATCTAGAGGATTTGTTGGTCCCCACATACGTGTGTCAAAGATGGTTTTAATGGGTCGATGTTTTGGTATCGACCGATCTCCCGATTTGACTTCTTTTGCCTGAAATTCAAAATCTATATATAGTGTGAATCGGTTAATGTTTTGGTATAGCTCCCTTGTAGACCGATCTCCCGATTTGAGGTTTTGAGCACCTAGAAATCGCAATTATATGCGATTTCACAGAAGTTTAAAGTCTATAGGAATTTTAGTTCTACACAAAAGTGTGTTGAATATGGTGTATATCGGTCGATATTTTGGCATAGCCGCATATATACCGATTTTCCTATTCAATTTCTTGAGCGTCCAAACATCCCAATTTGTATCCTATTTGTTCTATATTCTTTAAAATAAATACATTTTCAGAGACCTATGTAGCTTTAAATGTAGGATCAATAAAACTAAAATTAGGATCCCAGAAATATATTATATATATTAAACTAAAAAAAGGCCGATTAAATACTTGTATAAGTATATAATTAATTAAATTCTATAGAAATAACATTTTGACAACATTTTCTATAGAAGTAAAATTTGGAAAAAAATGTCTATAGAAATAAAATTTTGACAAAATTTTCTACAGAAATAAAATTTTGACAAATTTTTCTATAGAAATAACATTTTGACAATGTTTTCTATAAAAATAAAATTTTGGTAGATTACTTTTGGCTCGAGTGCCAACCATGATTATGAACCGATATGGACCAATTTTTGTGTGATTGGGGATCGGCTATATATAACTATAGATCGATATGGACTAATTATGGCATGCTTATAAGCGGCCTTATACTAACAGCACGTTGCACTTTTCAACCGGTCCTCCAAGAGGCTCCGGAGGACAAATCTGGGGATCGATTTATATGGGGGCTATATATAATTATGGACCGATATGGACCAATTCTTGGATGGTTATTAGAGACCATATACGAACACCACGTACCAAATTTCAACCGGATCGGATGAATTTTGCTCCTCTAAGAGGCTCCGGAGGTCAAATCTGGGGATCGGCTTATATGGGCGCTATATATAATTAAGGACCGATATGGACCACTTTTGGCATGGTTGTTAGAGACAACATATTAACACCACGTACCAAATTTCAATCGGATCGGATGACTTTTGCTCCTCTAAGAGGTTCCGGAGGTCAAATCTGAGGATCGGTTTATATGGGGGCTATATATAATTATGGGCCGATGTGGACCAAATTTTGCATGGTCATTAGAGAACATATACCAACACCATGTACCAAATTTCAGCCGTATCGGATGAAATTTGGTTCTCTTAGAGGCTCCGCAAGCCAAATCGAGGATCGGTTTATATGGGGGCTATATGTAATTATAGACCGATATGGACCAATTTTTGCATGGTTGTTAGAGACCATATACTAACATCATGTACCAAATTTCAGCCGGATCGGATGAAATTTGCTTCTCTTAGAGCAATCGCAAGCCATATTTGGGGGTCCGTTTATATGGGGGCTATACGTAAAAGTGGACCGATATGGACAAATTTTTGCATGGTTGTTAGAGACCATATACTACCACCTTGTACCAAATTTCAGCCGGATCGGAAGAAATTTGCTTCTGTTAGAGCAATTGCAAGCCAAATTTGGGGGTCCGTTTATATGGGGGCTATACGTAAAAGTGGACCGATATGGCCCATTTGCAAAACCATCCGACCTACATCAATAACAACTACTTGTGCCGAGTTTCAAGTCGATAGCTTGTTTCGTTCGGAATTTAGCGTGATTTCAACAGACGGACGGACGGACATGCTCAGATCAACTCAGAATTTCACCACGACCCAGAATATATATACTTTATGGGGTCTTAGAGCAATATTTCGATGTGTTATAAACGGAATGACAAAGTTAATATACCCCCATCCTATGGTGGAGGGTATAAAAAGGCCGATTAAATACGTATATAATTAAGATTACAGTTTCTATAGAAATAAAATTTTGACAAAATAAAATTTTGACAACATTTTCTATAGAAGTAAAATTTTGACAAAATTTTCTATAGAAATAAAATTTGTAAAAATTTTTCTATAGAAATAAAATTTTGACAAAATTTTATATAGAAATAAAATTTTGACAAAATTTTCTATAGAAATAACATTTTGACAATGTTTTCTATAAAAATAAAATTTTGGTAGATTATTTTTGGCTCCAGTGTCAACCATGATTATGAACCGATATGGACCATTTTTTGTGTGATTGGGGATCGGCTATATATAACTATAGACCGATATGGACCAATTTTGGCATGGTTATTAGCGGCTTTATACTAACACCACGTTGCAAATTTCAACCGGATCGGATGAATTTTGCTCCTCCAAGAGGCTCCGGAGATCAAATCTGGGGAACGGTTTATATGGGGGCTATATATAATTATGGACCGATATGGACTAATTCTTGCGTGTTTGTTAGAGACCACATTCTAACACCATGTTCCAAATTTCAACCGGATCGGATGAATTTTGCTCCTCCAAGAGGCTCCGGAGGACAAATCTGGGGATCGATTTATATGGGGGCTATATATAATTATGGACCGATATGGTTGTTAGAGACCATATACGAACACCACGTACCAAATTTCAACCGGATCGGGTGAATTTTGCTCCTCCAAGAGGCTCCGGAGGTCAAATCTGGGGATCGGCTTATATGGGGGCTATATATAATTATGGGTCGATGTGGACCAATTTTTGCATGGTCATTAGAGACCATATACCAACACCATGTATCAAATTTCAGCCGGATCGGATGAAATTGCTTCTCTTAGAGGCTCCGTAAGCCAAATCGGGGGGATCGGTTTATATGGGGGCTATATATAATTATGGACCGATGTGGACCAATTTTTGCATGGTTGTTAGAGACCAATTTTTGCATGGTCATTAGAGAGCATATACCAACACCATGTACCAAATTTCAGCCGGATCGGATGAAATTGCTTCTCTTAGAGGCTCCGTAAGCCAAATCGGGGGGATCGGTTTATATGGGGGCTATATATAATTATGGACCGATGTGGACCAATTTTTGCATGGTTGTTAGAGACCATATACTAACACCATGTACCAAATTTCAGCCGGATCGGATGAAATTTGCTTCTCTTAGAGCAATCGCAAGCCAAATTTGGGGGTCCGTTTATATGGGGGCTATACGTAAAAGTGGACCGATATGGCCCATTTGCAATACCATCCGACCTACATCAATAACAACTACTTGTGCCCAGTTTCAAGTCGATAGCTTGTTTCGTTCGGAAGTTAGCGTGATTTCAACAGACGGACGGACGGACGGACATGCTCAGATCGACTCAGAATTTCAGCACGACCCAGAATATATATACTTTATGGGGTCTTAGAGCAATATTTCGATGTGTTACAAACGGAGTTGCAAAGTTAATATACCCCCATCCTATTGTGGAAGGTATAAAAACTTAAACCAAAGATAAACAAGTAAGGAAAGTCTAAAGTCGGGCGGGACCGACTATATTATACCCTGCACCACTTTGTAGATCTAAATTTTCGATACCATATCACATCCGTCAAATGTGTTGGGTGCTATATAAAGGTTCGTCCCAAATACATACATTTAAATATCACTTGATTTGGACAGACTTTGATAGACTTTTACAAAATCTATAGACTCAAAATTTAAGTTGGCTAATGCACTAGAGTGGAACACAATTTTAGTAAAAAAATATGGGAAACATTTAAATCTGAAGCAATTTTAAGGAAACTTCGCAAAAGTTTATTTATGATTTATCGCTCGATATATATGTATTACAAGTTTAGGAAAATTAGAGTCAGTTTTACAACTTTTCGACTAAGCAGTGGCGATTTTACAAGGAAAATGTTGGTATTTTGACCCTTTTTGTCGAAATCAGAAAAACATATAAATGGGAGCTATATCTAAATCTTAACCGATTTCAACCAAATTTGGCAGGCATAGCTACAATGCCAATTCTACTCCATGTGCAAAATTTCAACTAAATCGGAGCAAAAAATTGGCCTCGGTGGTCATATGAGTGTAAATCGGGCGAAAGCTATATATGGGAGCTATATATAAATCTGAACCGATTTCAATCAAATTTGGCACGCATGGCTAGAATGCTAAATCTACTCCCTGTGCAAAATTTCAACCAAATTGGGCAAAACTCGGGCTTCTGGGGCCATATAAGTCCATATCGGGCGAAAAATATATATGGAAGCTATATCTAAATCTGAACCGATTTCAATCAAATTTGGCACACATGACTATACTACCAATTGTGCTCCTTGTGCAAAATTTCAAGCTATAAAAAACGATAAAACTCTGGCTTCTGGGTCCATATAAGTGCATATCGGGCGAAAGCTATATATGGGAGCTATATATAAATCTGAACCGATTTCAATCAAATTTGGCACGCATAGCTAGAATGCTAAATCTACTCCCTGTGCAAAATTTCAACCAAATTGGGTCAAAACTCTAGCTTTTAGGACCATATTAGTCCATATCGGGCGAAAGATATATATGGGAGCTATATCTAAATCTGAACCGATTTCAATCAAATTTTGCACACTTGACTATACTACTAATTGTACTCCTAGTGCAAAATTTCAACCAAATTCGGCCAAAAAACTGGCTTCTGGGGCCATATAAGTCCATATCGGTCGAAAGATATATATGGGAGCTATATCTAAATCTGAACCGATTTCAATCAAATTTTGCACACTTGACTATACGACCAAGTGTTATGCCAATACAAAATTTCAAGCAAATCCGTATAAAACTCTGGCTGCTGCGTCCATATTAGTGCATATCGGGCGAAAGATATATATGGGAGCTATATCTTAATCTGAACCGATTTCAATAAAATTTGGCCCACTTGACTATAGTACTAATTGTTCTTCTTGTGCAAAATTTTAAGCAAATTAGGGTAAAACTCTGGCTTCTGTGGCCATATAAGTCCATATCGGGCGAAATATATATATGGGAGCTATATCTAAATCTGAACCGATTTCTTCCAAAATCATACTTGTGCCAAATTTGAAGTCGATTGGACTAAAACTGCGACCTAGACTTTGATTACAAAAATGTGTTCACGGACAGACGGACAGACGGACAGACGGACATCGCTATATCGACTCAGGAACCCACCCTGAGCATTTTTGCCAAAGACACCATGTGTCTATCTCGTCTCCTTCTGGGTGTTGCAAACATATGCACTAACTTATAATACCCTGTTCCACAGTGTGGAGCAGGGTATAAAAATCATCAAAATAAATCATAACCTATATTTGAAGCGTTTTTATCTTAAATCTAATCATTTCAGTTAATTTAACGACGATTTCAAGGAAAATTTTCCTTTCGATCAAAGACATACGACTTTAATGGAGGTAAGCAAATTTCATAAACTCTCTTTTAATTAAAATTTCATTATGTTAAAGAAATATGTCCTTAATATTGTGTAAATTTCGTATCTTAAAATTAGGTTGCATAATCTTTAATACCACGTATATAGTCTTCTCAGTATATGATTGCTTGGGAAAGTATCCGTCATCAATGATAGCAACCTAAAGTTGCAATACCTATTAGACACTCTGTACATATGATCTCGCCTACCCACTTTTGCTGAGGATGCGCTCACACACTGTCTTTGGACATTCCTGCTCTTAAACAACATCAGTTGCAAGCACTGTGGAATAGCTATGAATAGATATCGTTGCCTCGAAATTATTTCCTATTTCTTTCCAATTGGTCTCTATTACCTTGATAGCACCCAACTATGAAAGAAATGAATAAAAACCTATTTTATCTCCCGATACATACAATCAGAACTTATGGTTTTGCAATGGTCAAATACTGCTTCTGGACAGGATTTCCTATAGACTTTTGTAACATCTGGGTGCAAATTGTAACGCAAGTGATTTATGATTGATGCTCAAAAGTAGATGGTCTCATCAAACATAGATAAAAAAGGTTTATAATGATGTGCTCTAAGGTGGTTTGCCAAGATGATTATATTTGCCAATTTGTATGGATAAATGGATAGAATTTTAATTTTTACACAAATTTGTACATTTTTATAAATTTATGGGTTTTTCTATAAAATAGATGTATACTTACATAATATATTGTTTTCATAAATACTTGTTATGAAATTATGAATTTTTTAATAATACATGTATATGGACTTTTTCATAACATTCATTACATACTACACACAAAAAACAATTTATCACATTCAATCACAAAATTAATTGATCCAATTAATTTTTTAATTGAAATGTCTTCAATCACGAAAAGCATAGTACAGATCACAGTTTTAACTAATCATCAAAAAAAATACTTAATTAAAAAATTAATTGGTTTCATTAGCATTAGCAATTGATTCAATTAAATGTTTAATTGATGTTGACTGCAAAATTCAATAACTTTTTTAATTAAAAAACAAGTGAGGAAAGTCTAAAGTCGGGCGGGGGCGACTATATTATACCCTGCACCACTTTGTATATCTAAATTTTCGATACCATAACACATCCGTCAAATGTGTTGGGGCTATATATAAAGGTTTGTCCCAAATACATACATTTACATATCACTCGATCTGGACAGAATTTGATAGACTTCTACAAAATCTATAGACTCAATATTTAAGTCGGCTAATGCACTAGGCTGGAACACAATTTTAGTAAAAATAAATATGGGAAACATTTAAATCTGGAACAATTTTAAGGAAACTTTGCAAAAGCTTATTTATGATTTATCGCTCGATATATATGTATTAGAAGTTTAGGAAAATTAGAGTCATTTTTACAACTTTTCGACTAAGCAGTGGCGATTTTACAAGGAAAATGTTGGTATTTTGACCATTTTTGTCGAAATCAGAAAAACATCTATATGGGAGCTATATCTAAATCTGAACCGATTTCAATCAAATTTGGCACACATGACTATACTACCAATTTTACTCCTTGTGCAAAATTTCAAGCTAATCGGGATAAAACTCTGGCTTCTGAGTCCATATAAGTGAATATCGGGCGAAAGATATATATGGGAGCTATATCTAAATCTGAACCGATTTCAACCAAATTTGGCACGCATAGCTACAATGCTAAATCTACTCCCTGTGCAAAATTTCAAACAAATTGGGCCTAAACTCTGGCTTTTAGGACCATATTAGTCCATATCGGGCTAAAGAAATATATGGGAGCTATATCTAAATCTGAACCGATTTCAATCAAATTTTGCACACTTGACTATACGACTAAGTGTTATGTTTGTGCAAAATTTCAAGCAAATCGGTATAAAACTCTGGCTGCTGGGTCCATATTAGTGCATATCGGGCGAAAGATATATATGGGAGCTATATGTAAATCTGAACCGATTTCTTCCAAAATCAATAGGGTTCTATTCTGACCCAAATTAGGAACATGTGCCAAATTTGAAGGCGATTGGACTTAAATTGCGACCTAGACTTTGATCCCAAAAATGTGTTCGCAGACAGACGGACGGACGGACATGGTTATATCGACTCAGGGACCCACCCTGAGCATTATTGCCAAAGTTACTATGTGTCTATCTCGTCTCCTTCAGGGTGTTACAAACATATGCACTAACTTATAATACCCTGTTCCACAGTGTGTAAATGAGTGTGAGTGTAAATCGGGCGAAAGCTATATATGGGAGCTATATCTAAATCTGAACCGATTTCAACCAAATTTGGCACGCATAGCTATAATGCTAATTCTACTTCCTGTTCAAAATTTCAATTAAATCGGAGTAAAAGATTGGCCACTGTGGTCATATGAGTCATGCAAATAACGTTGTTAGCTCAAATTTTTATTACATTGACAAGAAACTTCATTGATTTTTTGTTTTTTGTGTAAACACAGAAATTAAAAATTATAAATAATTCCTGTCTCATTTTCTTCTTTGCCCACAGTAGTAGATATCTAGAACGTTGCAAAGACTGAATTTGTATCAAACCCCCTATGGTCTCCATTAATAGTTTTCATTCATAAACACCAAATGTATGTTATTGTCATCACTCCTACAGCTACTGCATTAATAATCAATCCGATATCATTCACAACGTCAGTCTGAATCTGAATTCATGAGAAATAATCGCTGTCATAACGTAAATCAAAATTCCAACTGGCACAATTATCAATCGATCACTCTTACTTTCAATCCATCCCATTTTGAGACCATCAATTACAGCCACACATAGATACCAAGTGGGCTAATGTACAATGGACCTGCAGGCCCATTGTGAAATGAACCAAAAGTACCTAGAGTTAGGTAAGTGAGAAGCTAAAGAAGCAGTGAATGGAATAGAGGTCGATCGTCCATAGAGTAGCCTTTTAGGCAACCGCCAGTCGATGGGCAAACTAGTCAATGATTTATAGCCTAAGTGAAAAATCTGATGTACAAGTCCATGTACATGTCCATGAAACACCATCCACGAGAACTCATGAAATATTTATGGACAATGGGGAAAACCACCAATAACTACAGCCTGCATCCCCACATAGAGCTCAACCATTCTGCTCTGCCGTAAGAAAGCAATGACTATCAATGGGTAGTGGTAGTAAAATTATGGTACTGCCTTTGGCCAATCCAGAAGGATTTTGTGTGGACATTGCTGCTGTAATGCTTAAAATCGACAACAACAATTGAATCTGGTTAAGATGAATCCCCACTGTTAATTCATCTCTATGTAGTGTGGATGGAAGAAGAATTTCAAAGTCCATCAATTTTCCAATCCTTTCCATTTCATCCCTTTCCTTCCTGGGTGGATGGTATTCTTCCTTGTTTTGTGGTGAAGTGGAAGTTGTCGAAATTTGAAATTGCCTGTTTGGATGTCTGGAACAGATACCATAAATGGCTTTGCATTTCAAGCGTTTTTCAATGGTTTCAATTTACAGTGTCCTTGCTTCCTATGATCGAATGCAACTAAAGGTTTTCATGTTACTAACTGTGATGGTTACAAATAACAAAGAAAGTATAGAAGTCAATAGCAGGCGTTTTGTGTGCTTCACAAAAATTTAAATGGAAATGGAAAAGAAGTTCAAAACCATATTATATCTGTATATGAAATTTCTAAAGGTGTTTGCCATGTTCACTGGACCGAAACAAAATTTCCAAAAGTCCATATTTTGTTGAATAGAGTGGAGCGGACTTTGGTAAAATTTGCCTTTGTGAACGTTAGTTGGTAAGATGAATTACCATATGATATTCCACACAAATTGTGGAAGTTCTTCCTAAGTCAATACTTTTAATGTACATCCAAAAACCAGGTCTGTGCAGTCGGAGTCTGAAGATTTTGCTTGATTCGGAGTCGTAAACAGTTTGATCGACTCCGGCTAAACTAAATTTTTTAAAACACTTCACATTTTTGCCTGTAAATGAAACGCAACTTCCAATTATGAAGATTACCCGCACAGAAATAACCTGTTTGGAAATGGTTGCCGCATCAATTTAATGCTTATCTAGAGTATGCAATTGTTGCGAAAACCATGTATTTTGTCTTAGTAAAAATAATTTTCGAGCGGAGAAAAATATATGTTGGCAATAAGCATTTAAATGGTTCTCAAATGCCGCATGTACCATGTACATTCTTTTCGTGACCATTTAGTTTTTTAACTTTTTTGCAGCGAAAAGAATTTTATAACAAGTATATACGGCCGTAAGTTCGGCCAGGCCGAATCTTATGTACCCTCCACCATGGATTGCATAGAAACTTGTACTATAGACTGTCATCCAAACGAATTACTTGGGTCGCGGTAACACTTGCCGATGGCAAGGTATCATAATACTTTTAACACCGTCTTCTCAATTGTAAGTTAGTCCATACACGGACGAAAAACACTGTTTTTCATATGGTTGGGTGTAAAAATTATATGTTTGGAACTCAAATTTTTAAACACAATATTTTTAAGTGCAAGCATATAATGTTCATAAACTAGCATAATCTGTTTTGGACATACATGTTAATATGTTAGAACATATTATGTTTGGGACATAAACTGTTTGTAAATATAATATGCTTAGATGCAAAATATATTAATTTGGAAATAGCCTATAAACATATATGTGTTTAGAAAGAGAGGCCTAGAGAGTATGCTGCAAGTAAAATAATGAAAGTAAGCGATTGGCGCCTTAAAAATAAATATATACACAAAGAAAAGTTCATTAAAGATTGGCAAAATACTATGTGTGAATATAAACAAGTATAAATTTAAAAATTTGGAGTAAACATATATATGTTGTGATATAAGACTTCGCCAAAAATTGTATATGCTTAAGTAAAAATATTAAAATGAGTATTCGGAGAGAAAATTCATTCGGAACCAAGAGAAAAGACATTTGAAAAAAAAAGCATGAGTTTTGTTTATCATTTTCGCATTACGGGCACAATTTTTTATACCCTAAACCACATAGTGGTCAGGGTATTATAAGTTTGATCGGCCAAAAAATGTGCCTACCAGAAATATTGATTTTAGACCCCATAAAATATATACCGATCGACTTAGAATCACCTCCTGAGTCGATCTAGCGCTTGGTGTCCGTCCGTCCGTCCGTCTGTCCATGTATTTGTTGTTCACAGGATTCCGGTCGCAATTATTAACCTATTTTGATGAAATTTGGTACAGGGAGTTTTTTGGGCACAAGGACGAACTCTATTGAATTTGGAAGAAATCGGATCAAATTTAGATATAGCTCCCATATATATGTATCGCCCGATTTCGACAAATGGGGTCACGTTGCGCGCTTTTTCAAACGGATCGTCACCAAATTTGGCAAAAGGTAATCTCTTCCATTGCCCTTCAAGTCTGCAAAATTTCATCCAAATCGGTTTATATTTAGATATAGCTCTCATATATATGTATCGCCCGATTTTCCTAAATTTGGCTACAAAACCTTTATTTATCAGCCGATCTTACTCAAAATTGGCTAAATATAATCTTTTATAGCACTAACTATGTGTGCAAAAAATCATCGAAATCGGTTCAGATTTAGCTATAGCTCCCATATATATGTACCGCCCGATTTTTTTAAATTGGGCCATAAAACCCTTATTTATCAACCGATCTTACCCAAATTTGGCTAAATGTAGTCTTCTATAGCACTAACTATATGTGCAAAAAATCATCGAAATCGGTTCAGATTTAGATATAGCTCCCATACATATGTATAGCCCGATTTTCCCAAATTTGGCCATAGAACCCTTATTTATTAACCGATCTTACTAAAAGTTGGCTAGATCCAGTCCTCTATAGTACTTACTATATGTGCAAAATTTCTTCGAAATCGGTTCAGATGTAGATATAGCTCCCATATATGTATCACCCGATTTTGAAAAATTCGCCCCTAATAACCTTATGTTTGACCATACAGGCCTCATTTCTTAACTGATCTTACTCAAATCTTGCACAAGGTAACATTTTGTGGTATTAATCAAACCCGCAAAATATTATGCAAATTGGTTCAGATTTAGATATAGCTTCCATATATATGCATCGCTCGATTTTCCCAAATTTGGCCATAGTACTCTTATTTATTAACCAATGTTACTCAAATTTCAAATTTTGATGTACTAGTCGATCGTACTTATACGTACTTGTTGCTCTTACATAAGAATATTGCTCGATTTTTACAAATTTGTATTTATTACCTACACTAATTTAACGATTTTCTTTTTTTAATAATGGGCTCAATATTAGTGGCATACGTGTAGCATAGGTGCAATATCAACACAGCCAGTGTTGCTAGAAGTAGGGGAAATTCCTATATGTAGGGTTTTTCTAATATTTAGCGTCTTGTAGGGACGTAGGGCCACAATGTGGGACATTTTCACTCAACACAATTTGTAATAATTTTTACATTTTGGTGGCTCTAGAGGAGGAAATTAGAAGCCGGCAAGGCTTGATCTTTAACAATGTGTGGTAAACTTTATTCCTGTAGAAAATTTTGTCAACATTTTATTTCTATAGAACATTTAGTCAAAATTGTATTTCTATAGATTTTTTTTTTTCAAAATATTATTTCTATAAAAAATTTTCTCAAAATTTTATTTCTGTGGAATTTTTTCTCAAAATTTTATTTCTATAGAATTTATTGTCAAAATTTTATTTCTATAGAAAAATTTCTCACAAAAATTTGTTTATAGAAACTTTTTCCAAAATTTTATTTTTATAGAGATTTAACAAAAAAGATTAGTAATTTGGGTAGAACTCTACCAACTGTGGCAACCGTGGTGGTAATACAAATATATATTCTAAGTTATATACGTTGCATATTCATGTTTAAAGATAATAAAGTACTTAGAACAATTTTTGTTTTGTAAAATTTTTTCAATTTAACGAAAAATATAGTAGGGAAAATTGTTTGGGAATGTATGGGAAAGTAGGGAACTTTTTATGTCCTTGTAGGATAAACCGAACATTTTCCCTGGCAACATTGACTATGAGCTATAGTCAGATTGACACAAAGCACCCATAGACATGTACCTCTTAATTTTCTTAAATATGCAACTGCGGTTTATCTCCCAGACCTATATGTTACCCTTTATGATTACTAATTCTGTAATGGTGGTTTAGGGTATGATATAGTCGGCCCCGCCCGACTTTCTACTTTACTTACTTGTTTGTTTCGTCAAAACAAATCGGAACGTAGGACGAATAAGTCAAAATATTCAAACAAAGGTAATTAAAGGGATCTTCATAAAAACTAACGAAAGGACACTATACACTGAAAAAAGCATGCCCGGTTCCAAAGATTTTGTCTCTACTTTAACTAACAATTTTGGTATTGATTCCGAGCCAATTAAGCGGAGAATTCAAGTAAGGATACTTTTAAGACACAATTCTCTTTTAAATGTCGGTTTTGTGTATTTGATATGAAGCAAATTTTAAATTTTCGCTTTTTCAGCTTTTTCATATGCTATAAAAAGTCCGTTAAATACAAGACTTCCAGTAGAAATTATGCTGTGTTTCAAATAAAAAACGTCTTTAAAATAAAGTGTTGAAAAACATGTTCTATTTTTTAACGATTTTTGCTTTGTAGTCAAGATGCAAAAATGCAACAAATTTAAAGACAATTCCATTAATTTTATAGAGTTTTTCTGAATTATTAAAGTCAAGTTGACCTTAGTCCAAAAATTTTTTCTTTCATGTTATGATACACATTTTCAAGTCAAATCACTTAATTATAAGAACAACACGACTTCATTGAAAAGTTTATCGACTTTTGAACATGGAAAAAACTTTATATTCGAGAAATGCGTTTTCTAAGCTAAGCTCAATTTGCATTCTTATTTTAAGGACATGAAATCTTTGGCCTCATGACAATATTTTTTTCAGTCTCTTTTTAGAGTTGTGACGTTAAAATGAAAACATTGGAAAGCAGTGAAAAATTAAACAGTAAGATCTATAAAACAATGTTTAGTTCCTCTTTATTAATAAGTAGTCCAAGAGGAGTTGACGGATACTTTCGAAAATAAAAACGGAAATTGAGTTCGAGTTTTGCTACTAAAATTATTTCTCATTTTAACGGCAAAACTCGAATCGGTAATACCAGAATAACATTACAACTTTTTTCGACAAATTGTATTATAACTTGGTGGGGAATGATCCAAAGCAACAATTGAATAAGTTTATTTTCTTTAAAATAAATTATTAAAGAAAGCAAACAATTGTTCACACCTAAATAAATGTATGTGTTGGTTGTAAAATTATTGTTTAGATTTTAAATATAATGTGATTTTGAATGGTTATCGTTAACTTTAAGATTCGATGGAAAAATATTTATATATACTGGACTTCACGTTTTTCTTTTGTAAGAATTTTTGAATTTCTTCGAAAATTTCAAACTTGTATACAAAAACCTTTTTTTGTTACAAAATATTTATTTTTGCAATAAAAAAACAATATATGATTTGAACTCAGTCCATTTCGTTTATATCAAGCACTGTTCTTTTATGACTTTAAGTCTTTTATAAGACACACTTTACAGTTTCGTAGTAAAAATTTAACATAGTAGTATGTAATGTTGAACACCTTTTTGGGATATTCCGAACGTATCTGGAATATATGTACAAAAACAAGTATAAACGGCCGTAAGTTCGGCCAGGCCGAATCTTATGTACCCTCCACCATGGATTGCGTAGAAACTTATACGAAAGACTGTTATACACAATCGAATTACTTGGGTTGTGGTATCTTAAATCGTTTTCTAAATTGTTAGTTAGTCCACACGTGGTATATAAAGTGTGATTCTTTTGAGGTTAGGATTTTCATGCATTAGTATTTGACAGATCACGTGGGATTTCAGACATGGTGTCAAAGAGAAAGATGCTCAGTATGCTTTGACATTTCATCATGAATAGACTTACTAACGAGCAACGCTTGCAAATCATTGAATTTTATTACCAAAATCAGTGGCAGAAAATCCGCTTTTTTATCGACAAATTTTGTTCAGCGATGAGGCTCATTTCTGGTTGAATGGCTACGTAAATAAGCAAAATTGCCGCATTTGGAGTGAAGAGCAACCAGAAGCCGTTCAAGAACTGCCCATGCATCCCGAAAAATGCACTGTTTGGTGTGGTTTGTACGCTGGTGGAATCATTGGACCGTATTTTTTCAAAGATGCTGTTGGACGCAACGTTACGGTGAATGGCGATCGCTATCGTTCGATGCTAACAAACTTTTTGTTGCCAAAAATGGAAGAACTGAACTTGGTTGACATGTGGTTTCAACAAGATGGCGCTACATGCCACACAGCTCGCGATTCTATGGCCATTTTGAGGGAAAACTTCGGAGAACAATTCATCTCAAGAAATGGACCGGTAAGTTGGCCACCAAGATCATGCGATTTGACGCCTTTAGACTATTTTTTGTAGGGCTACGTCAAGTCTAAAGTCTACAGAAATAAGCCAGCAACTATTCCAGCTTTGGAAGACAACATTTCCGAAGAAATTCGGGCTATTCCGGCCGAAATGCTCGAAAAAGTTGCCCAAAATTGGACTTTCCGAATGGACCACCTAAGACGCAGCCGCGGTCAACATTTAAATGAAATTATCTTCAAAAAGTAAATGTCATGGACCAATCTAACGTTTCAAATAAAGAACCGATGAGATTTTGCAAATTTTATGCGTTTTTTTTAAAAAAAAGTTATCAAGCTCTTAACAAATCACCCTTTATTAGACAAAAAGGTATGTAAGTCTACAAATAATTACGAATCGATATGGACTTTTGCACGGTACGTAAGGAGCCAGAATTGAAATATGGGGGTCGCTTATATGGGGGCTATATACAATTATGAACTTGATATGGACCAAAAACCAAATCTCGGGATCGGTTTATATGGGGGCTATATATGATTATGGACTGATATGAACCAATTCATGCATGGTTGTTGGATACCATATAGTAACATCACGTAACAAATTTCAACCGAATCCGATGAATTTTGCTCTTCCAAGGGGCTCCGGAGGTCAAATCTGGGGATCGGTTTATATGGGGGCTATACATAATTATGGACCGATTTCGACCAATTTTTGCATGGGTGTTTGAGGCCATATATTAATACCACGTACCAAATATCAACTGAATCAGATGAATTTTGGTCTTCCAAGAGGCTCCGGAGGTCAAAACTGGCGATCGGTTTATATGGATATAATTATGCACCGATGTGGACCAATTTTTGCATGGTCATTAGAGACCATATAATTACACCATGTACCAAATTTCAGCCGGATAGGATGAACTTTGCTTCTCTTAGGGGCTCCGCAAGCCATATCTGGGGATCGGTTTGGCTCCGCAAGCCAAATCTGGGGATCGGTTTATATGGGGCTATATATAATTAAGGACCGACGTGGACCAATTTTTGCATGGTTGTTAGAGACCATATACTAACACCATGTACCAAATTTCAATCGGATCGGATGAAATTTTCTTCTCTTAGAGGCTCCGCAAGCCAAATCTGGGGATCGGTTTATATGGGGGCTATATATAATTACGGACTGATGTGGACCAATTTTTGCATGGTTGTTAAGGACCATATACTAACACCATATACCAAATTTCAGCCGGATCGGATGAAATTTGCTTCTCTTAGAGGGTCTGCAAGCCAAATTTTGGGGTCCGTTTATATGGGGGCTATACGTAAAAGTGGACCGATATGGCCCATTTGCAATACCATTCGACCTACATCAATAACAACTACTTGTGCCAAGTTTCAAGTCGATAGCTTGTTTCGTTCGGAAGTTAGCGTGATTTCAACAGACGGACGGACGGACATGCTCAGATCGACTCAGAATTTCACCACGACCCAGAATATATATACTTTATGGGGTCTTAGAGCAATATTTCGATGTGTTACAAACGGAATGACAAAGTTAATATACCCCGCATCCTATGGTGGAGGGTATAAAAATGTACCTGGTTTTTGTTCTGCATATAATTTATTTTTTTTTTTTCAGTTACATGACGTCTGTGTTTATACATTTGGTGGGCCAAAGTAAATATGTAATGATTAGTTATTGTTGAAATTGAACCAAAATAGACTGTGTAAAAATATATGATGTTTGCTTGCACGACATTATAAATTCAAACAAACAATGATTTAATTTGTAAATAAATAAAAAACCAATAAATAAAGTTAATTTTGTCTTTTCTTTTCTCAAGTGGCGTCCTTTTTTCGACGACGAAAAAAGTTTTTTTTTCATAAAGATCAAACCACTATGACCATGTTCTTTTAACTAGAAGAAAAACATTTTTGACGAATACTATAATATTTTAGATCGTGGTCATTGTCTTTTGATTGAAACAAAATTCTTTTTTTTAATATAATAACATTTTAGATGAGGACAATTTTATTTTTCTTAGAACTATGTTCACTGAGCCAACATGGTTGCAGGTGAAAATGTTACATGGTCGCCGCAAAAATAGCTCCTATCATATTATTTTGCTCTTCGAATATGATTGTGACAATTATATTTCTTCTCTGCGTGTATTTTATGTTAGCCTAGTAGATGCGCTGAATCGATCCATTTTAATGCCCATTATTTAAAATATTTTGAACCATCATTTTATTTTTTTAATTTTGTTGGTATTAACATATAGCAATATTTCCATAGACAATTTTTGTTAAAATTTTATGTCTATAGAAAATTTTCTCAAAATTTTATTTCTATAGAAAATTTTGTCAAAATTTTATTTTGATAGAAAATTTTGTCAAATTTTATTTCTATAGAAATTTTCGTCAAAATTTTATTTCTATAGAAAATGTTCTCAAAGTTTAATTTCTATATAATTTTTTTTTTCAAAATTTTATTTCTATAGAAAATTTTGTCAACAATTTATTTCTATAGAAATTGTTTTCAAAATTTTATTTCTATAGAAATTTTCGTCAAAATTTCTATTTCTGTAGAAAATTTTGTCAAAATCTTATTTCTATAGAAAATTTTGTCAACAATTTATTTCTATAGAAATTGTTTTCAAAATTTTATTTCTATGGAAATTTTCGTCAAAATTTTATTTCTATAGAAATTTTCGTCAAAATTTTATTTCTATAGAAAATTTTGTCAAAAATTTATTTCTATAGAAAATGTTGTCAAAATTTTATTTCTATAGAAAATTTTGTCAAAATTTTATTGCTATAGAAATTTTCGTAAAAATTTTATTTCTATGGGAAATTTCGTCAAATTTTTATTTCTATGGAAAATTTCGTCAAAATTTTATTTCTATAGAAAATTTTGTCAAAATTGTATTTCTATAGAAAATGTTGCCAAAATTTTGTTTCTATAGAAAATTTTGTCAAAATTTTATTGCTATAGAAATTTTCGTAAAAATTTTATTTCTATGGAAAATTTCGTCAAATTTTTATTTCTATGGAAAATTTCGTCAAAATTTTATTTCTATAGAAAATTTTCTCAAAATTGTATTTCTATAGAAAATTTTCTCAAAGTTTAATTTGTATATAAAAATTTTTGTCAAAATTTTATTCCTATAGAAAATTTTCTCAAAATTTTATTTCCATAGAAAATTTTGTCAAAATTTTATTTCGATAGAAAATTTTGTCAAAATTTTATTTCTATAGAAATTTTCGTCAAAATTTTATTTCTATGCAAAATTTCGTAAAATTTTTATTTCTATGGACATTTTTGTCAAAATTTTATTTCTATAGAAAATTTTCTCAAAATTTTATTTCTATAGAAAATTTTGTCAACAGTTTATTTCTATAGAAAATTTAGTCAACAATTTATTTCTATAGAAATTATTTTCAAAATGTTATTTCTATAGAAATTTTCGTCAAAATTGTATTTCTATAGAAAATTTTGTCAAAATTTTATTTCTATGGAAAATTTCATCAACATTTTATTTCTATAGAAAATTTTGTTAACATTTTATTTCTAAAGAAAATTTTGTCAAAATTTTATTTCTATGGAAAATTTCATCAACATTTTATTTCTATAGAAAATTTTGTTAACATTTTATTTCTATAGAAAATTTTGTCAACATTTTATTTCTATAGAAAATGCCCTACGGAAAATGGATCAACCACAGAACCGGTGCAGGACTAGTCCCTGGTGTGTATGGACCAGTCCCAGTTCTGGTCAAAACGTATGGAAGGGACCGGTCACTTTAACATGACCTTGTCATTGACGGGGTAAATTTACATTTAGGGCGCGTCTTGGACTCATCTCAAAGGACACGTCCTGGGGCGATTTAGCAGGAGCACACCATAGACAGGTCCTCAAAAACCAGTCTCGGATAAAATGGTAGAAATATGTTTCAATTTGGGCATCCCAATTGAACACAAAATGAAAAAAAAAAATTTTGAAATATGTCGAAGAATAGGTTGTTCTGATATTTTTATTTCACTAAATGTGAAAATGCTTAAGGATCTAAAATCTTAAAGGATCTAAGATTTTAATATCAAGCGAGTGTGGAAATAAATAATTTACGACTATTTAAAAATTGCAAATAACTGGAGCACAGGTACTAGTTCTGTGATAGGTCCGTCAGTGGCAATTTGCACCAATTTCCTGTAGGGTGTTGTCAAAATTAGCAGTCTACTAATATTTATGGAACAATCAGATTGGTTGTACAAAAGAAAATATTTTGATGACTTCAGCGTTAAAAACTAGAAGCGCCTATACGTAATATGTAAGAGTAATAGGTATTTTTGGTTAATGTGGTTCATAATGGACTAAATAATCTAAATGAGCCTGAAATATAGCGGGCTGCCACTGAAACCTAACCTATCCCCATAGGTGTAGAAAGGCCTCTGGGGGAGGGCTTAAACCCAACCAGAAAAATTTTAGCCAGCCCGAAATGTTTTTCTGTTTTTTTGGGGGCTAGCTAGCTGAAAATTATCTTTCTATTCCCCATTTTATGTTGGAGGCTATAAAAAACTAAATACGACTTTAAGTATTTCTGTATTTTTCTTCCTTCTGTTTCAGTTTTTTGTCATTTCCAAATCCTTCATTATGACTCTAATTGAATTTGTTGTTAAGTGCAACAACACCAGCATCACCATCATTGGTTGTAACCAAAAGATTCTCATAAATCTAAATATACCCCAAGAGGATATGATCGGGCACGTATCTCCACCGTGGACACTACTACACAACAATCGAGAAAAGAATACATCCGTGAATAACGTGTATTTGTATTCCAAAAAGTACCTCATTGTATTCTTTACTCAATTTACCTTCAATTTTGGTATCAGTCCCAACTCCAATGGCTACGACAGCGAGAATTCACATTTGGGAGTTCGATATGATATTCACCATAGAGCATGGAGGGTATAGTCATTTTATCATACAGTTTGTAACGTATTGGACATAATAATCGATGATCTTAAAAGAGTGTTTGTCTGCTGTATACGGTGACATATCTCTTACAACTATAAATAGAATGTCAGGTTGTGGCGAGTAATGTGTCATGTGTCAGAAAAACGGTTTTACCAGTAATCAATATCTTACAACTCGCAGCATTACCAAAATAATCGGTTTAAAGGTCCACTAACCTTAAATAAGAACATTTATTTTCTTTTACTGGAGACTTTTTGACGGTGATGAGTTGTGGGCCGAGTGGGGTGATGGCAACTAGCGGTGGCGAGATGTGATCGGTGACGGGCTGAGCAATGTTGGTGACGGACTGGTGACAGTGAAAGGGGGAGGCGGTGGATAGTGAATAGTGGGATGCTGACCGTTAACGATGAACTGAGGAGGTGATTGACGGCGAGATGCGGTCTGGAAACGATGGGCGGGGAGATGCTGACTGCTGACGGTGGGATCGTGTTGGACGGCGTGGTGCCAACTGTTGATAGTGACGGTCTATTGCCAACTGATGATGGTGAAATGGTTATGGTGTTGGGCATACTGGTGCTCGTGAAACGGATGTGGTGTTGTGCCGCCCTGGGGTCGTCCTCGAGTATGTCTTCCCATGCCGTCGGTCTTTGACTTCTGTATGTATAAGGTGGAAAGGGGAAATTCGGCTATATTCGTACCCGAGTGATGCGAACGAATCGCGTGAGCAGACGAACTGCGTATACGAACGAATCGCGTAAGTAGACGAATTGCGATGCGAACGAATCGCCTAAAATGACGAACGACGTAGCCAGATGCACTGCGTATGCAAACGAATCGCGTAAGCAGACAAACAGTCTATGCGAACGAATCGCGTAAGCGGACGAACTAAGTATGACGACGAATCGTGTATGTAGACGAACCGCGTTAAGTGGGTGCTAGTATAGCCTGGGGAAAGCGAAGATGGGAGGAGGTGGTGATTGGATACAGTAGTTGGATGCGAAAGGATCGTGTTATATAATGGGGTATATGCGAACGAATCGCGTTAGGATGAAACGTGTGTTGCTATCGGAAGTTCGGCTGAGGGTTTACTAACTTTGTCATCCTATTGGTAACACATCGAAATATTGGTGTCAGACCCTATAAGCTCAGAACGAAACAAGCTTGTGGATTTGGAAACTTGATACAGTTCGATTGGCATTGTAAATGGGCCATATCGGACAACCTACATTACTGAAAATTTTTTTGTTGTTCGGTCGAAACCGGGATTGAATCCGTTACCCATTGTATGCAATGCGGACATTCTAACCATTGTACCACGGTGGCTCCCCATCCTTGTTGGAGGGTACTTAAAATTCCGCATGAACAAACTTGCAGCCTTATATTACCCGTGTTCTGCCTATGGCTCCAAGTCATCAGCAGAAAAAGGTATATCGATAGGTATGTAGAATTGTATCTCATGGTCTCTCGCATTGTTTTGATCTATGTAGGTTTGTTGTATATCCTTTCGCATGGAGCTGCTATAGCGTATCGCCAATGGTTGTATGTAAAAATGAAATTCTCAGAAATCTTGTGATCTCTTAACATCTCACACACAATATGGGTTTCCTTTTATGGCAGAGAGAGAGAGAGAGAGAGGAGGGGACGGACAAATATTCTTATGATGGTAGGCCAAAACCACGAAAATCTTTGCTGTTCTGAAGATGATGATGCATGCCTTATGCCATACATTCAGCGACCTTGTTTAGGGTTTCCTAAAAAGGCTAAGGACTGAAGGTGAGGGAAGTCGTAGAACTCGTTCTTTTTTTCATTTATTGTTCAAATGTGATGGTCATCTGTGAATCGAGGAATCAACATTGGAATTTCGTCTGGTTGTTTTTCCATATTGTTGTTTCTGTTGCTTGCTTGAGCCAGTATGTGAATTCAATTCTCTTCGGATATTGTGATTATGAAAAACTCTCCATTCAATAAAATGAGATGTGCTGTTTTTGAGTAGTGAGTGCAATGAGAATCAAAATGATTAAATTAATTGATTGAACTAGATCTGAAATCACTATGTGGTGAAAGACCTACAAGGAAAAGAAGAAAATTGCTTTGATTATGATTAAAATTGAAAACAAACCCTTGAATTAATAATTTTAAATTCTTTATTTTAAAGAAATTTGACCATGTTCATAGGATGGCTATCATTCATTGATTAAAGTGGCTCAGGCTCACGTAGACTACACTCAGGCTCACTTAGACTATTCAGTCTATTCACGCAAAGAAAAAAAAACGTTTGGAAAACGTGTACCGAAAACGTTTTTCTTTTGTTAGAGTTTTTTGAATTGCTTCGAAAATTTTAAACTTTTATCACCAAAAAAATTCGTTTGTTACAACATTTTTATTTTTTCAATAAAAAAAGTTATTTTTGAAATAACAACACAGTCCATTTCGTTTATATCAAACACTGTTCTTTTCTGACTTTGGGTCTTTAATAAGACACATTTTACAGTTCAAAATTTAATATAGTACAATGTAATGTTGAAAATTTTTTCGGAATCTTCCGAATATATTTGGAATATATGTAAAAAAAAAACAAAAGCAAAAAAAAAAACTTTGGCCGAAGCAGGGATCGAACCCACGACCCTTGGCATGAGAGTCGGACGTAGCTACCACTGACCCACGGTGCCAAACTAAATGTTTGTTTCTGTTAAATAAACTTTGTTTATTCGGTTCGTGGGCGCCGCAAGCTATGCTATATAAATATAACTTATATTGATATTTATCTATTGATGACCATAACAGGTACATAGCTCAGTGGTTAGTGTGTTGGCTTACAATGTGCATGGTCCGCGGTTCGATTCTCCGTCCAGGCGAAAGGTAAAAAAAATTTTAAAAATGTATAAAATCGTATAATTTCTTCTACATTGTTGGTATTACAGGAAAAGGTGTTAAGAACTAAAAATCCTCGTGGATGTGAGAAAGATGTGAGGGACAATGCAATTAGCAAGAAAATAATGTTTTTTTTTTTTGAGCTAGTCTTTATGAAATTGTTTTTACATCCTGGAAAAGAATAAACGTTTATCACAAAAAGTATATACTTTTCTTCCAAATACACTTCCTTACAGCGAAAAGCAAATGAGAAACGAACTTTGTTTGTCTAAAATTTCGTTTGGGAGGAAAGAATTATTTTTTTGCGTGTTGTGATAATCATTCATTGATAAGAGAAAAGTTCATCACCTGTGGTATCACAATGGATTGAATAGTTTAAATGAGCCTAAAATATCGGGCTGTCACTATACCTAACCTAACTTTATCCGAGTCCGAACCACAGTTGGCAGAATTCTACCAAAAATTTTAGATTTTGCAAAATATTCCTCACCCACAAATTTTTTATAGAAATAAAATTTTGACAAAATTTTCTATAGGAAAAAAATTAAAAATTTTTCCATAGGAAAGAATTTTTATAAAAATAAAATGTTGACAAAATTCTCCATAGAAATAAAATTTTGGCACAATATTCCATATTAATCGTTTTGACAAAATTTTCCGTAGAATTAAAATTTTGACAAAATTTTCTAAAGAAATAACATTTTGAAGTTTTTTTTATAGAAATAAAATTTCGAGAAAATTTTCAGTAGAAATAAAATTTTGAGAACATTTTCTGTAGAAATAAAATTTTGAGAAATTTTTCTATAGAAATAAAAATTAAAAAAAAAAACAATTGGTAGAATTCTACCAAAAAATTTAGATTTAGCAAAATATTCCTCTCCAACAATTTTTTTTGTTTAGAAATACAATTATACGTGGAATTAAAATTTTGAAAAAATTTTCTATAGAAATAAAATTTTGACAAAATTTGCTGAAGAAAAAATGAGAAAATTTTCTATACAAATAAAATTAAAAAAAAAAATGGTATAATTCTACCAAAAATTATAGATTTTGCAACATATTCCTCTCCAAAATTTTTTTTTGGAAATACAATTTTGACAAAAGATAAAAAAAATTCCATAGAAAAAAATTTCGATAAAAATGTTGACAAAATTCTCCATAGAAATAAAATTTTGACACAACTTTCTATATTAATAGCTTTGAAAAAATATTCCGTAGAAATTAGAATTTTGACAAAATTTCCTATAGAAATAAAATTTTGACAAAATTTTCTAAAGAAATAAAATTTTGAGAAAGTTTTCTGTAGAAATAAAATTTCGAGAAAATTCTCTGTAGAAATAAAATTTTGAGAAAGTTTTCTGTAGAAATAAAATTTTCAGAAAATTTTCTATAGAAATAAAATAAAAAAAACAAATTCTATAGAAATAAAATTTTAAGAAAATTTTGTATAGAAATAAAATGTTGACATATTTTCTATAGAAATAAACTATTAACTAAATTTTGTATGCAAAAAAATTTACAACAATTTCTATAGAAATAAAATTTAACACAAAACTTTGACAAAATTTTCTATAGAAATAAAATTTTGACAAAATTTTCTGTAGAAATAAAATTTTGAGAAAATTTTCTTTAGTAATAAAATTTTGACAAAATTTCTATAGGAATAAAATATTGACAACATTTTCTGCTGGAATTGGAAATTTTGCAAGATTTTTATGTTTGGTATTTTTTTGGTAAATTTTTCTTAAAATTTTGGGTAGATTATTTTTGGCTCAAGTGGCTACCGTGGTCCGGACGTCCTTTCACATTGCTGCGAAACCACTTAGAGAAGAATTGAAATACTCAGAAATCACAAGCATAAATAGGAATAAAATATTGATATAATTTTTAATAGGAGTAAAATTTTGCAAAATTTTCTATAGAAATAAAATTTTGACAAAATTTTCTATAGAAATAAAATTTTGACAAATTTTTCTGTAGAAATAAAATTTTGACTGAAGAAATAAAATTTGGAGAAAATTTTCTGTAGAAATAAAATTTGAAGAAAATTTTCTGTAGAAATAAAATTTTGAGCAAATTTTCTATACAAAAAAAATTGGTAGAATTCTACCAAAAATTTTAGATTTTGCAAAATATTCGTATAGAAATAAAATTTTGACAAAATTTTCTAAAGAAATAACATTTTGAGAAAATTTTCTATAGAAATAAAATTTCGAGAAAATTTTCTGTAGAAATAAAATTTTGAGAAAGTTTTCTGTAGAAATAAAATTTTCAGAAAATTTTCTATAGAAATAAAATAAAAAAACAAATTCTATAGAAATAAAATTTTAAGAAAATTTTGTATAGAAATAAAATGTTGACATATTTTCTATAGAAATAAACTATTAACTAAATTTTGTATACAAAAAAATTTACAAAAATTTCTATAGAAATAAAATTTAACACAAAATTTTCTATAGAAATAAAATTTTGACAAAATTTTCTGTAGAAATAAAATTTTGAGAAAATTTTCTTTAATAATAAAATTTTGACAAAATTTCTATAGGAATAAAATATTGACAACATTTTCTGTTGGAATTGGAAATTTTGCAAGATTTTTATGTTTGGTATTTTTTTGGTAAATTTTTCTTAAAATTTTGGGTAGATTATTTTTGGCTCAAGTGGCTACCGTGGTCCGGACGTCCTTTCACATTGCTGCGAAACCACTTAGAGAAGAATTGAAATACTCAGAAATCACAAGCATAAATAGGAATAAAATATTGATATAATTTTTAATAGGAGTAAAATTTTGCAAAATAAGATTTTTGGTTTGCCATCTTTTTTGGTAAAATTTTCTTCAATTTTTGGTAGGTTATTTAGGAACGTCGTTTCACATTGCTGCGAAACGACTAAGAGAAACATTGAAACACTCAGAAGTGTCACAAGTATTACTGAGAGGGGATAAACCATCGCTGAAAACCTTTTTGGTGTTCGGTCGGAACTGGGATTTTAAGCCACAACCCTTTGTATGCAAGGCGGGCATGCTAACCATTGATAATTGGGATAAACTAACGCTCAGATACATAATTTCCGATAAAATAAAATGGTTGCGAAAAATATGTTACATCGCGAAAAAGTAACATTATGATTTGCAAACATTTTTGGGGTGATCATATTCCTTCTCTGCGTGTGTGGTTGGGACATTGTACTGCACTTGCATCATACACCTGGAAAAGGAATATGATAATCTCAAACATGTTTCAAGAGTAAAATTTTATGCTTGTTGCATGTTTGTCGCAAAAAAGTTATGTTACTGATTTTGACAATCATCTATAAGTTTGGCAAGAAAACAACATTTTTGTGTCAAAAATAGCCCATGTTCCCCATCCCAAAATAAAATTTTGCTACTGAAACCATATTAACATACCTTTGTGAAAAGAGCGATATGTGATTACACTGTCCTCTCACCCTGTGGTGGTGGGTATAAAAAAAAAACCGTTGGGATCAAACATATGGAATTGTTGTCATACAAATCTGTAATGAAGTACATGATCAAGTTTAAAATCCAAACCAAATCATTTCTGCAAAACGCCAAAAAATGAATATCTCCTAGCACCACAACCACAAGAAAGGGAATGAAACCTTCTCTATCCCCCCTAAAACAAAAACAACAAAAGATGTTAAGTTCGAAACGTGGAATACAATGATTACAAATGCAAAAATATTCGCTGTGTGCGATGTAAAAACGCTGAAAGGAAACTAAAACCATTGAACCTTGGCGAACCAACTGAAATGGACAAGAGAATGAAATTTAAAACAACTCTGCCGCAATCTCAGTTCGAATTCTTGCATATTCAAGCAAAAGTAAAAGGTTTCTCCCATGGCATGGCAAGGAAGACTATACTGACGGACGGATGGACGGACGGACATATGGATTGCATGCTTCACCATGTACTTGCAACTACTCACCAAATGATGATGCCAAGCAGTAACCTCTTATATTGGCTACAGATGATAGAGACCGTTCTTCCTGCTGCTGATACCACCAGGAGAACACACAGTTAAAACCTTGCACGGCATTTATCATCCATTCGAAACGAAAACAAGGCAGGCAATAGTGAAAATAAACGTAAGCATTACAAAAGACAGTTTTTCTATTCGTTGTTTTTTTTTTTTTTTGGTTTGTTTGAACTGAAATTCCTTTACGTATGAATTTCACAGGATTGAGTAAGCGACCAATATTACCTAGTGCCTGTATTGCTAACTCAAATGGTTGGTGGTTTCATCACCACCAAGGTTGGAGTAACAGACTGGCAGACATCACGGCTCACTCTAGACTATCAACAGCAGGGATAAAAAAACCGCAACCAAGAAAACATAAACAGGACAAAAACGAGCTGCTCCAATAGGGTTTAAGGAAAATAAAAACGAATTTAAAATTATTTTGCATTAACCCTAAATTGCTTTCTTAACATTCGCAGATCATGACTCTATGTCATAGGTGATTCTGGATACACGTTCCCAAATGCCTCGTTTAGGAATGTTCCATAATTTTTTGGGGGGTAGTGAATGGTATATCGAAATCGATTTTTGCCACTTGTATTGGAGAAAGAGATTAAAGTCGTAGAGATCTAAATCCATAACAAGACAACCCAGTGAAATAAGGGCAATAAGAACTGTCAGACCAAAAATTAACTTCGATTCCTATTCTATTGCAACTTAATTTAATTTCTAAACAGCTCGCGGATGATATCGTAATATTGGTATCGGGAAAAAATCCTGGATACGATCTAAGATGTGTTAAATGAGGCTTTGCAGTTTTTTCAGACTGGACCAGGGAATTTGGATTGGGTGTTAAGTCTGGGAAAACAGAGCTGGTACTCTTCACTAGAAACAGAAAGATCATTGGATACCAAGCTTCTGAATTTCAAGGGACGAAGTTGAGTCTCTCAAAGTCGGCAAGATACTGGCTGCATTGTGCTCTTGTCAGAAATTAGTTGAAGGAAGGTGGGGAATGAGTGCTTCCCTTTCGTATTGGCTTTATACTGCGGTTATAAGACCTGTGGCTACATAACGATGCCCTCATTCCAGAGTACGCTAAGTTGACTTAGCATGTTTTGATGAAGTTCGCTGTTTTTTATTCGGATTGATGTGAATTGCATCCTGCCAAAAGATCGAATTTATTGGACATTTCTATCAAAAGTTATGGTTAATATTGTATTTAAATAGTCTGTGTCTAAAGTTTTAAAAAATGTCCAATGCAAAAAGGGCAAAAAGATGTGTTCGGTCTAAAGTGGTCTAAGTAATTTTTAGCCATGTTCTATTATCACTATTTTGAGTTCGTACCTATTAAAAAAAAATTATAAAAAATATGATTTTAAGACCGAAAATAAGAGAATTTCTATCTTATACGGGTTTTGAGAAATTTCAAAAAATAAAACTTGTTTCTTGTATCCTGTAAAATTCACTTTTTGGACTTATCGCACTTTGGAATGTAGACATCGATATGGCTGCCACGTGAACATCTAAAATGGACGAAGAAACTGGTAGCAGCCTTTATTGCAGTGAACTAGCAATACGAGATTTGTACAAGCTAGATGGCGATTGCAGTATCTTTCAGGCGGAAATTTCGCCACACACAAAAACTACAGACTCACTGTTAATGAGGACGTTATTCAGAAGCAATACCACCTTCTTCATTGACAGTCAACCAGGCCTTGGGCAATGCAAGGTAGCCAACCGCTGTCGTAGAGAGCTTAGGGTTCTCAATGAACAGCATAAGGTACCTGGGCACTGTGGAATAATGGGAAGTGAGGAAGCTGATGTACTGGCTAAGGAGAACGAATAATGTCCTTATTGACGTTTTTCCTCCGCTGCCTTCATATCTTTCATTCAGGATTCATGTCAAATATGATTAATTGTAGCGAGGACGTTGGGTCTCTTCGGGAAGTTGCGAGTAAACCAAAATGATATGGGACAAAAAGAACCGTAGGAATTGCCAAATTCTTATAGCGGTTAAGAGACATTAGGCCTTTAATTTGAAGTAAAACTTTTGGACATGACACTTTTGGTAAACATATGATAAGAATTGGCCTCAAAGATGATGTTATTTGCAAATGGTGTCTGTACTATTTACGTTAGCCACTCGTGCCAATATTAATGTACAAACATTTTAAACAAATTTTACCAAAAAATTACCAATTTCAAAGATTTTTTTTAATTTTATTTGTTTGTATGCTAAATTTTTTTGGATGTAGAAATATCTCTTGAATTGTAAATGTGTCGAATTTTAAATGTTTTAATGATTTTAGCTTGCACCAGCAATGGAATGATAGGACTTCTACAAAAGGGAGAACATACTCACAATGAACTTTGATAGTATGACCTTATACGAAAATTAAAATTTTTAAGGGTGTTGGATATTTGTAGAAAATATTGTCAAAGTTTAATTTCTATAGAAAATGTTGTCCAAATTTTATTTCTTTAATTTTTGTTTTAATTTGACTTTATTTTTTAATTTGCAGCCTCAGGTAGCCAATTTGAGATTAATTACAATAACATTTCTATGGACAATTTCGCCAAAATTTTATTTTTATAGAATTTTTTTTTCAAATTTTTTATACCTTAAACCACATAGTGGTCAGGGTATTATAAGTTTGATCGGCCAAAAAATGTGCCTACCTGAAATATTGATTTTAGACCCCATAAAATATATACCGATCGACTCAGAATCACCTCCTGAGTCGATCTAGCGCTTGGTGTCCGTCCGTCCATCCGTCTGTCCATGTATTTGTTGTTCACAGGATTCCGGTCGCAATTATTAACCGATTTTGATGAAATTTGGTACAGGGACGACGCTATTGAATTTGGAAGAAATCGGATCAAATTTAGATATAGCTCCCATATATATGTATCGCCCGATTTCGACAAATGGGGTCACGTTGTGCGTTTTTTCAAACGGATCGTAACCAAATTTGGCAAAAAGTAATCTCTTCCATCGCCCTTCAAGTCTGCAAAATTTCATCCAAATCGGTTCAGATTTAGATATAGCTCTCATATATATGTATCGCCCGATTTTCCCAAATTTGGCCACAAAACCTTTATTTATCAACCGATCTTACTCAAAGTTGGCTAAATATAATCTTCTATAGCACTAACTATATGTGCAAAAAATCATCGAAATCGGTTCAGATTTAGCTATAGCTCCCATATATATGTACCCCCCGATTTTTCTAAATTTGGCCATAAAACCCTTATTTATCAACCGATCTTACCCAAATTTGGCTAAATGTAGTCTTCTATAGCACTGACTATATATGCAAAAAACATCGAAATCGGTTCAGATTTAGATATAGCTCCCATATATATGTATAGCCCGATTTTCCCAAATTTGGCCATAGAACCCTTATTTATTAACCGATCTTACTCAATGTTGGCTAGATCCAGTCCTCTATAGTACTAACTATATGTGCAAAATTTCATCGAAATCGGTTCAGATGTAGATATAGCTCCCATATATAACCTTATGTTTGACCATACAGGCCTCATTTCTTAACTGATCTTACTCAAATCTTGCACAAGGTAACCTTTTGTGGTATTAATCAACCTCGCAAAATATTATGCAAATTGGTTCAGATTTAGATATAGCTTCCATATGTATGCATCGCTCGATTTTCCCAAATTTGGCCATAGTACTCTTATTTATTAACCAATGTTACTCAAATTTCAAATTTTGATGTACTAGCCGATCGTACTTATACGTACTTGTTGCTCTTACATAAGAATATTGCTCGATTTTTACAAATTTGTATTTATTACCCACACTAATTTAACGATTTTCTTTTTTTAATAATGGGCTCAATATTAGTGGCATACTAACTCCGTAGCAACACAGCCAGTGTTGCTAGAAGTAGGGGAGATTCCCTATATATAGGGTTTTTCTAATATTTAGCGTTTTGTAGGGAAGTAGGGCCACAATGTAGGACATTTTCACTCAACACAATTTGTAATAATTTTTACATTTTGGTGGCTCTAGTGGAGGAAATTAGAAGCCTGCAAGACTTGATCTTTAACAATGTGTGGTAAACTTTATTCCTGTAGAAAATTTTGTCAATATTTTATTTCTATAGAACATTTAGTCAAAATTGTATTTCTATAGATTTTTTTTCAAAATATTATTTCTATAAAAAATTTTCTCAAAATTTTATTTCTGTGGAATTTTTTCTCAAAATTTTATTTCTATAGAATTTATTGTCAAAATTTTATTTCTATAGAAAAATTTCTCACAAAAATTTGTTTATAGAAACTTTTTCCAAAATTTTATTTTTATAGAGATTTAACAAAAAAGATTACTAATTTGGGTAGAACTCTACCAACTGTGGCAACCGTGGTGGTAATACAAATATATATTCTAAGTTATATACGTTGCATATTCATGTTTTAAGATAATAAAGTACTCAGACCCATTTTTGTTTTGTAAATTTTTTTAAATTTAACGAAAAATATAGTAGGGAAAATTGTTTGGGGATGTATGGGAAAGTAGGGAACTTTTGTTTGTCCTTGTAGGGTAAACCGAACATTTTCCCTGGCAACATTGACTATGAGCTATAGTCAGATTGACACAAAGCACCCATAGACATGTACATCTTAATTTTCTTAAATATGCACCTGCGGTTTATCTCCCAGACCTATATGTTACCCCACAAATGCTTATGATTACTAATTCTGTAATGGTGGTTTAGGGTATGATATAGTCGGCCCCGCCCGACTTTCTACTTTACTTACTTGTTTTTATATAAATTTTATTTTTATAGAAAAATTTGCCAAAAATTTTATTTCTTAAGAAATATTTGCACAAAATTTCATTTATATAGGAAATATTGTCAAAATTTCATTTCTATAGGAAATTTTGTCAAAATTTCATTTCTATAGGAAATTTGGTCAAAATTTCATTTCTATACGAAATTTTGTCAAAATTTCATTTCTATAGGAAAATTTGTGAAAATTTCATTTGTATAGGAAATGTTGTCAACATTTCATTTCTATAGGAAATGTTGTCAAAATTTCATTTCTATAGGAAATTTTGTCGAAATTTCATTTCTATAGGAAAATTTGTGAAATTTTCATTTGTATAGCAAATTTTGTCAAAATTTCATTTCTATAGGAAATTTTGTCAAAATTTCATTTCTATAGGAAATTTTGTCAAAATTTCATTTCTATAGGAAATTTTGTCAAAATTTCATTTCTATAGGAAATGTTGTCAAAATTTCATTTCTATAGCAAATTTTGTCAAAATTTCACTTCTATAGGAAATTTTGTCAAAATTTCATTTCTATGGCAAATTTCGTCAAAATTTCATTTCTATAGGAAATTTTTTCAAAATTTCATTTCTATAGGGAATTTAGTGAATTTTTATACCCACCACCATAGAATGGTGACGGGGGTATAATAAGTTTGTCATTCCGTTTGTAACACATCGAAATATCGATTTCCGACTATATAAAGAATATATATTCTTGATCAGGGAGAAATTCTAAGACGATATAACGATGTCCGTCTGTCTGTCTGCCTGTCTGTCTGTTGTAATCACGCTACAGTCTTCAATAATGAAGCAATCGTGTTGAAATTTTGCATAAACTCGTCTTTTGTCTGCAGGCAGGTCAAGTTCGAAGATAGGCTGTATCGGTCCAGGTTTTGGTATAGCCCCCATATAAACCGGCCTCCCGATTTGGGGTCTTGGACTTATAGAAACCGTAGTTTTTATCCAATTTGCCTGAAATTCGAAATCTAGAGATATTTTAGGACCATAAAAAGGTGTGTCGAAAATAGTGAGTATCGGTCCATATTTTGCTCTAGCCCCCATATAGACCGATTTCACGATTTTACTTCTTGGGCTTCTAGAATCTAGAGGTATTTTGGGGCCATAAAGAGGTGTGCCGAAAACGGTGAGTATCGGTCCATATTTTAGTATAGCCCCCATAAGAACGATCTTCCGATTTAACTCCTTGGGTTTCTAGAAACCACAGTTTTTATCTGATTTGCCTGAAATTGTAAATATTCTGGTATTTTAGGCTCACAAACACGTGTATCGGATTAAGTTTTTATCGGTCCATTTGGTAATGCCTCCGACATCACAATGGACTGAATAGTCTAAGTGAGCCTGAATCTTAATCGGGCTGCCACTTTAACCTAGACCGACTTCACTTCTTGAGGGTGTAGAAGGCGCACTGATCATGAAAATTGCTTGAAACTCAATGTAAAATTTCCAGATTTTACTTCTCGGGTGAAAATCTACAGATTTAAGATTTCAAATCAAGACGTTATTTTATAATTTTCTTGCACACTTACACGAGATGTTAATGATTCCTCTAAAACTCAAACAAAAATTGTTCTTATAAATCCAGAATCTGATATAGTCATCATAGGTGAAATCTTTAAATTTATCTTCGGGAAGTGTCCTCAAGCCCTCCTGAAATTTCAAAGGAAACCCTAATATTTGGTTCATGGTGGTGGGTATTTAAGATTCGGCCCGGCCGAACTTACTGCTGTATATACTTGTTTCTATTTATGAAGTACCTCTTAGTTGGAAAGGAATATTTTGCAAAATCTACAAAAACATCAAGATTTCTACCAATCTACCACTGGACTGAATAGTCTAAGTGAGCCTGATACATCGGGCTGCCACCTAACATTGTAATGCCTTCAATCATAGAAATGATAGAATCAATTAAAAAATTAATTGAAGGTCAATTAAAAAATTAAGTGATCCAATTAAAAAACCAGTAAGGAGAGTCTAAAGTCGGGCGGGGCCGACTATATTATACCCTGCACCACTTTGTAGATCTAAATTTTCGATACCATATCACATCCGTCAAATGTGTTGGGGGCTATATATAAAGGTTTGTCCCAAATACATACATTTAAATATCACTCGATCTGGAAGAATTTGATAGACTTCTGCAAAATCTATAGACTCAAAATTTAAGTCGTCTAATGCACTAGGGTGGAACACAATGTTAGTAAAAAAATATGGGAACCGTTTAAATCTGAAGCAATTTTAAGGAAACTCCGAAAAAGTTTATTTATGATTTATCGCTCGATATATATGTATTAGAAGGTTAGGGAAATTAGAGTCATTTTTACAACTTTTCGACTAAGCAGTGGCGATTTTACAAGGAATATGTTGGTATTTTGACCATTTTTGTCGAAATCAGAAAAACATATATATGGGAGCTATATCTAAATCTGAACCGATTTCAACCAAATTTGGTACGCATAGCTACAATGCTAATTCTACTCCCTGTGCAAAATTTCAACTAAATCGGAGTTAAAAATTGGCCTCTGTGGTCATATGAGTGTAAATCGGGCGAAAGCTTTATATGGGAGATATATCCAAATCTGAACCGATTTCAAGCAAATTTGGCACGTATAGTTACAACGCTAATTCTACTCCCTATGCAAAATTTCAACTAAATCGGAGCAAAAAATTGGCCTCTGTGGGCAAATGAGTGTAAATCGGGCGAAAGCTATATATGGGAGCTATATCTAAATCTGAACCGATTTTGCTGATATTTTGCAAGTTTTTCGAGACTCATAAAATATTGGGATGTACGGAATTTGAGGAAGATCGGTTGATATACACGCCAATTATGACCAGATCGGTGAAAAATATATATGGCAGCTATATCTAAATCTGAACCGATTTTTTCCAAAATCAATAGGGATCGTCTTTGAGCCGAAACAGGACCCTATACCAAATTTTAGGACAATCGGACTAAAACTGCGAGCTGTACTTTGCACACAAAAATACATCAACAGACAGACAGACAGACAGACAGACAGACAGACGGACAGACAGACGGACATCGCTAAATCGACTCAGAATTAAATTCTAAGCCGATCCGTATACTAAAAGGTTGGTCTATGATTACTCCTTCTTGGCGTTACATACAAATGCACAAACTTATTATACCCTGTACCACAGTAGTGGTGAAGGGTATAATTAATTGATACTATTAGTTTTTGTGATTGATATTTCTTTCAATTAAAATATTTGTTGAATCAATTAAATTGTTAATTGAATATTTTTCAAAACTCAATTAAGACTTTAATTGGAAAAAATTTTCGTAAATTTTTTTCTGTGTTCTGAGGGTTAGCAAACATATGCACTAACTTATTATACCCCGTGTCACAGACCGCCAAGCTTCTATGGATGAATGATGACCTAAATAATCGGCTTCTTTCAAATGTTCAACGGAGCCACCGTGGTGCATTGAATAGCTTGTCCGCCTTGTATACTAAAGGTTTTTGATTCAAACCCTGTTTCGGCCGAACACCAACAAGTTTTTCGTCGGTGGTTTATCCCTTCCCAGTAATGCTGGTAACATTTACAAGTATTTCAACGCTTATCTCAAGCTTCGGCTGAGCTAAACATAGAATCGGGCAGCTCTTATTGATAAGGGCGCGGTATCAGAATGAATTCAATACCTAACCTACAACTGTTCACCACCAACTCATTAGAGTTAATTTAGGGTATCCATATAGGCGACTCCGTCTGATTTCGGATTTGTTCTGAGTACTACCCTGCACAAGAACACCCATACTTTTACGCCTCAAACACCTTTATAATCAGTCTAAATCTAGTAGAAGATAATCATCATAACCACGATATCATTGACCATTGGCATGGGAATGCCGCTGGCTGTGATTCGCCATGCAAACTTGGGGATGTTGGTTGATTTATGATTTCCTCACAAAAAAAAAAGGTTGCGATTTTGTTGAAATCTTCCCATTCGATTCCTTTCACAGAAATTTTAATTACCTCTGTGATGGTTTTGGGTTTAAGTGTTCATTTGCGTGTTCTCTAAATGGCTTACTTAAGTGCATCAAGATGCTGTAGTCAATGCGGGTTTTAGTTGTGTGTGGTGTGGTGTGGTGACTCATTTTGGCATTTCGGCTTATTACCATATCATAGCGGTGTCCATTGATATTTTCCAAAACGGTGAATTTTTAGGACATATTTAAAATGTGATAAGGTGGTAGTTTCTTTTCGAGCATTTATATTAAAGGCCATGATTAGGCAAACGTTTGTATTGAACATCGAGGATAAATTAGATGTGAAATTTCACACAACTGGTACACTAATAGAAAAAATTACGTTCCATAGTCGTGAACGGACGGTGACAAAATGAAACGGAAACGTTCACAAAAAATCAAAACGGAATGTTCACAATTTCGTCCACGGGCGTTCACGATTTCATGAACGGCATTCGTTTTTCTTTGGCCATGAAAAGTCTTAAAATAATCGTTAGACGTTATTATGGCAACTCCCTCAGTGGTGCAATGTGCTAAGGCGACTGTTAACGCGTATGGTGCAGGAAACACAGGTTCGAGTCACGCAAGCGGAAGTTTTTTTTTTTTAATTTTGTTTATAAAGTCGTAACCATAACGTTGTCAGATCATGAACGCTGGTTGTTGTTTTGACAACGCATGGTGTAATTTTGTCATTGTCAGATTGACACCGCCTGTTCACAGTTTGACACCACATGTGTGTTGATTCTTTTTCATGAACGAATCGTTTTGAAATAAGCACGCTGTGCATGATTTTTTCTATGAGTGTATCGACAGTGGATCTTTGAGAAAATCAAAAGGAAAATGAGCCACAGGCTAATATAGAGAGGAAGGAAGCCAACGTGGTGGAGTAAAACGGCGGCCTCTGGAATCATATGATTATAAATCAGGCGAAAGATATATATGGGAGCTATATCTAAATCTGAATTTTGTTGAACAAATTTCGCATGCATAGTCGGAGTAAAACTCTGGCTTCTGGGGTCATATAAGCGCATTTCGGGCGAAAAAATATATGGGAGCTATATCTAAATCTGATCCGATTTCTTCCAAAACTAAAAGGGACTAAAACTGCGACATAGACTTTGATTACGAAAACGTGTTCGCAGACAGACGGACATGGCTAGATCGACTCAGGAGCCGGCCCTGAGCATTATTGCTAAAGACACCATGTGTCTATAGAAAGTATAGACACAGAATTTTGACAAAATTGCGATAAAATTTTGCCAAATTTCCTATTGCGAAGGAATTTTGACAAAATTTTTTTATCCAAATAACATTTTGACAAACTTTCAAATAAATTTTTGAAAAAATTTTCGATAGAAAAATATTTTGACACAATTTTATATAGAAAAACAATTTTGACAAAATTTTCTATAGAAATAAAATTTTGACAAAATTTTCTATAGAAATAAAATTTTGACAAAATTTTCTATAGAAATAAAATTTTGACAAAATTTTCTATGGACATAAAATTTTGACAAAATTTTCTATAGAAATAAAATGTGACAACATTTTCTTATTGGAATAAAATTTGAAAAAAAAAACTTCCAATAGAAATACAATTTTGATAGAATTTTCTATAGAAATAAAATTTTGACAAATTTTTCTATAGAAATGAAATTTCAATAAAATATTGTATAGAAATAAAATTGTGATAACATTTTCTATGGAAATAAAATTTTGACAAAAATTATCTACAGAAATAAAGTTTTCACAAAATTTTCTATAGAAATAAAAAATTTTCTATAGAAATAAAATTTGCACAAAATTTCCAATAGACATAAAATTTGACAAAATTTTATTTCTATAGAAAATTTTGTGAAAATTTTATTTCTGTAGATAATTTTTGTCAAAATTTTATTTCTATAGAAAATTTTGTCAATTTTTGTCAATTGAAAATTTTGTAAATTTTTTCAATGGAAAATTTTGCTAAATTTTATTTTTATAGAAAATTTTGTAAATATTTTATTTTTATAATTTTATCAAAATTTTATTTCTGTAGAAAGTTTTATCAAGCTTGAATTTTATTAGTAGATATTTATGTCTCAAACATAATATGTTCTATATATTCTATTTTATGTCTCAAACATAATATGTTCTAACATATTAACATATATGTCCTAAACATGTTATGCAAGTTTATGAACATTATATGCTTGCACTTAAAAATATTGTGTTTAAAAAACATATCATTTTTCCCAAACTTATGAAAAACAGTCTTTTACGTCCGTGTATGGAGTAACTTACAATTGAGAAGACGGTGTTAAAAGTAGAGGTGTGCACGTGAGTAATATTTTACTCACGCTCACGCACACTCACGACGGAAAAATCTTACTCACGCACACTCACGCACGATATTGTTTGGTAGGACTCACGCACACTCACGAAAAGAAAACTTGTATTCACGCACACTCACGCACGAAAATGTCGTGACTCACGAAAAATACCGTGACTCACGAAAAATGTCGTGACTCACGAACAATTTTTTGAGTAATTTACCTTAGCGACGCGTCTGAAAACATGAGCATTATTAAAATCGAGAGCATTATTACACTCTTAACATCCCAGGTGTCACTAAAATTGTAAATGAATTTAACTCTTAAGCGTTTTATGTTGGTGAGCAGGATTATTTTCGTGATCGTAAATCTTTACTCACGCACACTCACGAAGAAAATATTTTCGTGACTCACGCTCACGCACGACATTTTGGTTTGTTAATCACGCTCACGCACACTCACGCCGTTGCCATGAGCGTGACTCACGACTCACGCGTGAGTCACGAAAATTTTCGTGAGTCACGACAATTTCGTGTCACGTGCACACCTCTAGTTAAAAGTATTAAGATGGCAAGATACATCGGCAAGTGTTACCAAACCCAAGAAATTCGATTGTGGATGACAGTCTATAGTACAAGTTTCTATTCATGATGGAGGGTACATAAGATTCGGCCTGGCCGTATATACTTGTTCATCTTGACAACAAAGCAAGAAAGCGTTCCAAATAAAGGATGTCTTTCAACATTTTAGTTGAAAGACTACTTTTAACAAGTATATACAGCACTAAGTTCGGCCGGGCCGAATTTTAAATACCCACCACCATGAACCAAATATTAGGGTTTCCTTTGAAATTTCAGGACGGCTTGAGGACACTTCCCGAAGATAAATTTAAAGATTTCACCTATGAGGACTATCAGATTCTGGATTTATAAGAACCATTTTTGTTTGAGTTTTAGAGGAATCATTAACATCTCTTGTAAGTGTGCAAGAAAATTATAAAATAACGTCTTAATTTGAAATCTTAAATCTGTGGAAGTAAAATCTGAAAATTTTACATTGAGTTTCAAGCAATTTTCATGATCAGTGCGCCTTCTACACCGTCAAGAAGTGAAGTCGGTTTATATGGAGGCATTATCAAATGGACCGATAAAAACTTAATCCGATACACGTTTTTGTGAGCCTAAAATATCAGAATATTTACAAATTCAGGCAAATCAGATAAAAACTACGATTTCTAGAAACCCAAGGAGATAAATCGGGAGATCGTTCTTATGGGGGCTATACTAAAATATGGACCGATACTCACCGTTTTCGGCACACCTCTTTATGACCCGAAAATACCTCTAGATTTCCAATTTCAGGTAAATAGGATAAAAACTTCGGATTCTAGAAGCCCAAGAAGTAAAATCGGGAAATCGGTCTATATGGGGGCTATACCAAAATATGGACCGATACTCACCATTTTCGGCACACCTCTTTATGGTCCTAAAATACCTCTAGATATCCAATTTCAGACAAATTGGATAGAAACTACGGTTTCTATAAGCCCAAGACCCAAAATCGGGAGGTCGTTTTATATGGGGGCTATACCAAAACATGGACCGATACTCATAATTTTTGGCACACGGATTTGTGGTCCTACAATACCTCTAGATTTCCAATTTCAGGTAAATTGAATAAAAACTGCGGTTTCTATAAGTCAAAGAAGTAAAATCGGGAGATAGGTCTATATGGGGGCTATACCAAAATATGGACCGATACTCACAATTTTTGGCACACCTCTTTATGGTCATAAAATACCTCTAGATTTCAAATTTCAGGCAAATTGGATAAAAACTACGATTTCTATAAGCCCAAGACCCCAAATCGGGAGGTCGTTTTATATGGGGACCATACCAAAACATGGACCGATACTCACAATTTTTGGCACACGTATTTGTGGTCCTGCAATACCTCTAGATTTCCAATTTCAAGTAAATTGAATAAAAACTGCGGTTTCTATAAGCCCAAGAAGTAAAATCGGGAGATCGGTCTATATGGGGGCTATACCAAACCATGGACCGATACTCACCATTTTTGGCACACCTCTTTATAGTCATAAAATACCTCTAGATTTCAAATTTCAGGCAAATTGGATAAAAACTACGATTTCTATAAGCCCAAGACCCCAAATCGGGAGGTCGGTTTATATGGGGACTATATCAAAACATGGACCGATACTCACAAATTTTGGCACACGTATTTGTGGTCCTACAATTCCTCTAGATTTCCAATTTCAAGTAAATTGAATAAACACTGCGGTTTCTATAAGCCCAAGAAATAAAATCGGGAGATCGGTCTATATGGGGGCTATACCAAAACATGGACCGATACTCACCATTTTTGGCACACCTCTTTATAGTCATAAAATACCTCTAGATTTCAAATTTCAGGATAAAAACTACGATTTCTATAAGCCCAAGACCCCAAATCGGGAGGTCGGTTTATATGGGGACTATATCAAAACCTGGACCGATATAGCCCATCCTCGAACTTGACCTGTCTGCAGACAAAAGACGAGTTTGTGCAAAATTTCAGCACGATTGCTTCATTATTGAAGACTGTAGCGTGATTACAACAGACAGACAGACAGACAGACGGACAGACGGACATCGTTATATCATCTTAGAATTTCTCCCTGATCAAGAATATATATACTTTATATAGTCGGAAATCGATATTTCGATGTGTTACAAACGGAATGACAAACTTATTATACCCCCATCACCATTCTATGGTGGTGGGTATAAAAATAGCATAATTTCTACTTAAAGTCGAGTCTGAATTTGGAAAATTAAGTTTTCGTTTAAACGTTTTTAAAGGACTCTGATGGCATACGAAGAAGGAAGTAGAAAATTTTAATAAATTCAAACTTGTTTCCTAGTATCAAATAAGCGAGTTATTGTGTCTTAAATCTATCCTTATTTGAATTCTCATTTTTCTTTAGATCAAAATCAATATCCAATATCATCAGTGTAAAGACAAAATTTTTTAAGCCGGACAAGCCTTTTTATGTCAATATAGCTTGTTTCGTTTGGAAATTAGGGTGATTTCAACCGACGGAGAGACATCGCAAGATCTACTCTGAATTTCACCACAATCCAGAATTAATATAATTTATTGGGTTTGAGACTAATATGTCGATGTATTATAAACGGAATGAGAAAGTTAATATACCCCCATCCTATGGTGGAAGGTTTAAAAATCAGATGAAAACAAGGACCTCACAATGAGCAAGGAGTTGTTGGAAAAAGAACAGCCCACCTTATAAATAAACCCACATGGAGAAATTTAAAAACCAGACAAACGCCAATGCAATCTACATCGTTTTTATTAAAAATAAAAATATTAAACAGTGACAAACCATAAAGGAATATTTGTGAGGCAACTAAACGGAGGAGGTACTCACACACAATGGCTCCACAAGCATCAGCACTCAGCAGAGGTGAAATTAAAACACTGCCACATCATTAAGATAAAGTTATAAATTATCTTCGCCATGGCAATGGTTTGGGCGAATTGTCGAAATGACCACCACATCAAACGAAAACGGAGTCCCAACCAAATGGTCACAAAAAAAAAGCCAAAGATTCCTAAAATTATTTTAGTTTTTTTTTCTGTTTTGTTTTAGAGATTGAATAGCCCAATGATTACCAATGTCAGGGTGAAATATTTTCAATTTTTGTTCTTTTTATTGGCGTTTGGCTGCGATGGTTTTTAGAGTGCGACCATAACAATATAGAGAAACACTTTTTTGATATTTGTTAGTCATCCCTTTACCCAAGTATATTCTTCACTGCTTCTGAACATGGATGACCAGTTGCTGTTGAGCGCAAATTTCCTGGAAATGTATTGTGGTCATCCTGAAGGCATTCGGAAATGAAAACAAGAATTGTGGAAAATATTTTCTAGTAGAGAAACGGATTGACTATTTAATTTGAAATCTAAATGAGAACAAATAAGGGGGAGCTAATATCGAACACCCTCGTCGTAGCGGGTTCACGGATTTAGCTAGATTTTTAACTATTTGGAAGATTGGTAGAGTTCTTGATGTTTTGGTAGATTTGGTCAGAATTTTCTAGAAAAATAAAATTTTCATCAAATTCTTCTATAAAAAGAAAATTTTGACAAAATTTTCTATAGAAATAAAATTTTGAAAACATTTTTTTTTTGGAAATAAAATATTAACAAAATTTTCGATAGAAATAAAATTTTGAAAAATTTTTCTATAAAAAGAAAATTTTGACAAAATTTTCTATAGAAATAAAATTTTGAAAACATTTTTTTTTTTGAAATAAAATTTTAACAAAATTTTCGATAGAAATAAAATTTTGACAAAATTGTCTATAGAAATAAAATTTTGACAAAATTTTCGATAGAAATAAAATTTTTATATAAAAATAAAATTTGGACAAAATTTTATTATAGAAAAAAAAACTTTGACAAGCTTTTCTATAGAAATAAAATGTTGACAAAATTTTCTATAGAAATAGAGTTTTGACAAAATTTTCTATAGAAATAACATTTTGACAAAATTTTATATAAAAATAAAACATTGACAAGATTTGCTATAGAAATAAAATGTTGACAAAATTTTCTATAGAAAAAGAATTTTGACAAACATTTCTATAGAAATAAAATTTTTACAAAATGTTCTATAGAAATTGAATTTTGATAAAACTTTCTATAGAAATAAAATTTTGACAAAATTTTCTGACGGTGGCAAAGGAAAAGAGATATGTTTGTACGAATTTATTTCGGCATAAGCCGGCTATCGTGTAAACCTTTTTTCGGAAGGTTCAAGTGTGGTTCACTTTTGGGTTTAGTGAACTACCTGAATTTATTCTGATAATTGGTTGGTAGTTTTACTGCAAATAGGGGATGCTGGCGAGGAATGTGGTAATTCCGAAACGTGCGCCCATTCAACCATCTTGCATTCTATAGGGCTGTGCCCAAATAAATTTGACAAACATTCTTTTCCTCTGTTGGTTAAGATACACTTTTCGGTTTTAAGCTGAAATCCAAAACAACAACAATGATTAAAGAAAAAAGGAAAAAAACCAACAATAATAAAACAAAACGAAACAAAATTTTGACAAATACAATTTTGACAAAATTTTCTATAGAAATAAAACTTTGACAAAATTTTCTATAGAACTAAAATTTTGACAAAATGAAAAATATAGAACTATAATTTTGACAAAATTTTCTGTAGAAATAAAATTTTGACAAAATATACAAAATAAAATTTTCACAAAATTTTCTATTGAAATAAAAATTTGACAATTATGTATAGAAACAAATAAAATTTTTTGGTTTGGTAGTTTTTTGGTAAAATATTCTCCAAATGTTGGTACATTATTTTTGGCTCGAGTGGCAACCGTGAGCAGGTTACCACATTATACAGTGAAATCTCTCAATCTTGGACACTCTAAAACCGGACACGGTGGACAATTGTCGTGAGACGTTTGCTATATTAACCCATTGGGAGCCATCGTGGTGCAATGGTTAGCATGCCCGCCTTGCATACACAAGGTCGTGGGTTCGATTCCTGCTACGACCGAACACCAAAAAGTTTTTCAGCGGTGGATTATCCCACCTAAGTAATGCTGGTGATATTTCTGAGGGCTTCAAAGCTTCTCTAAGTGGTTTCACTGGAATGTGGAACGCCGTTCGCACTCGGCTATAAAAAGGAGGTCCCTTGTCATTGAGCTTAACATGGAATCGGGCAGCACTCAGTGATAAGAGAGAAGTTCACCACTGTGGTATCACAATAAACTGAATAGTCTAAGTGAGCCTGATACATCGGGCTGCCACATAACCTAACCTATATTAACCCATTACAATTAACCTCTCATAACCATCTCATGGTTAGGTTAGGTTAAAGTGGCAGCCCGATTAAGATTCAGGCTCACTTAGACTATTCAGTCCATTGTGATACCACATTAACTAAAAGTACCTTCTAGTTTTAAGCGTTGAACCTTCTCGATTATTTTCTTCTGTTGAACCAACCAGATTGTTCCAAAAACATTAGCAGACTGCTTAAGTTAACGTTTTCCATGTCCGCCAGTAATCTGAAGCTATATGCCCCTAAAATTTGCTTACGCCTTACACAAAATGCAGGACACTCATACAAGAGGTGTTTTATTGATTCCTTTTCCTCCGCATCATGATAGCTCATACAATAGTCATTATACTTCGCACCAATAGTTTTTGCAAAATCGCCTATCAGGCAGCGACCCGTTATAGCAGATATCAGGAGTGATATCTGGCGTCTCGAGAACACTAGCATATCTAGTGTGCGGTTTAAGTTTAAGTGGGGCCATATTTGCTTGGTGTCGTTACAACCCTTACAATTCTCCCATCGAACATTTGCCATCATGACAGCCTTCTCAAAACGACTTTTGATTCCCTCCACTTTCGTGGAATATATGCTAAGTTGATACATCCTATATATACATCCTATATATATACCGACAACCAGGGGATAATTCTGTCAGCCACCGCTTGTAACTCCGCCGGAGTAATTCCATCAGGTCCGGGGGATTTGAATGATCCAAAGCTATTTAACGCCCATTTGATTCTAGATTTTGATACAATTTCCTCGATAGGAAACGACCGCTGAGCCACTATGGCACCGCCAGTGCATGGTTCAACCGTCTGATTTCCGGGAAAATGTGTGTCCAATAGTACCTCCAGCGTCTCCTCACTGGACGTTGTCCAATTGCCCTCCGATGTTTTAATGAAACCTGGAGCGGAGCTCGTGGATGCTAGAACCTTCCATAGCCTGGAAGCCTCGGATGTATTCTCAATGCTGCTGCAGTAATCATTCCAAGAGTTATGCTGAGCCTTTCTCAGTTCTCGCTTGTATCCTCTCAGATTCTTCTTGTAAGCGTCCCAATCCACAGGAGCTCTGGTGGACTTTACTTTGTTAAAGAGCTACCTGCACAATTTCCTCATATTACCTAACTCCGTAGACCACCATGGTGGTCTCATGGACACCGCCACATGTGGACAAACTGAGAGTTTTTTTAGTGTATATAGAACTTCAAGCGGATTTGATAGAAGATACCCTTCAAGAAAAACGTTTCACATCGTACCGATCCCGAAGTTCTATCCATAATTTCTTGATATAGAGACTTCAGCAGAATTTGGTTTTATAAAAAATCATATTTTGTTTTTGGGTTTTAGAGGAACCGTAAATGTCTCGTCTAAACGTTCAAGAGAATCCGATTAGCTTAGGTATAGTGGCAGCCCGATATTTCAGGCTCACTTAGACTATTCAGTACATTGTGATACCACAGTGGTGAACTTCTCTCTTATCACTGAGTGCAACCCGATTCTATGTTAAGCTCAATGAGGAACGACGTTCGGACTCGGCTATAAAAAAGAGGTCCCTTGTTATTGAGCTTAACGTAGAATCGGGCAGCACTCAGTGATAAGAGAGAAGTTCACCACTGTGGTATCACAATGTACTGAATAGTCTAAGTGAGCCTGATTTATCGGGCTGCCACTATACCTAACCTAGGGGCCATAACAAAACATGGACCGATACACACCATATATGGCAAACTTTGTTGCCGACCTAAAATACTTCCAGATTTCTTAATTATGACAAATCGGATAAAAATTTCGGTGTCTAGAATACCAAAATGTCACGTTGGAAGATCGGTTTACATGGGGGCACTACCCAAAACATTGACCGATACACACAATATATGGCACAGCTACTTACAGGCTAAATTTCTTCTACATTTCTAATTTGAACTCCGGGAGATCGATATCAAAACAAATCGGTTAAATATTACGGTGTTCTGAACACAGAAATGTCAAGTGGGGAGATCTGTCTATATGGAGCTCTACCGAAACATAGAGCGATACACACCATGTCTGGCACACATATTTATAGATTAAAAAAAAACAAGTATATACGGCCGTAAGTTCGGCCAGGCCGAATCTTATGTACCCTCCACCATGGATTGCGTAGAAACTTCTACGAAAGACTGTCATCCACAATCGAATTACTTGGGTTGTGGTATCATATACTATCACCACGTACCAAATTTCAAGCAGATCGGATGAATTTTGCTTCTCCAAAAGGCACCGGAGGTCAAATCTGGGGATCGGTTTATATGGGAACTATATATAATTATGGAATAGGAACCAATTCCTGCATGGTTGTTGGATACCATATACTAATATCATGTACCAAATTTCGACCGAATGGGAAGAATTTTGCTCTTCCAACGGGCTCTGGAGGTCAAATCTGGGGATCGGTTTATATGGGGCCTATATATAATTATGGACCGATACCGACTAATTTTTGCATGGGAGTTTGAGGCTATATATTAACACCACGTACCAAATTTCAACTGAATCAGATGAATTTTGGTCTTCCAAGAGGCTCCGGAGGTCAAATCTGGTGATCGGTTTATATGGGGGCTATATATAATTATGGACCGATGTGGACCAATTTTTGCATGGATGTTAGAGACCATATACTAACACCAAGTACCAAATTTCAGCCGGATCGGATGAAATTTGCTTCTCTTAGAGGCCTCGCAAGCCAAATCGGGGGATCGGTTTATATGGGGGCTATATATAATTATGGACCGATGTGGACCAATTTTTGCATGGTTATTAGAGACCATATACTAACACCATGTACCAAATTTCAGCCGGATCGGATGAAATTTGCTTCTCTTAGAGGCCTCGCAAGCCAAATCGGGGGATCGGTTTATATGGGGGCTATATATAATTATGGACCGATGTGGACCAATTTTTGCATGGTTATTAGAGACCATATACTAACACCATGTACCAAATTTCAGCCGGATCGGATGAAATTTGCTTCTCTTAGAGGCCTCGCAAGCCAAATCGGGGGATCGGTTTATATGGGGGCTATATATAATTATGGACCGATGTGGACCAATTTTTGCATGGTTATTAGAGACCATATACTAACACCATGTACCAAATTTCAGCCTGATCGGAAGAAATTTGCTTCTCTTAGAGGCCTCGCAAGCCAAATCGGGGGATCGGTTTATATGGGGGCTATATATAATTATGGACCGATGTGGACCAATTTTTGCATGGTTATTAGAGACCATATACTAACACCATGTACCAAATTTCAGCCGGATCGGATGAAATTTGCTTCTCTTAGAGGCCTCGCAAGCCAAATCGGGGGATCGGTTTATATGGGGGCTATATATAATTATTGACCGATGTGGACCAATTTTTGCATGGTTATTAGAGACCATATACTAACACCATGTACCAAATTTCAGCCGGATCGGATGAAATTTGCTTCTCTTAGAGGCCTCGCAAGCCAAATTTGGGGGTCCGTTTATATGGGGGCTATACGTAAAAGTGGACCGATATGGCCCATTTTCAATACCATCCGACCTACATCAATAACAACTACTTGTGCCAAGTTTAAAGTCGATAGCTTGTTTCGTTCGGAAGTTAGCGTGATTTCAACAGACGGACGGACGGACGGACATGCTCAGATCGACTCAGAATTTCATCACGACCCAGAATATATATACTTTATGGGGTCTTAGAGCAATATTTCGATGTGTTACAAACGGAATGACAAAGTTAATATACCCCCATCCTATGGTGGAGGGTATAAAAAAACTCTCGATTCACTATATCAAGCAAATCGGTTAAAAAGTTTTGGGTCTAGATGTCGGTGTACAGTACTGTCTAGTTATGGACCTAAAACTAAATTTTCCAATTTCAGGTAAATTCGGAAAAAAACGTCGGTGTCGAATTTGACCATTCTGACGACGAGATGACTGAGAAAGTTTACAGATGATGGACACTGTGTAGAAGAGCGGTGGGGTCTAAATGGGGCCCGAAAGTTGACCCAATCGATATATGAGAACGTAATAAGACCAATCCTGGCAGGCGGATGTCTGGTTGACATCCATGGCGAGGAAGTGCAATATAGAAATTGTTCTAAGTGTCCAACGGACATATTGTCTTGGCATAACTGCGACAATAAAGACTACGTCAACCAGAGACTTTGGAGATTGGACTTAAAACCTATAGAGGTTTAGATAAAAAGCGTAGTCGAAAACACAAAACATGGCGGATTCCGCAACAATCCATGATCATATACCTGAGGAGTTCATAGCTGTATGCTATTTTCCAATGTTTTACCTCTATGTGGAACTCAAGCAACTTCTCAAACATTTTCTTTTCTCCATTTCTTTCAAGACAGGACAAACGAAATTACATGCAAGTCAACTTTATGTCGTCTCACAACAAGTAAATCCTTAAGGATTAAACTAAACCACAGCGTATACAGGGCAATTTAAATCCAATCAACGAAGTTCTAATGACCCGTAAACAAATAACACCACAAGGAAGCCATTGAAGTGTATCACTGTCCCAAAAATGGAATAAAACTAATTAGACCGTTAAATAGATAACAACAACACCGATAAGTAAATAAAACTTTTGCGGTAAAAATCAAAATCAAATCAGCACCCAAAAATCCAATGACAACGATAAATACATACAAAAGAGGTAAAGAGGATAACTCGACACTATTGTATGATGTCCTTTAAACGCGTTTTGAATTAAAGAGCGTAACATGATGGTGACTTAAGAAGTTCCCTAGCAGTGAACAAACAATAAAACTTTAATGACTTGCAGAAACCATTGGTGTGTTGCACAGTGGGCACAGTGGTTTAAATACGAGTGGAACTGCCTGAAAAATGCGAAAACGAAAGAGAAAAACTGTCCAAAAAATTAATACAAAATTAAGAGATTTTTCATTATGAAAAAAATCGATAAAGTTGGGGGTTATAACATTTTCGTTTCGGGAATATTGCATTTAGCCATTTGTCATAACCGTTGCCACTTGTACCAAAAATACTTTACCAAAATTTGAAGAAAAATGTATAAAAAATTTACCAAATTTAAAGAACAAAAAACTTTTATTTTGAAGTCTTTGATCAAATTTTTGTGGTTAGTATGAACAAGTATATACTGTAGTAAGTTTGGCCGGGCCGAATCTTAAATACCCACCACCATGAATCAAATATAATAGTTTCCTTTGAAAATTTCAGGGAGGTTTGATGACAGATATTTTCCCAAGCAGATCAGTTCAACCAGTACGCTTCCCACAGATAAATGTAAAGATTTTACCTATGAAGACTAGATCAGATTCTGAATTTATACACTTACACACTTACCGATAAAACTATACACTTTGTTATGGGTCTTGAATGCCAGTATATTTTCAATTTGTGGCAAATCAGATAAAAACTACGGATTCTAGAAGCCCAAGAAGTAAAATCGGGAGATCGGTCTATGTGGGGGCTATATCAAAACATGGACCGATAATCACCATTTTCGGCACATCTCTTTATTTTCCTAGAATACCACTAGATATCCAATTTCAGGCAAATTGGGTAAAAACTACGGATTCTAGAAGCCCAAGAAGTAAAATCGGGAGATCGGTCTATATGGGGGCTATATCAAAACATGGGCCGATACTCACCATTTTCCACACACGTCTTTATGGTCCTAGAATACCTCTAGATTTCAAATTTCAGGCAAATTGGATAAAAACTAGGGATTCTAGAAGCCCAAGAAGTACAATCGGGAGATCGGTCTATATGGGGGCTATATCAAAACATGGACCGATACTCACCATTTTCGGCACATCTCTTTAAGGTCCTAGAATACATCTAGATTTCCGATTTGAGGCAAATTGGGTAAAAACTACGGATTCTAGAAGACCAAGAAATAAAATCGGGAGATCGGTCTATATGGTGGCTATATCAAAACATGGACCGGTACTAACCATTTTCGGTACACCTCTTTATGGTCCAAAAATACCTCTAGATTTCCAATTTCAGGCAAATCGGATAGAAATACACTTTCTAGACGCCCAAGAAGCATAATCGGGAAATCGGTCCATATGGGGCTATACCAAAACATGGACGGATAGGCCCCATTTTCGCTACACTTTTTGATAAAAGATCTCTAGATTTCCAATTTCAGGCAAATTGGATAAAAACTACAGTTTTTACAAGCCCAAGACCCCAAATCGGAAGGTCGGTTTATATGGGGACTATATCAAAACTTGGGCCGATATAGCCCATCTTCGAACTTGAGCTGCCAGCCAACAAAAGACGAATCTGTGCCAAATTTCAGGACGCCATTATTGAAGGCTGTAGCGTGATTACAACAGACAGACAGACGAACATGCTTATATCGTCTTAGAATTTCTCCCTGATCAAGAATGTATATACTTTATACAGTCGGAAATCGATATTTCGATGTGTTACAAACGGAATGACAAACTTATTATACCCCCGTCACCATTCTATGGTGGTGGGTATACAAATTATGTTTCTTCTAAAGAAACATGAGACCAGCGTTGCCACAATGAATTTTTATTTTGGACCAACATTTTCAAAATTGAACCACAATTCGTACCAGCGGACCATTTCTCCAAATTAAATTAATACCATTTAAAAGTAAAAAAATTTCCAAAAAATTTACTTCGATAGAAAATTTTGTCAAAATTTTCTTTATATACAAAATTTTATTTCTATAGAAAATTTTGTGAGAATTTTACTTCTATAGAAAATATCGTCAAAATTTTATTTCTATAAAAAATGTCGTCAAAATTTTATTTCTATAGAACATTTTGCCAAATTTTTATTTCTATAGAAATTTTTGTCAAAATTTTATTCTTATAGAAAATTTTGTCAAAACTTTATTTCTTTGGAAAATTTTTCAAAATTTTTTTTCTATGGAAAATTTTTTCAAAATTGTATTTCTATGGAAAATTTTGTCAAAACTTTATTTCTTTAGAAAATTTTGTCCAAAGTTTATTTCTAAAGAAAATTTTGTCAAAACTTCATTTCTGTAGAAAATTTTGTCAAAATTTCATTTCTTTAGGAAATTTTGTCAAAATTTCATTTCTATAGAAAATTTTGTCAAAATTTCATTTGTGTAGAAAACTTTATTAAAATTTTAATTCATTAGAAAATTTTGTCAAAATTTTATTTATATAGAAATCGTTGTCAAAATTTTATTTCTATAGAAAATTTTGTCAATAAATTATTTTTATAGAAAATTTGTCGAACTTTTGTTTCTATAGATTGTTATCGCAAAATTTTATTTCTATTTAAAATGTTTACAAATTTTTCTTCCTATACAAAAGTTTTGCATAATTTAGTATCTATATAAGTTTTTTTAAGTTTATTGCTGTACAAAATTTTAGCGAAATTTTGTCAAAATTTTATTTCTATGGAAAATTTTGAAAAATACCGATTTGACGAAAATGGACCAAAATCAACAAAATTCCATTTGGTCCGACATCTGACCAAATTTTAAAATTAATAATTTTGTGAACCAATTTTGGTCCGATCGGACCATATTGCCAACCCTGCATGTGACGTCTCTTTCAGTATTTGCAAAATTATATATCTACCCTATTACCGACAATATTCTGGGGGTATATCCCTGAAATTGTAAATGTGACCAATTTTAAATGTTGTAACGACAAGGGAAAGTTACTACTTCTAAGAAAAAGATGAAGTTACTCACAATGGATTTGGATAGTACGATCTAACATGAAAATTTATTTTTTTTTAATATATTGAAAATTTCGACAAAATTTTATTTCTATAGAAAATTTTGTCACTATTTTAGTTCTATAGAAAAATTTGTCACAATTTTATTTCTATAGAAAATTTTGTCAACATTTTACCTCTATAGAAAATTTTCTAAAAATATTATTTCTTTAGAAAATTTTCTCAAAATTTTATTTCTATAGAGAGTTTTGTCAAAATTTTATTTCTATAGAAAATGTTGTCAAAATTTTACCTTTTTGAGAATTTTCTCAAAATTTTTTTTCTATAGATTTTTTTTCAAAATTGTATTTCTATAGAAAATTTTCTCAAATCTTTAGTTCTATAGAAAATTTTCTCAAAATTTTATGTCTGCAAATTTTATCAATTTTCTCAAATTTTTATGTCCCCATAAAATTTTCTCAAAATTTTATTTCAATAGAAAATTTACTCAAAATTAATTAAATATTTGTTTTTGTAGGGGAGTTTGTCATACGAATACCGACATCAAAATATCGACAATCAAAATATATTATAAAAAATTTGTCCTCAATAATAAATAAATTGCGAATTTAGATTATATAATCTTTAATACCACTTAAATATTTTTTAGTGTATCCATGAATTTCATAAACGAGTATGCAACCTTCGCTGTAGCAGTACATTTTTGATATTTTTTTGGTTTCGAAGGCATATAAATAAATAAAATGCACTGCCATGCTTAACAATTTTTACTTTCAGGAGCAACGATATGCTTACTATTTGAATTTCGGTATTCGTATTTTGTTTAAATTCCCCTACAAAAAAAAAAAATAAATTAAACATTCACCAAAATCTAATTATTGGGGAGTTTCATTAAAATTGTAATTAATTTATTATAGTCTAAGACTAAGGACACTCTTACAATTTTTAACTCCAATTTATTCCTTAAAACTACAATATTTTCTTCAACAAGGAAAAAAAACTATTTATGTCTAATAAACTTTCTTGAATTTGTCAAAAAATATTTACTTATTTTTGTGATATCGGCGTGATGTCAGCGTTTGTAATACTATTTAGTTAAATTTGGTAAAAATAATCTAAATTTTCTAAAACTAAGCAAATTTTTTTTTTCTGGTGGGTTCACTGTTTTTTCAGTGTGTGGACATATTTCCCGATTTGACATGTTGGACCCATAGAAACATCAAATTTATTTTGGACACATAAAGAACAATAAAACCCGTTAAAACTAGTGTTTATTCTATACCATATACACAGTGAAAAAACTATTGGCCTGATATGAAAGATTATGCAACCTACATTTGAGGTTACGCAATTTAGGCAATATTAAGAACAAATTTCTTTAAAATAATGAAATTTGTATTAAAAGAAGCATTATAGTTTTTGCTTCAAAAATTATTTCATTAAATTTGGGATACGAATTTCGGAAATTCGCGTCCTTCCTTTAAAGTCGTTTGTCTTTGAACTATGGGATTTTTTTAAAGTAAAGAAAAACATTTGTGATTTAAATAAATCTTCTTTAAATTAACTGATATATCGAAAAAGATTTAAGATAAAATCGCTTCATATAGTAATAATAATAATACACACACAAAAAAAAAATTCTTCTGAATCAATCACGAAATTAATTGATCCAATTAATTTTTTAATTGAAATGTCTTCAATCACAGAAATGATAGTATCAATTAAAAAATTAATTGACAGTCAATTAAAAAATTAATTGATACTATTAATTTGTGTGATTGATTTTTATTTCAATTAAAAAATTTGTAGATTCAATTAAATTTTTAATTGAATATTTTTATACCCTCCATCATAGGATGGGGGTATATTAACTTTGTCATTCCGTTTGTAACACATCGAAATATTGCTCTAAGACCCCATAAAGTATATATATTCTGGGTCGTGGTGAAATTCTGAGTCGATCTAAGCATGTCTGTCCGTCCGTCCGTCCGTCCGTCTGTTGAAATCACGCTAACTTCCGAACGAAACAAGCTATCAACTTGAAACTTGGCACAAGTAGTTGTTATCGATGTAGGTCGGATGGTATTGAAAATGGGCCATATCGGTCCACATTTACGTATAGCCTCCATATAAAGGGACCCTCAGATTTGGCTTGTGGAGTCTCTAACAGAAGCATATTTCATCCGATCCGGCTGAAATTTGGTATATGGTGTTGGTATATGGTCTCTAATAACCATGCAAAAATTGGTCCATATCGGTCCATAATTATATATAGCCCCCATATAAATCGATCCCCAGATATGGCTTGCGGAGCCTCAAAGAGAAGCAAATTGCATCCGATCCGCCTGAAATTTGGTACATGATATTGGTATATGGCCTCTAACAACCATGCAAAAATTGGTCCACATCGGTTCATAATTAATAGCCCCCGTATAAACCGATCCCCAGATTTGGCTTGCGAAGTCTCCAAGAGAATCAAATTTCATCCAATCCGGTTGTTATTTGGAACATGGTGTTAGTATATGATCTTTAACAACCGTGCCAGAATTGGTCCATATCGGTCCATAATTATATATAGCCCCCATATAAAACGTTCTCCAGATTTGACCTCCGGAGCCTCTTGGAGGAGCAAAATTCATCCGATCCGGTTCAAATTAGGAACGTGGTGTTAGTATATGGTCGCTAACAACCATACCAAAATTGGTCCAATCACACAAAAATTGGTCCATATCGGTTCATAATCATGGTTGCCACTAGAGCCAAAAATAATCTACCAAATTTTATTTCTATAGAATATTTTGTCAAAAGTTTATTTCTATAGAAAATTTTGTTAACATTTTATTTCTGTAGAAATTTTTGTCAAAATTTTTATTTCTATAGAAAATTTTGTGAAAATTTTATTTCTATAGAAAATTTTGTTAAAATTTTATTTCTGTACAAAATTTTGTCAAAATTTTATGTCTACTTTGTCAAACTGAATTATATACGTATTGGGTGGATCTTTTTTGATTTAATATATACCACGTATGGACTTACATACAATTTAGAAGATGGTGTTAGGATGTTTTAAGATACCTTGCCATCGGCGTTGCCGCACTGTGGATGGCAGTGTTTAGAAGAAGTTTCTACGCAATCCATGATGGAGGGTACATAAGCTTCGGCCTGGCCGAACTTACGGCCGTATATACTTGTTTAAAACTCAATTAAGATTTTAATTGGAAAAAATTTTCGTGAACTTTTTTCTGTGCACTAACAAAATATGAGCCCTATATATGGCACTAAAGCCAACTTAATTCAATTTAAGTTTATGGAATTATTACGCTTTGAGAAAGTTTCTTTGACTTTAATAATTTTTTGTGCACGATTGGTAAATGAACTAACATAAAAAAGGGGAAAATTGCACACAAATAAATCATAAAGATTTACTAAATTCGTATTCTTGAGTAGGGAGAAATTCTAAGACGATGTAACCATGTCCGTCTGTCTGTCTGTTGTAATCACGCTATAGTCTTCAATAATGAAGCAATAGTGCTGAAATTTTGAACAAACGCGTCTTTTGTCTGCAAGCAGGTCAGGATGGGCTATATAGGTCCAGGTTTTGATATAGTCCCCATATAAACCGACCTCCAGATATGTGGTCTTTGTCTTATAAAACCCGTAGTTTTTATCCAATTTGTCTGAAATTGGAAATCGAGATATTTCGGGACCATAAATCGGTGTGCCAAAAATCGTGAGTATCGGTCTATGGTTTGGTATAATCCCCATATAGACCGATCTCCCGATTTTACTTCTTGGGCTTATACAAACCGTAGTTTTTATCTAATTTGCCTGAAATTGGAAATCTAAAAGGATTTCAGGACCATAAAGAGGTATGCCGAAAATAGTGAGTATCGGTCCATGTTATGATATAGCTCCCATATAGACCAATCTTCCGATTTTACTTCTTGGGCTTATAGAATCCGTAGTTATTATCCAATTTGCCTGAAATTGGAAATCTTTTATTTATTTTAGGACCAGAAAATGGTGTGCCAAAACTCGTGAGTATCGGTCCATGTTTCGGTATAGCCCCCATATAGACCGATCTCAAAATTTTATTTCTTGGTCTTATAGAAACCGCAGTTTTTATCCTATTTACCTAAAATTGGAAATCTAGAACTATTGTAGGACCACAAATACATGTACCGAAAATGGCGTGTATTGGTCCATGTTTTGGCATATCCCCCATATAGATACTTCTTGAGTTTATAGAAACCGTAGTTTTTATCCAAATTGCATGAAATTTTAAATCTAGAATTATTTTAGGACAATAAAGAGATGCACCAAAAATGGTGAGTATCGGTTAATTTTTTAGTATAGCCCCCATATAGACCGATCTCGATTTAAATCCTTGGGTTTGTAGAAACCGTAGTTTTTATCCGATTTGCCTGAAATTGTAAATATACTGGTATTTTAAACTCACTAAAGCATATATCGGATTTTGTTTTTATCGGTCCATTTGGTAAGGCCTCCATATAGACCGATTTCACTTCTTGAGGGTATAGAAGACGCATGATCATGAAAATTGCTTGAAACTGAATGTAAAATTTCCAGATTTTACTTCTCGTAATGATTTAAATAATGGGGGTGAAAATCTACAGATTTTAGATTTCAAATCCATGCGTTATTTAATCATTTTCTTGCACACTTACAAGAGATGTTGATAATTCCTCTAAAACTCAAACAAAAATGGTTCTTATAAATCCAGAATCGTATATAGTGTTCATAGGTAAATTTATCTTGGGGAAGTGAAAGGATACAGATCTCATTTATCAAATTTTCATTTTCTTTTCGCGGTTTATTAATAAAGGTACTCCCAGTTTTTCTTAATTCCACAAAAACTTTAAACCAAAGACGCCAAATCCTCGAAATAATTCTTAGCCTATATTTGAAGCGTTTCTATCTTAAATCTAAAGTTTCAATATTTCAATTAATTTAAGGACAATATCTTTAAATCATTCATTTCCTTAAATTCTTTACTTTAAGGAAAATTAGCCTTGGTTCAAAGACATGCGACTCTAACGGAGGGACGCAAATTTACAAAATTTGTGTCCTAAATTTAATGAAAAACATTTTTGAAGCAAAGATTATAAACTTTAGTTTAATTAAAATTTCATTATTTAAGAAATTATGTAAGAAATTTGTACTTAATATTTTGTAAATTTCGCATCCTAAAATTAAGGTTGCGTAATCTTTAATATCACGTAAATATTTGTTTGCAGTGTACTAGTTGAACTGCTCAGCTTGGGAGAATATTTGTTATCAAACCCCACTGAAATTTCGAAGGAAACTATAATATTTGATTCATGGTGGTGTGTATTCAAGATTCGGCCCGGCCGAACTTACTGCTGTATACAATTGTTCATATTTGTTTTGGGGCATCCTTCGTTTGGGTAGTGTTAGTGTTCTGCAGCCAAATAAAATAAATTTATTTCTCAATGCAATAGATCAAAATGCTTTTTTAAACTTATAAATTAATAAAATTAAACCATTTTATTTAAAAACTAAATGCATCAATTAATTTCATAGCCGTATTTGCTCTTAAACAGAGACCTTTTTAATTCCGAAATCACTGATTTTATACAACAATTAAAGTTACTCTGGCTACATTATATTTTACACATTTCGAAATTCCATCCCATTGTGCAACAGCAGTTGACTCTTATGGGTTTTGCCATTCAAGCATCCCGTAATCGACTTTTGCATCACACGCAATAATAAAGAAGCAATATAACAGGCCCAACATCTACATCAACAGCAAAAACCAATGACAAGGAAGCTTACGAAAGGTAGGAGGAAAATAGCACACACACACACACACACACACACACTCTCACATCCCCGATGAGAATAAAAAAGGCAAAAATTAACCTACAACGACCACACTGAGAACAACGATGGCAACTATACGACCATAAAACAATTAAGTCGGCTAAGACAACAGTTAAAGATGGGAGGTGGGGGGAGTTTGTGAGAGATCCACGCTCAATGGCTCCATCACAAACCGACGTATTACGCAAAACAGGCAGAAAAATACCAAGAATTAACTATGAAAACGACACATGAGACGCCAAAGGCCCGGCCCGGCTAAACATAATGTGCTAATTGAGGCGAAAAATGGCGTTAAATACCTACAACTTCGACCAATATCATAAACACACATACATTGACAAAATGGCCTACACATACACAAAGTTTTGGCTCTGTCAAGTAGAACCATCGAGTTAGAATTGAATTAACTCTTGAAGCACAAGAACAGAGTGTCACAAAAGAGGAAAACTCGATATCCACCATACACGCAGAGAAGGATATGAATATGATCACCGCTCGTCGAAGATGTAGATGCTTGCCGAGAAAATAGCATACGTTCCCGTAAAAAAGTACACCCAGAAAGAACCAACCAACCATGAAGGAAAATATGGGGTTAGTTTAGAAGAATTTAAATAAAATATTCTACTAATTGCAGTATGATAATTTTTTCTCAAATTGAAGAAAATTTATTACAGAAGAAAATTTCATACTTTGAAGGAAAAAATTGCAGTTAAAAATTGTTGTAAATAAAGTTGAAGACACATACAATTTAAGGAAAATATTTCAGAAACTTATAAAAACAATGTAAGTAAACTTCAACCATTTTAGGAAAATATGAACTACTTTAGTAAAAAACAAGTAAGGAAAGTCTAAAGTCGGGCGGGGCCGACTATATTATACCCTGCACCACTTTGTAGATCTAAATTTTCGATACCATATCACATCCGTCAAATGTGTTGGGAGCTATATATAAAGATTTGTCCCAAATACATACATTTAAATAGCACTCGATCTGGACAGAATTTGATAGACTTCTACAAAATCTATAAACTCAAAATTTAAGTCGGCTAATGCACTAAGGTGGAACAAAATGTTAGTAAAAAAATATAGGAAACATTTAAATCTGAAGCAATTTTAAGGAAACTTCGCAAAAGTTTATTTATGAATTATCGCTCGATATATATGTATTAGAAGTTTAGGAAAATTAGAGTCATTTTTACAACTTTTCGACTAAGCAGTGGCGATATAACAAGGAAAATGTTGGCATTTTGACCATTTTTGTCGAAATCAGAAAAACATATCTATGGGAGCTATATCTAAATCTGAACCGATTTCAACCAAATTTGGCACGCATAGCTACAATGCTAATTCTACTCCCTGTGCAAAATTTCAACTAAATCGGAGCCCAAAATTGGCCTCTGTGGTCATATGAGTGTAAATCGGGCGAAAGCTATATATGGGAGCTATATCTAAATCTGAACCGATTTCAATCAAATTTTGCACACTTGACACACTATACAACTAAGTGTTATGTTTGTAGAAAATTTCAAGCAAATCGGTATAAAACTCTGGCTGCTGGGTCCATATTAGTGCATATCGGGCGAAAGATATATATGGGAGCTATATCTAAATCTGAACCGATTTCTTCCAAAATCAATACGGTTCTATTCTGACGCAAATTAGGAACATGTGTCAAATTTGAAGGCGATTGGACTTAAATTGCGACCTAGACTTTGATCACAAAAATGTGTTCACAGACAGACGGACGGACGGACAGACGGACATGGTTATATCGACTCAGGGACCCACCCTGAGCATTATTGCCAAAGACACCATGTGTCTATCTCGTCTCCTTCTGGGTGTTACAAACATATGCACTAACTTATAATACCCTGTTCCACAGTGTGGCGCAGGGTATAACAAGTATATACAGCACTAAGTTCGGCCGGGCCGAATCTTAACTACCCACCACCATGAACCAAATATTAGGATTTCCTTTGAAATTTCAGGAGGGCTTGAGGACACTTCGCGAAGATAAATTTAAAGATTTCACCTATGAGGACTATATCAGATTCTGGATTTATAAGAACCTTTTTTGTTTGAGTTTTAGAGGAATCATTAACATCTCTTGTAAGTGTGCAAGAAAATTATAAAATTTTACATTGAGTTTCAAACAATTTTCATGACCAGTGCGCCTTCTACACCCTCAAGAAGTGAAGTCGGTCTATATGGAGGCAATACCAAATGGACCGATAAAAACTTAATCCGATACACGTTTTTGTGAGCCTAAAATACCAGAATATTTACAATTTCAGGCAAATCACATAAAAACTACGGTCTAGAAACCCAAGGAGTTAAATCGGGAGATCGTTCTTATGGGGGCTATAATAAAATATGGACCGATACTCACCGTTTTCGGCACACCTCTTTATGTTCATAAAATACCTCTAGATTTCAATTTTAAGGCAAATTGGATAAAAACTACGATTTCTATAAGCCCAAGACCCCAAATCGGGAGGTCGGTTTATATGGGGACTATATCAAAACCTGGACCGATATAGCCCATCTTCGAACTTGACCTGCCTGCAGACAAAAGACGAGTTTGTGCAAAATTTCAGCACGATTGCTTCATTATTGAAGACTGAAGCGTGATTACAACAGACAGACAGACAGACGGACATCGTTATATCGTCTTAGAATTTCTCCCTGATCAAGAATATATATATTTTATATAATCGATATTTCGATGTGTTACAAACGGAATGACAAACTTATTATACCCCCGTCACCATTCTATGGTAACTGAATTAGTCTTCCGAATTTGATTAAAAAGTTAATTGTATCAATTAATTTATTAATTGAAAAAATTTTCAACTTCAATTAACTTTTTAATTGGAAATATTTTGGTGGTATTTTTTTCTGTGTACAAAGCAAAAAATCGTTCGAGAATAGGACATCAAGACATTTTTACTTGAAACATAGCATTATTTCTACTGGAAGTTGAATCCGAGTTTGGAAAATAAAGTTGTCGTTAACTCATTTTTAAAGGACTTTGATAGCATATGAAGAAAAAAAGCTGAAAAGAGGAAATTTAAAATTTGGTTCCTATGTTAGAAGCAAGTACACAAAACCAAAATTTAAAAGAGAATTGTGTATTAAAAGTATCCTTACTTAAATTCTCCACTTCTTTGGCTTGGAATCAATACCAAAATTTTTAAAGTAAAAACAAAATCTTTGAAATCGGTTATGCGTTTTTCAGTGTAACCAAATCAAAATGGTTTTATTCCGACCCAAAACGCACACTTGTGCCAAATTTGACCTAGACTGCGAACTAGATTTTCATCACAAAAATGTGTTCACAGGCAGACGGACGGATATGTCTAATTTGTTCTTGTTGGACAGGACATAATAATAGTAATAATAATATGCACTAACACTCTTTTCCACAGATTGGTTCAAGATAGAGAAAAACATACAGTAATTCCTTGATTTATGTCTTCTCGGTTTACGTCGTCAAATTTTTTGTTCCATCCAACTTCGATTTAGTTCGCATTCAATTTACAATTTACTTAATTTTTAATTCGGTTTACGTCGTTTCGATTAACTTCGCCGAATTCCGGAACCAATCACGACCTAAATCGAGGGATTACTGTATTACTTTATTTTGTTGCATTACATATCAGACACCTTGTATAGACCCAATATAAACCGATCCTCAAGTTTGACTTCTTGAGGCTCATTTAAAATTTCATTGGTATATGATGTACCACAAGTATATGCTCTCTAATAATCTATTACGGTCCATGGACAAATCAATAACTAACGCTCTCGTTGTCCAATCGTTTGTACAAATCGCATACATTTAAAACATGTTCGGCATAAGCCAAAATTTCCTTTTTATTTTGCTGTTCCTATTGGTCAAATTAATCACAATAAATAGTTATCTGATATGTTCACTGTTGAGACGTTTAAAATAAAACCGTAGGACAACGATGTTCTGGATAGTTAACAGAAATATTCCATAATGTTCTACAAGAAAACAGCTCTATTGTATCACACACAACCTTAGCCCATCACCAGACCCAACATTAATATGTGTTTGATGCAACATGTATGTTAACAGAAGAACAAGCTACAATCTCACAAAAGAGCATTTGCAGAGTACATAACGTAGCAGTCGCAGCGCAGTTTAGGAAAAATTAACCATTATCTCTTTGCTTAATATCGAACATGTTTTAGTTGTGTACGATTTGTGTAAACGATTGGATAACGGGAGCGTGTCGCGGACGATTAAAATACGAAATTTTATAAGAAATAGAAGAAAATAACAAAATTCATTGATGCCGTTTCTGTTTGATGGAAACAGGGTAGAATATATTTTGCGTTTTGTATACATAAGCCCATGCAAGGAAATATATATTTTTTTTTTTGGAAATTTATTGAAATGTCGAAGCTAGTTGCATTAGATATTTGCCCAAAAAAAAAATTCATGTGACGTGTGTTGATGATGCTATATGATATTGAATAATATTATTTAGTAAGAAACATAATATAAGTGGAGTGAAGAAAATAAATCAAATTAACAAAAATCGTAGAATTTGTGCTTTTTTGGAAAATTTTATAGTTTTTCTTTTCTATTTTGTTTGCTAAAACAAAGTTTGTGTTAAATTCCAACAATTAAAGAGCGTACGATTTAAAAATAATTTTTATAATCTGACGCATTTATTTTCATGTTCACAACAACAACACCACTACCAACGTTAATGTAACACTAACAAAATAAAGCAGCAGCAGAACCAGCAATATTCAAACAACTAAACAGAAAATAAAAGGGGTCTGACGGCTCGACCTGTCTGTCAAGACGAATAAGAAGAGGAAGAAGAAGGAAAAAAAGCATCAAGCACGAGATATTCCACCATTCAACAAACAACTCGTAGTACAAGTTGTTTGAACCCCCCGCCACTAACTAAAACCATTGGCAACAACACACTTAAACTTTTCGCCTATCTTTCCTATCTATGGTCGGTCTATGTGATTATCAACCAACCAACCAGCCAGCTAGTCAGTCAGTCAGTCAGTCATTTAGCCCCAAAAGTGTTTATGTGTATCAAGGCCGTAGCCAGGATTTTAATTCGGGGGGGGTTCAACTTTAAAAAAAATATTCATATAATCTCATGTGTAGAAAATTTTATTTATGCATAGGTATGTATACAATATTTATACCCTGCTCCACACTGTGGAACAGGGTATTATAAGTTAGTGCATATGCTTGCAACACTCAGAAGGAGACGAGATAGACACATGGTGTCTTTGGCAAAAATGCTCAGGGTGGGCTCCTGAGTCGATATAGCCATGTCCGTCTGTCCGTCTGTCCGTGAACACATTTTTGCAATCAAAGTCTAGGGCGCAGTTTAAGTCCAATCGACTTCAAATTTGGCACAAGTATGTGTTTTGGCTCAGAATAGATCCCTATTGATTTTGGAAGAAATCGGTTCAGATTTAGATATAGCTCCCATATATATTTTGCCCGATATGGACTTATATGGCCCCAGAAGCCAGAGTTTTACCCTAATTTGCTTAAAATTTTGCACAAGAAGAACAATTAGTAATATAGTCAAGTGTGCCAAATTTTTTTGAAATCGGTTCAAATTTAGATATAGCTCCCATATATATCTTTCGCCCGATATGGACTAATACGGTCCCAGAAGCCAGAGTTTTACCCCAATTTGGTTGAAATTTTGCACAGGAAGAAGAATTAGCATTGTAGCTATGCGTGCCAAATTTGGTTGAAATCGGTTCAGATTTAGATATAGCTCCCATATATAGCTTTCGCCCGATTTAGACTCATATGACCACAGAGGCCAATTTTATGCTCCGATTTAGTTGAAATTTTGCACAGGGAGTAGAATTTGCATTGTAGCTATGCGTGCCAAATTTGGTTGAAATCGGTTCAGATTTAGATATATCTCTCATGTATAGCTTTCGCCCGATTTACACTCATTAGACCACATAGGCCAATTTTTAACTTCGATTTAGTTGAAATTTTGCATAGGGAGTAGAATTAGTATTGTAGCAATGTGTGCCAAATTTGGTTGAAATCGGTTTAGATTTAGACATGGCTCCCATATATAGATTTTGCCCGATATACACTCATATGACCACAGAGGCCAATTTTTAACTCCGATATAGTTGAAATTTTGCACAGGGAGTAGAATTTGCATTGTAGCTATGCGTGCCAAATTTGGTTGAAATCGGTTCAGATTTAGATATATCTCTCATGTATAGCTTTCGCCCGATTTACACTCATTAGACCACATAGGCCAATTTTTAACTTCGATTTAGTTGAAATTTTGCATAGGGAGTAGAATTAGTATTGTAGCAATGTGTGCCAAATTTGGTTGAAATCGGTTTAGATTTAGACATGGCTCCCATATATAGATTTTGCCCGATATACACTCATATGACCACAGAGGCCAATTTTTAACTCCGATATAGTTGCAATTTTGCACAGGGAGTAGAATTAGCATTGTAGCTATGCGTGCCAAATTTGGTTGAAATCGGTTCAGATTTAACATAGGTATAGCTCCCATATATATGTTTTTCTGATTTCGACAAAAATGGTCAAAATACCAACATTTTCCTTGTAAAATCGCCACTGCTTAGTCGAAAAGTTGTAAAAATGACTCTTATTTTCCTAAACTTCTGATACAAATATATCGAGCGATAAATCATAAATAAACTTTTGCGAAGTTTCCTTATAATTGCTTAATATTTAAATGTTTCCCATATTTTTTTTTACTGACATTGTGTTCCACCCTAGTGCATTAGCCGACTTAAATTTTGAGTTTATAGATTTTGTAGAAGTCTATCAAATTCTGTCCAGATCGATTGATATTTAAATGTATGTATTTGGGACAAACCTTTATATATAGCCCCCAACACATTTGACGGATGTGATATGGTATCGAAAATTTAGATCTACAAAGTGGTGCAGGGTATAATATAGTCGGCCCCGCCCGACTTTAGACTTTCCTTACTTGTTTTATAATATTAAATTGAGCCGACGGGCTTTTTGGGCAGCAAATAAATCAATGACTTCTTCAGTCGGCACATTTATTCGGCGATGAACCGACATTAATGCCAATCCATTGAGTCTACTCTCGCTAGTCGAATTTCTAAGATACGTCTTTAATCTCTTCATTGTTGAAAATGAACGTTCGGATGAGCACGTAGTAACTGCAGGGATGGAAAATGCAGTACTATAGTACTTTTTTCAATACTTTTTCACCCCGGTCAGTACCGTAGGACCCCCGCGAAGGATTTAGTACCTTTTGTGTAGACATTTTTGAGTCGATATCAGATTTATGGTACAATGGCTTTGACAAAATATTTTAATATTTTGAGAAAGTCTTTATCAACCTTATTTGCTAATAGCCTTTTACAAATATGGCACAACAGACATGTTCATGTGGGAAGAAAATCTCGATTTTGTAAAAGACATAGTCAACAACAGGATTTTATTGAACTTCAAGAATGTTTTAGTCGAAAAAAGAATGCGATTCTATATTATCGATTTTTTATTTTGGTAGAAAATGTTGTCAAAATTTAATTTCTATATAGAATTTTTGCAAAATTTTATTTTTATAGAAAATTTTGTCAAAATTTTATTTCAATTGAAAATTTTGTAAACATTTTATTTCTATAGGAAATTTTTGCAAAATTTTATTTCTATAGAAAAAATTTTGCAAAAATTTTTTTCTGTAGATTTTTTTTTGCAAAATTTTATTTCTATAGAAAATTTTTGCAAAATTTTATTTATATAGAAAATTTTGTCAAAATTTTATTTTCTTTAAAATTCAGTCTCTTGACAATAATCTTCGAGTGAAATTTTTGTTGAAATTTAGTAAAAAGTACCTTTCCGCTCAAAAAATACCTTTTTTGTACTTCCTTAAAAATTGTATTTTCCATCCCTGAGTAACTGGCAAAGTGACGAAAGTTTTTAAAAGAATATGCACGTTTGGAAATATCTCTTTATTGCACTCTCCAAGTGCTTCCATCGCTGAATTAGGCAGGTTCTTTTCGCAGTTTTGCGCCATTTCATTTACACATGTGTGTTTGGCTGTTTCGTTGTTGTTGCTATGGCCAAACAAAGCGAGTCATGTTCACAAAAAGAAGAACAAACGCACATAAAACACAGAAAGACATTTTCCAAAAATGAAATTTGTGGTGCGAGAACAAAAACAATTTGTTTTTTTCGACCGTCGTTTGACGGGCTTTTCAACTAGTATTCTATGATTTATGAAAGTTTTATAGGTAAGCGTTTTTCAAAATAAAACCTTCAGCTTTTCTTCAACATCTTCGATAAGATTTTTCTATGCAGCTAAAAATATATATTTATTTATATAAAAACATTCATTCATTTCGGGGGGGGTTTGATCCCCCTCATCCCCCCCCCTGAATACGGCCTTGATGTGTATGCTGTGTTTCTCAACAGAGTGTATTAGTGAGTGACTAAATAATCAAACAACCTGCGTATCACAAACCCCTTGCCCGACCAAATCACCCTTGGCCTATACTTCCTTAAGCAAAATATTGCTTAAGGAAGTTCTTTACAATAATACCGGGCAAATAAACCATAACAACAAATTATTCTCTACTTGCTCATAACAGCCGCGGTGTCTGGCTAACTTCAAACCAAAACAAATTCCCCACTACAACTCTGCCCCATATAACATCCAAGCAGGGCTGCCAATTTTGCCGATTTGACGATTTTTTACTCAAAAAATAGCAAATGCCGATTTTTCGATTTTTGCCCCAAAAATGACGATATTAGCTACGTTCAAGAATTTTTACTGTAAGTCGTCGAAATTTCAAGTTTTTGCTATAAATTTCTTACATACAGGAGCTATACTTCATTTCACACCTAAAGTATTAGTATAGCACCGCTCAAATAGTGTTGGTAAAAAATCCAAATGTGTAAAAATCGGGGGCTATAGCTAAATTTGATCCGATTTTTTCCCAATTCAATAGTTGTTCGTTCTTGTGCAAAAAACGCTCTGAACCAGATTTCATCAAAGTCGTGCGAACAACAAATACATGGACTGACAGACACAAAGAGCTAGATCAACTCAGGAGGTTACTCTGAGCCGATCAGTATATTTTTTTTTTAAATCAATTTTTCTGGTAGACACATTGTTTTGCAGACCAAAATTATTAAGTTAATTCTTTAATTTAATTCGTTATACTTTTATTATTGAAATGTGCATCTTAATTTTCTGTGTTTTGTATGAAATAAATATTTTTGTGTTGTTTTTTAACCAAAAATAGGTTTTATTTTAATATTGTTTATATTACCGATTTTTGACGAATTTTTAAATGACGATTTTTTCTGAAAAAACTGACGATTTTTCTTGAAATTATATTGGCAGCCTTGCATCCAAGGGAATTGTCTTACTCGCTTCTCTCTCTCTCTCTCTGTTCGGGAAGCAGCTGCTCGGTAACAGTGACGTCGGCTTTGTATTCACATCATACAAATGAGAGACGAAAGAGAACTCTCCTAACATCACACAAATCAATGCAATCATACATTCGAGTGTGCTCCACCACTCGAGTTATTCGAAACTTGATGTTTATTATCAACATCAAAGCCTTTGGTCTATAGTCCAAGCCAACAGTCCCACGCTGCCATTAGTGTGAGGCATTTATTTCGTTTTGTGTGTGACGGTGTGGTGGTGTTGCATTGCCATTGCAAGTGGTGCATTCATCATTGCGTTTTCTATCGTGGCGTGCCATTATAGACATCGGTATCGACTGTCTCGGAGTAAATTTTATTCGTTTCAATTGCTTATGGGTTTAGTAAATGTGAGTGCGAGTGTATGCGTGTGTGTTTGTGCGTATAGTGAGTGTATCTGAGAATTTAATAACAGTGTGCTAACAATATCACATTGTTGTTGTCATTTTCAAGAAGTGGCAAGCGGCAAAGAGAAATCATTTTTGAGTCAAAGCCAAAAACCCATATTAAAGGAATACCGGCTAAAATAATAAAAACAACAACAACAACATGCTAGTTGTGTGAGAAGAAAACCAAAAGGTGAAGTAAAATCGAAAACAACAAGGTAATCGAAAAATAATCGCGGTATAACAGAGTGCACGAGAGAGAAGGAGAGAGATAGAGAGAAAAAGACCGTAATATGAAGATCTTCCCTGTTTTTGTCTGTTTGTGAGAAATAAAGAGTGCATTAATAGAAATTGAAAGCAAAATGAAAAAGTGCATCACCACCACACAACAACAAGTGAAGTGATTAGAATTTTTTTTTTTGTTTTCTCATTCAGGCCGATAAGATAACAACAAATGTCCATTTATTCCAGCTACAAGAAATAAATAAAGAAAAGGAATATCAAATAAAACAAGAAAATAAAAGAAGAAAATTGAATGAAAAGTGGTCAAATTGATAGAAAAAAGAAAAAAAATCCCAAAAATATCTGGCAAAGAAAAATAAAAGAAGAAATCCCTTAATCATCAAAAAAAATATGAATAAAATATGAGAGCCTAATAAATCTTAAACAAAAATCTCTTAAGAAAAGAATAATAAAAAAAAAAAAAAAACAAAAATAAAGTATTATCACAACTCCCTTCTTAAAGAATAGAAAAAGAGGAGAAAAAAGTTTTAATCTCTGTTCTTTTGAATAACAACAAATTTTCCCAACAAAATGGCTCATCATCACCCTCAACGACAGCATCATCATTTCCATCACTCTGATTTATCCTTGGCCAGCCTAAATATTTTCGCCAACACCAGCAATTTAATGAAATCCCTTGGCTTTTTATGGCTTATTGTGACCACCTTTTGTGTGGTCTCCTCCTCGGCTAAAAGTTTGACACATGATCTGGATGCCACCAATAGCTATTTGCAATCCTCTGTGGTACATCACCATCATCATGATGCTGCTCTACATCATCAATCACATAGTCTTCATCATCATAATCGCAATCGCCGCTTACAGCGTCGTGACTCCAATTCCAAGGATGCTACAATTCAACATTGCAATGATGTTCGTGGAGACTTTGAGGCGATAGACATCAAATTGCCGCAGCATTTTAATGAAAAAGGTAAGAGACGAAAAACATTGTCAATGAGATAGGGATGATTATTTATTTGAGTTTGAGATTTACATCGACAAAATTATAATCAGAGATAATAGGTGGGATGTTGATGTGAGTAGGAAAATATGATTTGTACAGACAGAGAAAAACTTGAGCTTAATATTTAAGGAAACATTTTCATTAATACAATGAAATTATTCATTAATAGTAAGAAAGTGTGACTAACACTGCAGCAAGATTCTTAAAAATGTTCGATAAAATCTAGGAATAAGGTAACATAGCGAATAGGTGAGACTACATGATATGAGTAATATACCAAGGATATTAGAACAAGTACACGCAAAAAACTGTTTTTCTCCCAAACGAAATTTTAGACAAACAAGGAAGATAAGGAAGTTTGTTTGAAAGTAAAGTAAAGGGTGATTCTTTTGAGGTTAGGATTTTCATGCATTAGTATTTGACAGATCACGTGGGATTTCAGACATGGTGTCAAAGAGAAAGATGCTCAGTATGCTTTGACATTTCATCATGAATAGACTTACTAACGAGCCACAACGTCGAATTTTCAGTGAATGGGCCCTAGAAAAGTTGGCAGAAAATCCGCTTTTTTATCGACAAATTTTGTTCAGCGATGAGGCTCATTTCTGGTTGAATGGCTACGTAAATAAGCAAAATTGCCGCATTTGGAGTGAAGAGCAACCAGAAGCCGTTCAAGAACTGCCCATGCATCCCGAAAAATGCACTGTTTGGTGTGGCTTGTACGCTGGTGGAATCATTGGACCGTATTTTTTCAAAGATGCTGTTGGACGCAACGTTACGGTGAATGGCGATCGCTATCGTTCGATGCTAACAAACTTTTTGTTGCCAAAAATGGAAGAACTGAACTTGGTTGACATGTGGTTTCAACAAGATGGCGCTACATGCCACACAGCTCGCGATTCTATGGCCATTTTGAGGGAAAACTTCGGAGAACAATTCATCTCAAGAAATGGACCGGTAAGTTGGCCACCAAGATCATGCGATTTGACGCCTTTAGACTATTTTTTGTGGGGCTACGTCAAGTCTAAAGTCTACAGAAATAAGCCAGCAACTATTCCAGCTTTGGAAGACAACATTTCCGAAGAAATTCGGGCTATTCCGGCCGAAATGCTCGAAAAAGTTGCCCAAAATTGGACTTTCCGAATGGACCACCTAAGACGCAGCCGCGGTCAACATTTAAATGAAATTATCTTCAAAAAGTAAATGTCATGGACCAATCTAACGTTTCAAATAAAGAACCGATGAGATTTTGCAAATTTTAGGCGTTTTTTTTAAAAAAAAAGTTATCAAGCTCTTAACAAATCACCCTTTATATACTTTTTGTGATGAACCTTCATTCTTGTACAAAAACAATTTTATGAAGACTAACTAAAAAAATATATTGTCTGGATAATTGCATCTTCCCTCACATCTTCCCCACTTCCACGAGGATTTTTTTAGTTCTTAACACCATTTTCTGTAATACAAAAAATGTAGAAGAAATTATTCGATTTTATAAATTTTTAAATTTTACCTTCGACCGTAGAGCATTGGTCCGCTTTGCATACAAAGGGTCGTGGTTTCAATTCCTGCTTCGACAGAAGACCAAAAAGTTTTTTTTACATGCTCGGAAGATTCCGAAAAGATGATCGACATTCGATACTTCTATATTAAATGTGTGCTACACGCAAAAAAATAATTCTTTCCTCCCAAACGAAATTTTAGACAAACAAAGTTCGTTTCTCATTTGCTTTTCGTTGAAAGGAAGTGTATTTGGAAGAAAAGTATATACTTTTCTTTTCCAGGATGTAAAAACAATTTCATAAAGACTAACTCAAAAAATTTTTTTTCTGGCTAATTGCATTTTCCCTCACATCTTTCTCACTTCCACGAAGTTTTTTTAGTTCTTAGCACCTATTTCTGTAATACAAACAATGTAGAAGAAATTATACGATTTTATAAATTTTAAAATTTTTTTTTTACCTTTCGCCTGGACCGAGAATCGAACCGCGGACCATGCACTTTGTAAGCCAACACACTAACCACTGAGCTATGTACCTGTTATGGTCATCAATAGATAAATATCCATATAAGTTATATTTATGTAGCATAGCTTGCGGCGCCCACGAACCGAATAAACTAAGTTTATTTAACAGAAGCAAACATTTAGTATGGCACCGTGGAGCAGTGGTTGCTACGTCCAACTTGCATGCCAAGGGTCGTGGGTTCGATCCCTGCTTCGACTAAAGTTTTTTTTTTGTTTTTTTTTACATATATTCCAGATATGGTCGGAAGATTCCGAAAAAAATGTTCAACATTACATTCTACTATATTAAATTTTTACTATGAACAGTAAAATGTGTCTTATTAAAGACCTAAAGTCAGAAAAGAACAGTGTTTGATATAAACGAAATGGACTGTGTTGTTGGTTCAAAAATAACTTTTTTATTGAAAAAATAAAAATTTTGTCACAAACGAATATTTTAAGTGATAAAAGTGTATACTTTTCGAAGCAATTCAAAAAACTATAACAAAAGAAAAACGTTTTCGGTACACGTTTTCCAAACGTTTTTTTTCTTTGCGTGTATGGAAGAAAAGAACAGTTCTTTATATAAAGGAAATGGAGTGTGTTTTTGAATCAAAAACTATTTTTTTATTGCGGAAATAAAACTTTGTAGCAAAAAAAAAACTTTTTTGTGGTAAAATTTGAAATTTTCAAAGAACTTTAGAAATCTCCAAGAAAAGAAATACGTTTTCCAAACTTTTTTTTTCTCTTTGCTTGTATATAATTCCCAAAGTTCGGCCAAACCAAATCAAACTTCTACTAAATGGCAAGGCATTTTAAATCTTTTTATCTGTAAGTTGGTCCATGTAGAGGCCATGTACAATGAACAAAATTTTATCATGGGGCCAAAGATTTCATGTGCTTAAAATATGAATGCGAAATTTGCTTAGCATAGAAGCCGCATTTCTGTTTCCAAGAATCCATAAACTTGTCAATGTGGTCGCTTTGTCCTTGTCGTTAAGTGACTCGAATTAAAATTGGGTATCTTTACTTGACAGAAAATTTTATTTGACTAAGGTCCACTTGGATTTAATAATTCCGAAAAATTAAATAAATAAACTATCGTTCAAGAATAGATGCTTTTCAAAACTTTATTTTTAATACATTTTACTTAAAATATAGCATAACTTCTACTTGAAAAAGCATGCCCGCTTTGTACCAAATTTCAAACCAGTTGGACGAAATTTTCTCCTCCTCGAGTCTCAAGAAGTCATATCTGATAATCAGTTTACATAGGGGCAAGTTATAATTATAGACCAATATGAACTAAATTTTGCATAACGATGTACTGACAAATCCCAGTAAACTTAAAGTTAATTTTATCTTAGTGGAGACACAAACCGAGCTATGTTCAGTTGGTTCAGCAGCTAAGCTAAATAATGAACATAAATCAGTTAAAATATTAAATCAAATTATGTTGTTTTTTTAATGAAAACCCCTTTCTTAAGAAAAGACGGTAAACATTTTTATACCCTCCACCATAGGATGGGGGTATATTAACTTTGTCATTCCGTTTGTAACACATCGAAATATTGCTCTAAGACCCCATAAAGTATATATATTCTGGGTCGTGGTGAAATTCTGAGTCGATCTAAGCATGTCCGTCCGTCCGTCCGTCTGTCCGGCTGTCCGTCCGTCTGTGGAAATCACGCTAACTTCCGAACGAAACAAGCTATCGACTTGAAACTTGGCACAAGTAGTTGTTATTGATGTAGGTCGGATGGTCTTGAAAATCGGCCATATCGGACCACGTTTACGTATAGCCCCCATATAAACCGATCCCCAAATTTGGCTTGGGGAGCCTCCCGGAGCAGCAAAATTCATCCGATCCGGTTGAAATTTGGTACCTGATGTTAGTATACGGCCTCTAACACCCATGCAAAAATTGGTCCATGTCGGTCCATAATTATATATAGCCCCCATATAAACCGATCCCCAGATTTGACCTCCGTAGCCTCTTGGAGGAGCAAAATTCATCCGATCCGGTTGAAATTTAGTACGTGGTCTTAGTATACGGTCTCTAACACCCATGCAAAAATTGGTCCATGTCGGTCCATAATTATATATAGCCCCCATATAAACCGATCCCCAGATTTGACCTCCGGAGCCTCTTGGAGGGGCAAAATTCATCCGATCCTGTTGAAATTTGGTACCTGATGTTAGTATACGGCCTCTAACAACCATGCAAAAATTGGTCCATATCGGTTCATAATTATATATAGCTCCCATATAAACCGATCCCCAGATTTGACCTCAGGAGCCTCTTGGAGGAGCGAAATTCATCCGATCCAGTTGAAATTTGGTACATGGTGTTAGTATATGGTATCTAACAACCATGCAAAAATTGGTCCATATCGGTCCATAATTATATATAGCAAAAGTCATCCGATGCGGTTGAAATTTGGTACATTTTGTCAATATATGGCCTCTAACAGCCATGTAAAAATTGGTCAATATCGGTCTTTAGTTATATATAGCCGATGACTTATTACACAAAAATTGGTCCATATCGCCAAAAATAATCTACCAAAACTTTATTTCCATAGAAAATTTTGTCAAATTTTATTACTATAGAAAGTTGTGTCAAAATTTCATTTCTATAGAAAGTTTTGTCCAACGTTTATTTCTATAGAAATGTTTGTCAAAATTTTATTTCCATAGAAAGTTTTGTCAAAATTTTATTTTTATAGAAAATTTTGTAAAAAATTTATTTCTGTAGAAAATTTTGGCAACATTTTATTTCTATACAAAATTTTGTCAACATTTTACTTCCATAGAAAATTTCGTCAACATTTTATTTCTATAGAAAATTTTGTCAAGTTTTTATTTCTATAGAAAATTTTTTCAAGTGTTATCGCAACCCAAGTAATTCGATTGTGGATGACAGCCTTTAGTAGAAGTTCCTACGCAATCCATGGTGGAGGGTACATAAGATTCGGCCTGGCCGAACTTACGGCCATATATACTTGTTTTATATGGAAATATAAAGGGTTTAAAAAAAAAATGAATATTTACTGAAAATCACACAGATTCGGCAAAAATTGGGTATTGAACTGAAAATCAGCGGTCTGTCTCTCCCATGCACAGTGGACAAAACAATAAAATCTGCTTTTCAGTTCAATACAGTTTTGCGAGAAAATTAGGCCCTAATCTATGTACATAACTGAGCTATGGTCATGATTTAGTTGAACTCCTATACGATCTGAACATATCTCGGTTTGTGTCTCCGCTAATATGAAGTTAACATTAAGTTCAAGGACATCACGTACCAAATTACATTGAATGAAATTTTCTTCTCCAAAAGTCTCCAATCAAGTCTGCGGATCATTTTATATGCGGTTTATATATAATTTGACATCGATATGGACCAATTTTTGTATGATAGTTAGCTTAAACTGACATGACCTAACAAATTTCTAGCGGATCGGGTGACATTTGCTTCCAATTTTTGCATGGCGTCTCATGTCGAATTTAAACTAAATCGTGTGAAACATGCTCCATCAGGAGGCTGCGGAAATCAAATCTGCTCTAGTTGTATACGATCGGTTTATATAAGGGCTATATCTCAAAGTGATCCAATATGGCCCTTTTACTGTACCATATGACCTACCCAGCAAAAACTCTCATTACCCGGTAATCGGCCATAAAATAAGTAGTGCATTTAACGCATATAATCACCTAATATGTAATGACTTATTCGTAGATACACCAAAGCTTGCAAAATAGCCACTTATTGTCTCAGGCAACCAAATCTCGAAAATATTGATTTCTATCGCCGATTACAATGGATCAAAATATGGCGAGTGATGCTGTAATAGGAGAACTACTTGAATAGAAACGAACATTGTATAAATAAACAAAAAATCTAATAAATAATCTAAATAAGATTACACGCAAATTAATTTCACACTTAATATCGAAATAAATGTAGGTTGTTTAAGGGAGTTGGATTCGTGAATTACGTTATAATATATCCAATTCACATAAGGTTCGAAATGTACTAAAAGTGGATTTTAAGTCTCTTTTTTATAAAGCAAATGGCATTTGAAATTTAGTTTAAGCGCATTTTGGAAGTGTAATGTGAATGAGGCATAATTTAAAACATAATACGATAATGTCATTAAACACAATTATTATGAAATATTTGTGATAAAAATTTCTTAACGGAAAAATTTTCAGAATTACCGTTACATTACATATTCTTTTTGATTTTTTATGTAAGTGCTCGATTATGTGAATAATTATACCTAATGATACCATCATTTATTCTATTTCATTAATTCGTTAACTACAACTGCCTAAAAATTTGAGAATAACAATTCGAAAATTACCGAGAAGTATTTATTTTTGTCATTACAAGTTAGTCATTATAACTCGCCGCAATGTAATGCAACGTGTAATGACAGCTTTACTCCTGGTAATGCCAATTGTAATGGGATGTGGTTACCTAGTTTTTGCTGGGTACATTTATGATAGCTACTTGTGCTAAATTTCAACAGACGGCTGACAATCGATCCAGAATTTCAATAATGACCAAGAATATATACTTTATGGGGTCTGAGGCGTTGCACACATAACGACAATATTACTATGCCCCCTTCCTATGATGGAGGATATAAAATCGATCTTGGGAATATAGGCCTTCAGAACAGAATCTAGTGAGCATTAATTAAACCACGTGTCGAAGCTGAATAAAACGGAAACTGTAAGCCATTATAAAGAAGAAACCATTTACTAGCGCTCTTTGATCACTATCGAGTTGAAGAAGTCATTGGGGAAGAAAGTTTTTGCTATTACACTAAGAAGATCTATCAAGAAAGCGAGATGCAATGCACGAACTTCCAGCAAGTAACCTCATGCTATTACTTACGAAGTACGTATGTGTCCCGCTGACGCTGCATTATTGATCTCTACCGAGTTGAAGAAGTCATTGGGCAAGAAAACTTTTGCCATTACAGTACGAAGATCCATGAAGAATACGCACGAGCTGCCAGCAGGAAACCGCATGTTAGCGAAGTGCATAAAACGAAATGCATAAAAACAAAGCAAACCTGTTCTGGCATAGTGTAATTTTCTCGGATGACTCATGATAAGAGTCGAAGAACTCAACCCAAAAAATACCCGCAAAACTCTCAAACATGAAGAAGGAGAAGTTGTGCTATCATGTCTGTAAGCTTTGTTGTCAATTTGATTTTCATTAACAATTGGTATTAGACAGAATTATTATTTTTTTTTAATATTTAAAAAAAATGCTTCATATATCGTCCATCTTATTGGCATCTATGAAAATAGGAAAACAGCTATACAAAGTGGAACTAACATATAGGACCAAATGGGAAAACCCATTATCTCAGAATAATTTTTCCTAAACGATTATATCATCTGCTATGACTCTATAAATGACACTCAATTAAGGATGACTTCAATATGAGGGTTGTCAAATGGGAAATTATCATCATAGTAGACCGCAATATACAACACCCAATATTAAGTGTGATTAATTGTAGTTATCGAATGATAGCTTTCCTTATATTTATTCCTCCCCTCCCACATGAAGTTCACCTTAAATCAGTGATTCCTTTCACAATGATATTGGAATGAATGCGGTTGTTGAAAACATAGTGTCATGATGATGATTTTCTAATGTACACCAAGTGTTAATCGTATCGTGCAGCTAATGGCTATACATCCAATTCACACCCACGAAAAGAAGATGCCTATCATCCCAACACTGGAGCCTCATTCACTGTCTAAGGGCATATGTAGATCTTGCATGGCATGGCATGGATGCATTTGCTCTCCATATATATATGGTTATGCATAATTTATTCTTCCTTTCTGAACTAAACTGATACGGTGGGGATGCAACGCGAATACGCGAATGCATTAACGAAATTTCTCCGATGGAGGGTGATCATCTATTGGTGGTGATGATGATAAGTCTGCGATGATGCTGCAATAATTGACTAAGTGTGATTGTTTATGGCAACAGCTCATAATGATTAGCTTTTAAAAGGGCTAAAAGCAAAAAGCACATTTCTAAATCAGATTAAAAGTTTTACATCACATTTTTCTATAACCTCCACTATAAAGTAGGATGTGGGTGTGGTGGAATGACAAGTGCATCATTGCTTTTGTAGCACACCAAAAGTTTGATTTCCAAATATACAAAATATATCCATTCCTGTCGATAAATTAGAATGGATTTGCTTGAAACGTTCTGAGAACGTAGAATATGATCTTGCAATGAATATGTTATGATTAATTTTTATACACATGGATTATAAATAAATCCGCCATCCTGTTTGTAACAACTCGAAATACCGATTTCGAATTATATAAAGTAACAGGTTGGCTGATAAGTCCCCGGTCTAACAAAAAAAAACACATTTTTTTGTCAAAATTCGTTTTTATTATTCAACTAGCATAACCCGGCCCGCTTCGCTGCGCCTTCCAAAGCGTATTTGTAGGAATATTTTCCGTTAAGTTAGTCAACCATATCCTTCGTGCTGAAAACAAATTCGAAAAGTTTTGAATTCTTTCAAACAAATCCGACTACGTGCTTTTTCGTTTATAGGTACAAATACGACGTATATGCATATGTAAAACGGTTCGTCTTAAAAAATGTCGGGGAGAGGGTGTACCCTTTCCTCCAAATAATGTTCTGTATTCAAGTAGTCGGAAAATCTTCTATATTTCTTGTGAATGTTAAGTGTGGTTTGTCAAGGAAAGGTATTCTTCTTCTCAACATATCTGAAAATTGAGCACTACATTATAATAACATATAAAGAATTACTGTTTCCCATCCAATAAATCAGAAAAAGCAAAAGTAGTAAAAAATTTTACCACATTAATATTTGCTAAAATGTTGGAAAATGATGCACCCTCTACGTTGGCTGCCAATTTCATGTAAATTAAAGTTCTTTACTAAAAAGAAGTCAGGCAGAAGCCTGTGCATAAAATATGTCATAAAATTATGTATCGAGTTCCCATTTACAGAAAACCCTCTACTTTCAATTTAAGAAAAAAACGGACAAAAAGGAACCCTCTCCCCACCTTCGCTCTACTCCGACCTGATATCGAACTATCACGTACCCTATATTAATTTCACAAACTATTCAATGGTCCCTATAAATTCTATCGAAGTAAATCGACAAAGTTTATTTCAATTTCATCAATCATGTATACATTTAATCACCTCCTCCCACGTTCCCTGTAAATTTCAAGTAGATCGGAGATGTTTAAATTTTGCTCTATTGTTTTAAAGGGACGTCACTTTTCCCGATACAATATCGACAAACACCGTAGTGAATAGCATCCCTAACTTTCTCTGAAAATTCTTGAAACTTTCCTTCAAGTGTGGGGCAAGGAAGGTTGCCTCTTCGTTCATAACCTTCCCCCACTGCTTTTGTTAATTTCAAGAAAACTTAAGAATTTTTTTTTTGTAGCTTTAGATGAGGACCTCCTCCCCGACCAAATATCGAAAAGTGATGTAGCGTATCTTTTGTAAACGTCCCAGAAAATGTAAAGCAAATTATAAGCCTAAAGGGGCGACCTCTCTTCCATTCAAATATCACAAAATCAGGTATCAACTGTTAATATCGTAACCTCTCCCAAGTCCTCTGTAAATTTCAAGTAACTCGGTAAAGTTTAATTGTTTCTCTGTATGTACTTAAGAGAAGCGGATGTCTCCCTATGCCCTTTTATTTTTATTAAAAAATCAGGAACCTGATATAAATTTCATAACCTCACCCATTTGTTCCGTAAAATTTCAGTCGGGGGAGTTTAGTTTTGTTTTCACTGTACTTTAAAAAAAAAGTCGGGCAAAGGGGCGGCGCCCCTCCCCGACCAAATATCGAAAAATAATGTAGCAGATTTCTGTCTAGATGCCAACCCCAACATTCTATGAAAATTTCAAGCAAATCGCATAATTTTATTCCAAGTTTCAAAAAGTAGGGCAAGGGGGGGACCTCCCCCGACCACATATGAAATCATCAGGTACCCCATATTAATTCCAAAACCTCACCGCATGTTCTCTGTAAATCTCAGATAATTTAGAGAATTTTAGTTTTTTCACTGTACTTTAAAAAAAGTCGAACAAAGGGGAGGTCCCCCTCCGCCACCAAATATCGAAATATAAAGTAGCGGATCTTTGTCTAGATGCCAACCCCAACCTTCAATGAAAATTTCAAGCAAATCGGTCAACTTTGGTCCAATTTTCAAAAAGTCCGCCAAAGGGGAGGCCCCCCTCCGCGACCAGGTGTCAAAAAATGAGGTACCCTATTTTCACCACATGAACGCCCCCTACGATCTCTGAAAGTTTCAAGTAAATCGGATCAGCCGTTTCGGAGCCAACTCGGTACATACAAACAAACAATCAAACAAACAAACAAACAAACAAACAAACAAACAAATAAACAAACATAGATTGAATTTTATATATATAGACATAGTTCCTTCAAGAGCGATACAACGATTATAACGACCTTCCATTTTTTTGATACCATTTTGGTAGTACTCATTTGGTTTTGCCTCAAAATAGGCCTCAGTTTCGGCGATTGCCTCTTCATTGCAGCCAAATTGTTTCCCTGCGAGCATCCTTTTGAGGTCTGAGAACAAGAAAAAAGTCGCTGGGGGCCAGATCTGGAGAATACGGTGGGTGGGGAAGCAATTCGAAGCCCAATTCATGAATTTTTGCCATCGTTCTCAATGACTTGTGGCACGGTGCGTTGTCTTGGTGGAACAACACTTTTTTTTTCTTCTTCGTATGGGGCCGTTTTACCGTGATTTCGACCTTCAAACGCTCCAATAACGCCATATAATAGTTACTGTTGATGGTTTTTCCCTTCTCAAGATAATCGATAAAAATTATTCCATGCGCATCCCAAAAAACAGAGGCCATTATTGTGCAAGAGGACTTTTGAGTCTTCCCACGCTTCGGAGACGGTTCACCGGTCGCTGTCCACTCAGCCGACTGTCGATTGGACTCAGGAGTGTAGTGATGGAGGCATGTTTCATGTATTATGAGTTAACAGCTGCAAACACCGCTCAGAATCATCAACACGTTGTTGTTTTTGGCCGAATGTGACTCACGCGGCACCCATTTTGCACAGAGCTTCCGCATATCCAAATATTGATGCATGATATGACCAACACGTTCCTTTGATATCTTTAAGGCCTCTGCTATCTCGATCAACTTCATTTTACGGTCATTGGAAATCATTTTGTGGATTTTTTTTTTGATGTTTTCGTCGGTAACCACCTCTTTCGGGCGTCCACTGCGTTCACCGTCCTCCGTGCTCATTTCACCACGCTTGAAGTTTGCATACCAATCAATTATTGTTGATTTCCCTGGGGCAGAGTCCGGAAATTCATTATCAAGCCAAGTTCTTGCTTCCACCGTACTTTTTCCCTTCAGAAAACAGTATTTTATCAAAACACGAAATTTCTTTTTTTCTATTTTTTTCACAATAACAAAAGTTGCTTCACAAAAGACGCTCTATCTCACAAACTTATTGACTTACAGACGTCAAATTTTGACACGAATCATTTGAAGGTTGGTACTATATAAAAATAGTATGCATTTAATACTAGCGACGCAATCTATGTTTCAGACCGGGGACTTATCAGCCAACCTGTTATATATATTCTGGATCTGAGAGAAATTCTAAGACGGTCTAACTATGTCCGTCTGTCTATTGTAATTACGCTATAGCCATCAATAATGGAGCTGCTGAAATTTTTTGTCTGCCAGAAGTTCAAGTTCAGTCCATGTTTTGATGTAGCCCCCATATAAACCGACCCCTCGATTTGGTATCTGCACGCTCACAAAAAATCGCTTCTGTAACATATACTCCCAAACATATTTTGCTTCAAGCATATACATTTTTGGGTATTGCCCAAACATTTATATGTTTGATCTATTCCAATATATAATATGTTTGAAAGCATATTGGTCTAAACAATATATGTTTGGGTAGTCTAAGATCCAAACATTTTGTATTTTTGCATCCAAATTCAATAATGTTGTCTTCTAAAAAACAATATGTTATTATGTGAACATATAATATGTTTGGAAGCATTTTGCACCCAAAAATATTATATGCTTAAAAAAAATTCTCCCAAACAATATTGTGCTCAAAATTTTATTTATTTATTTATATATTTACAATCATAACGAATTATGAAAATAAACAGGTAATATAGGTGCTAACAACATAGGTTTTCGACCTGAATGCTCAAAATGTTGTTTCTGCCCAATTGTATATTCCCCCACATCTTTCTCACTTCCACGATATTTTTTAGTTCTTAGCCCCTTTTTGTGTAATACAAACATTGTAGAAGAAATTATTCAATTGTATGATTTTTTTTATTTTAATTTTACCTTTTGCCGGACGGGGATTCGAACAGCGGACCACACAGTTTGTAAGGATCAAAGAAGTAGCTGATCAATTGCCCAAGGAAAAATAAAATGTTAATTTTGTAATAACAAGCAACAACCACCAACTTAATTCAATATCGCTCCCTGTTAAATAGCGCTCCAAGCTACTAAACACATATATGTTTATAGGCTATTTCTAAATTAATATATGTTTGCATCCAAGCATATTATATTTACAAACATTTTATGTCCCAAACATAATATGTTCTAACATATTAAAATATATGTCCCAAACATGTTATGCTAGTTTATGAACATTATATGCTTGCACTCAAAAATATTGTGTTTAAAAATTTGTGTTCCAAACATATAATGTTCATAGCCAAACATATGAAAAACAGTCTTTTTCATCCGTGTGGAGAATCTAGGCATTGCTATTTGAATTTTCAGCAGCTTTGTAAGGGAAGTCAAAGTCAATTAGCGTTTACCTTTGCGAGGAATTCACTGATGAATTTATAAGGAAATGTTCGACTTAAATGCGCTTCCTTATGTTAGGTTAGGTATAGTGGCAGCCCGATATTTCAGGCTTACTTAGACTATTCAGTACATTGTGATACCACAGTGGTGAACAAAATCATTCGTTCGTAAGAAGTCGTGATAAAAACAAACACAAAAAGCTCTAGCTTACAGAAGTGCATCTTGGTAAGCTAAGGAAGAAGCGCCCGGTTACTCTAGTGCAACGAAATTGCACTAATTTCTGCACTTCCATATTTTACCTAATTATTGACGGACGTTCAATAAAAAAAAAAAAACTATTAAGTGCGGCGCTCCTTATAAACGAAGAACTTACATACATGTTCTTTAAGTTGTTTCGCCGCAATGTCAAACGCCATTCTTTAGCTTTAAAGTCCAGAGGTATTCTAGGTCCAGAAATAAGTGTACAGAAGATGGTCCTATCTCGGTCTGAAATTGGAAATAAAGAGGTATTTTGGGACCATAAAGAGATGTGTACAATGTGATTTATATGTACAAGTTTTTGAAATAGCCCTCATGTTCAACGGTCTCCCAATTTAACTTCTTGAGGTGATAGAAGCCGCACGGATCATCCAAATTGCCAAAAACTAGAAATAAAATTTCCCGATTTTATCTATCGTGCTCATTTCATAAATGATATGAAGACAAAATAATTGTTGGTTTGGTGAGAATCTAAATTGAAAACAAGTTATTTTAGAATTCTATGTGAAACATTGTGTCACTGTTTTTTTTTAAATGAAGGTACCACCTTTTATTACTTTTTGTGGCACTTTTTGGAAATTCACAAGGGTAAAGCTGCCTCCGACGCACATGAAGTTTTCAGAGAATGTAAAAACTGGTTCCATTTCGAAAAAAAAAACCAACGATATTGTATATGGATATGGCTTTTTCTTGGCAATCAAAAGTTTTAAGCAATAATTTCCCATAGTAAAACGTTGTGCACACTTACTCTTGTAAATAAAATTTTTATATCGATGTTAAGTAAGCATTGGTCAGCCCACACAACAATTTAATTTAATCATTTTTTCCTTTTCTTTATGCAACACAATTTATATTTCTTTTGTTCCATAAAATAAATAATCCACAAAATTTTCTTTCAATAAATGAATGAATCAATAGACGCAATCGATTCAAAATGGGTTTTAATTATTTTGTGCTCAAAATTCTTTGAAACCTGTATAGTTAGTAGACAATATTTCACTAAATTCATTTCATTCCGATGGAGGCGAATAGCAGATAAGCCAACGAGGTCGCTACACACCCCTTTAGTGGGGGAGATAATTTATTAGTCAAAAACCTACAGAGACAGGCGGTATAAACACCAAAAATTTTAATGGCTTATTAATTATCGGTTATGTGATGATGTCGATCGATTCGTGATGATGGTGATGCCTACGGCCAGCAATGTAGTTTCCTCTACTTGACTGCCTATTTCCGACAAAGAGAAACTCCAAAAAGCTTTCAAATCCATAGCCAACGAGTGTGTACTACCGTAGAAGAAGGAATTGTGTGTATTGCCATTTGAAAACAGTTCTCAATGAGAATTAAAATGACTAATGTATATTTAAAAATTCTATTAACCCTTTCACTACCGAAATAAACCTTATGTTAAAAACTCTAACAGCATGTAGAACAAAAGTCATCATTTTGATAACCTACCTCAATTACTTCAAGAGCTATATGAGCTTGTTCGGAAAACTTGATTCATGAATTGCGACCAAATGGCCTTACGAAAATGATCTCTATTTGGTCTATAATATCTTCCAAAGTGTGAGAAAAAATAAAAAAAGGAACCCGAAAGAGTATCAGCTATAGTTTTTGTATAAATCTCCATCTACTAGAAACATACAGTAGAAAAATTGTCTCAAATTTTCGTATTTTTCGTTTATTGTTAAATAAGTTTATAAAAATGTATTTTAGTGCTCACCAATAATGCAAATATTTATAGCTTATTTAGATTAAAGTCTCTACATTAAAATAACATCGAGAAATAAATCGAAACTAAGTGGGAAAATAGAATTTGATGTCTTTTTCGAATGTCCTTCTAAGTGGACATCGGTAGAGAAAGGGTTAAATTGAGTTATGTTAATGGAATATATTTACATTGTTCTCTATTGGTATTTGAAGTGAGGAAGAGAACAAATCGATTAACAGGCGATGTACACTAGATAGGGTCACGAAAAAAAGTTGATGCGGTCACCCCCCAGTTTTGTAGCATATTCGAAGACAATTTCAGAACACCAAAACTTTTTTTCCGTCCCCCCGAAATAAATTTATTGTGCTGTGTCGTCATTTGAAGTCCGATCGAAAAGAAAAGCATATCGTTGTTCGTGGTTGATCAGGGGCTATATTTCGTGCATTGGTCATTTTTGACTCCGACGTCAAATTTGATTTTTAATTTTTTTATTTCGCTTCGTATACTCCTATGATGCCCATTTCTGATAACCATTATAAAGATCTTAACAAAATATGAAACTTTTGCTTTTGAAGTATTTACTTATATTCATAAACAAAAAAGTTATAGAGTTTTTAAAAAGTCAATAGGTCACCCTACACACCACCAAATAGTTTTTGCTGTGTTGTCATGATGTCCGATCGAAAGCACATGCACATCGTTATTCACATCTACGAAATTAATTTATAAGGCATTTAGAACACAAAACCTGTTTATTTGTAAATTTCTAACGGTACCTTTGTATACATACTCGTTGTTTGCACTACGGCATTTTCTGCGTTATGCAAAGTGCATGTGTTTTTGCTAGAACAATTTGAGAGCCTACTGTTTTAAAATTCTAACAATCACTTTCGCTACATGTTTTTTAAGTCTGTCCATATTTTTGTGAGAGAAGGCTGTTATTTTCACTTTTTTTCAAATACTATCAATTGCGTAGAAACTTCTTCTAAACACTGCCATCCACAGTTGCGGTAACGCTTGCCGATGGCAAGGTATCTTAAAACCTCCTGACACCGTCTTCTAAATTGTATGTAAGTCCATATATATTAAATCAAAAAAGATCGATCCAAAAATAATCTACCAAAATTTTATTTCTAAAGAAAATTTCGACAAAATTTTCTATAGAAATAAATATATGTCACAATAAATTTGACATAACCTAAATTGAATTATAACCATTCTCATATATTAAGAATTAACGAACGACAGCTGTTTATGGTTGCAACATAATATTCAATTTTCTTAATGACGCATCTATTTATAACTTCCCATAAATTTGATCTTTTCAAAAGGTGGCATACATTATTGGAAAAGTGGCACAAAAGTGCCACCGGCTAAACAAAGTGGCAAAACGGTAACGTTGGTGCCAAGTCAAAACTAAACTAAAAAACAGGAACTCTCTATTTCACTAAAGCCAATTTATCTTTATTTTAGTTCAGAGAATTATTACGTTTGGAGAAATTTTCATTTACTCTTATAAATTTTTGAGTACGATAGTTAAATTAACTAAAACAAGTATATACGGCCGTAAGTTCGGCCAGGCCGAAGCTTATGTACCCTCCATCATGGATTGCGTAGAAACTTCTTCTAAACACTGCCATCCACAATCGAATTACTTAAGTTGCGGCAACGCTTGCCGATGGCAAGGTACACTGAAAAAACAGTGAACCCACCAGGAAAGATAACTTTCGATTAATTTTAGAAAATTTTGATTTTTTTTAGAAAATTTTAACTAAACAGTATTACAAGCGCTGGCATCACTCCGATATGGTAAAAATAAGTAAATATTTTTCGACAAATTCAAGAAAATTTATTAGACATAACTAAGTTTTTGCACTTGTTAAAGAAAATTTTGTAGTTTTAAGAGAAATCTTGGAGTTCAAAATTGCAAGAATGTCTTTAGTGCCATACGAAGTTCATGATGGACACATTTTTGGTAAAATTTACAAATTTAAAGAAATAATGAACTATTTTGTGAGAAATACGAAATTAGGAAACCTTTATGCTTTATTTTTGTATAATTTTTTCCTGTTTTTTAGTTCATTTAACTAACGTACGCAAAAAATTATTTGAGTAAAGTAAACTTTTTCCAAACATAATGATTCTATGAACTAATATAAAGTTAAATTGGCTTTAGTGAAATAGAGAGTTCACTTTTTTTTGAGTGTATCTTAAAACCTCCTACCACCATCTTCAAAATTTTATGTAAGTGCATACGTGTTATATATTAAATCAAAAAAGATCGATCCAATACGTATATAATTCAGTTTGACAAAGTAGACATAAAATTTTGACAAAATTTTGTACAGAAATAAAATTTTAACAAAATTTTCTATAGAAATAAAATTTTCACAAAATTTTCTATAGAAATAAAAATTTTCACAAAATTTTCTATAGAAAGATAATTTTGACAAAAATGTCTACAGAAATAAAATTTTAACAAAATTTTCTATAGAAATAAACTTTTGACAAAATTTTCTATAGAAATAAAATCTTGGTAGATTATTTTTGGCTCGAGTGGCAACCATGATTATGAACCGATATGGACCATTTTTTGTGTGATTGGACCAATTTTGGTATGGTTGTTAGCGACCATATACTAACACCACGTTCCTAATTTGAACCGGATCGGATGAATTTTGCTCCTCCAAGAGGCTCCGGATGTCATATCTGGAGAACGTTTTATATGGGGGCTATATATAATTATGGACCGATATGGACCAATTCTGGCACGGTTGTTAAAGATCATATACTAACACCATGTTCCAAATTACAACCGGATTGGATGAAATGTGATTCTCTTGGAGACTTCGCAAGCCAAATCTGGGGATCGGTTTATACGGGGGCTATATATAATTATGAACCGATGTGGACCAATTTTTGCATGGTTGTTAGAGGCCATATACCAATATCATGTACCAAATTTCAGGCGGATCGGATGAAATTTGCTTCTCTTTGAGGCTCCGCAACCCAAATCTGGGGATCGGTTTATGTGGGCGCTATATATAATTATGGACCGATGTGGACCAATTTTTGCACGGTTTTTAGAGACCATATACCAATACCATGTACCAAATTTCAGCCGGATCGGATGCAATTTGCTTCTCTTTGAGGCTTCGCAAGCCAAATCTGGAGATCGGTTTATATGGGGTCTATATATAATTATGGACCGATGTGGACCAATTTTTGCATGATTGTTAGAGACCATATACCAACATCATGTACCAAATTTCAGCCGGATCGGATGAAATTTGCTTCTCTTTGAGGTTCCGCAAGCCAAATCTGGGGATCGGTTTATACGGGGGCTATATATAATTATAGACCGATGTGGACCAATTTTTGCGTGATTGTTAGAGACCATATACCAACACCATGTACCAAATTTCAGCCGGATCGGATGAAATTTTCTTCTCTTTGAGGCTCCGCAAGCCAAATCTGGGGATCGGTTTATATGGGGGCCATATATCATATTGGACCGATGTGGACCAATTTTTGCATGGTTGTTAGAGACCATATACCAACACCACATACCAAATTTCAGCCGGATCGTATGAAATATGCTTCTGTTAGAGGCTCCACAAGCCAAATCTGAGGGTCCCTTTATATGGGGGCTATACGTAAAAGTGGACCGATATGGCCCATTTTCAATACCATCCGACCTACATCGATAACAACTACTTGTGCCAAGTTTCAAGTCGATAGCTTGTTGCGTTCGGAAGTTAGCGTGATTTCAACAGACGGATGGACGGACGGACGGACATGCTTAGATCGACTCAGAATTTCACCACGACCCAGAATATATATACTTTATGGGGTCTTAGAGCAATATTTCGATGTGTTACAAACGGAATGACAAAGTTAATATACCCCCATCCTATGATGGAGGGTATAAAAAGGGGAAAAATTATACACAAATTAAGCATAAAGATTTACTAAATTCGTAATTTTTTACAAAATAATGCATTATTTCTTTAAATTTGTAAATTTTACTACAAATGCGTCCATCATGAACTTCGTATGTCACTAAAGACAATCTTGCAATTTTTAACTCCAATTTTTTCCTTCAAACTACAAAATTTTCCTTATCAAGTGAACAAAAAATTTTTATGTCTAACAAATTTTCTTGAATTTGTCGAAAAATAGTTACTTATTTTTGTGACATCGGCGTGATGCCAGCGTTTTTAATACTGTTTAGTTAAAATTTTATCAAAATATTAAAAAATTTCTAAAATTAACGAAAAGTTGTCTTGCTAGTGGGTTCACTGTTTTTTCAGTGTATGCGCAGATGACCTATCAAATCGATGTTGTGAGTGCTCAAAAATGCGGTAGTTTGAGTCGATGTGTGAGGGTTCGCATTGTCGTCTTGGCTTTCTAATTTCTGGGAAGACAATTGATCGGATGGTACACACCATTCCGAATTGACTGTTCTGCGTTGTTCTAGTGGTAGTGGTACGATTGCGACATGTCCAGTTTTTTCGTATTTTTGGAGAATTTCTTTCGACCAGTCGACATGAGCCTTTTTTTGAGTAATTGGCAATTTGCATGGGTTCCAACACAAACTAATTTTTTGATTATTTTTTTTTTTATTTTTGTGCAATATTAAATGTTCGCTGATCACACTAATGCCTAAGGTTGGTCAGTTTTTATGCCATCGAATGTACAAATTTTAAAATAGTTTTCCCATTACTCATAAATAAATAATGACTACCAAAGTGTTGGCCATAACAAATGCGTGATGACTATAGTGGTGTTCTGTCCAAGGCCATAGAGATTATCCACTAGATCCACATCGTTAAAGTAGATCATTTAATTATACACCAGTCAATGTAGGATGACTAGCTAACTGACTAAATTCATTCCATTGATAGTAGTGCGTTGCTTATGAATTCTCGTCTTTCTAATTTGTCTTCTGTCCATGTGCTACCATTTCCCGGAAGAGTATGTCATTTTTGATGTGTTATGACAACTCGCTTGGAAGTGATTTGCTGTTTTAGTTGCTGATTTACGAAAAAGAATTCTGTAAAAATAAATTAAATAATTCTGTAAAAATAAATTAATAAAAGATAGAATAAACCAATACAAGTTTACAGTAAAATAAATAAAAATAAAACAAAAAACATTTCATATTCAGTAAAATGTTACAAAGAAGTTTGATTTCATTAAACAACAAGTCTATACGGCCGTAAGTTCGGCCAAGCCGAATCTTATGTACCCTCCACCATGGATTGCATAGAAACTTGTACTAAAGACACTGTAACACTGGCCGATGGTATCAAGGTATCTTAAAACTTCCGTCTTCTCAATTGTAAGTTAGTCGACACGGGTATAATTAAAAAAAAAAAAACAAGTATATACATCACTAAGTTCGGCTGGGCCGAATCTTAAATACCCACCACCATGAACCAAATATTAGGGTTTCCTTTGAAATTTCAGGATGGCTTGAGGACTTGAGGACACTTCCCGAAGATAAATTTAAAAATTTCACCTATGAGGACTATATAAGATTCTGGATTTATAAGAAACATTTTGTTTGAGTTTTAGAGGAATCATTAACATCTCTTGTAAGTGTGCAAGAAAATTATAAAATAACGTCTTGATTTGAAATCTTAAATCTGTAGAAGTAAAATCTGGAAATTTTACATTGAGTTTCAAGCAATTTTCATGATCAGTGCGCCTTCTACACCCTCAAGAAGTGAAGTCGGTCTATATGGAGGCATTACCAAATGGACCTATAAAAACTTAATCCGATACACGTTTTTGTGAGCCTAAAATACCAGAATATTTACAATTTCAGGCAAATCAGATAAAAACTACGGTTTCTAGAAACCCAAGGAGTTAAATCGGGAGATCGTTCTTATGGGGGCTATACTAAAATATGGACCGATACTCACCGTTTTCGGCACACCTCTTTATGACCCGAAAATACCTCTAGATTTCCAATTTCAGGCAAATAGGATAAAAACTTCGGATTCTAGAAGCCCAAGAAGTAAAATCGGGAAATCGGTCTATATGGGGGCTATACCAAAATATGGACCGATACTCACCATTTTCGGCACTCCTCTTTATGGTCCTAAAATACCTCTAGATTTCCAATTTCAGACAAATTGAATAAAAACTACGGTTTCTATAAGCCCAAGACCCCAAATCGGGAGGTCGTTTTATATGGGACCATACCAAAATATGGACCGATACTCACAATTTTTGGCACACGTATTTGTGGTCCTACAATACCTCTAGATTTCCAATTTCAGGTAAATTGAAGAAAAACTGCGGTTTCTATAAGCCCAAGAAATAAAATCGGGAGATCGTCTATATGGGGGCTATACCAAAATATGGACCGATACTCACAATTTTTGGTACACGTATTTGTGGTCCAACAATACCTCTACATTTCCAATTTCAGGTAAATTGAAGAAAAACTGCGGTTTCTATAAGCCCAAGAAATAAAATCGGGAGATCGTCTATATGGGGGCTATACCAAAATATGGACCGATACTCACAATTTTTGGTACTCGTATTTGTGGTCCAACAGTACCTCTAGATTTCCAATTTCAGGTAAATTGAAGAAAAACTGCGGTTTCTATAAGCCCAAGAAGTAAAATCGGGAGATCGGTCTATATGGGTGCTATACCAAAACATGGACCGATACTCACCATTTTTGGCACACCTCTTTATGGTCATAAAATACCTCTGGATTTCAAATTTCATGCAAATTGGATAAAAACTACGATTTCTATAAGCCCAAGACCCCAAATCGGGAGGTCGGTTTATATGGGGACTATATAAAAACCTGGACCGATATAGCCCATCTTCGAACTTGACCTGCCTGCAGACAAAAGACGAGTTTGTGCAAAATTTCAGCACGATTGCTTCATTATTGAAGACTGTAGCGTGATTACAACAGACAGACAGACAGACGGACATCGTTATATCGTCTTAGAATTTCTCCCTGATCAAGAATATATATACTTTATATAATCGGAAATCGATATTTCGATGTGTTACAAACGGAATGACAAACTTATTATACCCCCGTCACCATTTTATGGTGGTGGGTATAAAAAAAACGATTAAAAAATTTTCTATAGAAATAAAATTTTTACACAATTTTCTAAAGCAATAAGATTTTGATAAAATTTTCTATAGAAATAAAATTTTGACAAAATTTTCTATAGAAATAAAATTTTAACAAAATTTTCTATAGAAATAAAATTTTAACAAAATTTTCTATAGAAATAAAATTTTGACAATATATTCTATAGAAATAAAATTTTGACAAAATTTTCCATAGAAAAAATTTTGACAAAATTTTCCATAGAAAAAATTTTGACAAAATTTTCTATAGAAATAAAATTGTGACAAAATTTTCTAAAGAAATAAAATTTTGACAAAATTTTCTATAGAAATAAAATTTTGACAGAATTTCCTATAGAAATAAAATGTTGATTTTTTTTACAAAATTGTCTATAGAAATAAAATTTTGACAAAATTTTCTATAGAAATAAAATTTTGACAGAATTTTCTATAGAAATAAAATTTTGATTTTTTTTTACAAAATTGTCTATAGAAATAACATTTGGACAAAATTTTCTATAGAAATAAAATTTTGACAAAATTTTCAATAGAAACAAAAATTTTAACAACATTTTCTATAGAAATAAAATTTTGACAAATTTTTTTTTATAGAAATAAAAGTTTGACCAAATTTTCTACAGAAATAAAATTGTATTCGTTTTGTTTCGTTATTATTGGTTTGTACTTCAATCATATTTGTTGTTTTGATCTCAGCTTAAAAACCATTGCGTTGACTAAACTACAAGAGCAGCTTAACCAACAGAGGAAAAGAATGTTTGTCAAATTTATTTGGGTAAAGCCGTATAGACTGAAAGATGTTTGGACGGACGCACGTTTCGGAATTACCACATTCCTCATCAGCATCCTCTACTTGCAGCAAAACTATCAACCAATTATCAGAACAAACTCTGGTAGTTCACCAAACCCAAAGTGAACCACACTTAAACCTTCCGAAAAAAGGTTTATGATAGTCGGCTTTTACACCACGTACCAAATTTCAACCGGATCGGATTTATTTTGCTCCTCCAAGATGCTCCGGAGGTCATCGGGGTATCGGTGTATATGGGGGCTATATATAATTATTGACCGAAATCGACAAATTCTTGCATGGTTACTAGCGGCCATATACTAACACCACGTAACAAATTTGAACCGAATCGGATGAATTTTGCTCCTCCAAGAGGCTCCGGAGTTCAAATTTGGCGATCGGTTTATATGGGGACTAAAAGTGGTCCAATAGGGTCCATTTGAATTTTTTAGCTGGGTTGTGCCATACCATTTCGTGTGGGGAAAAATGTCATTTTAAGCTTCATTAAAAAAAATTACCACAATCCATACTCATGCATTAGTTTATTCTTCTTTCTCTTTCGTGAAAACTGTGGTAAATATTTTATTTGGTTTTCTCTCTTTCTTATTTTTTCCATTTTTTTTTTTATCTGAAACAAAAGTTTTGAGTTGAGATTTTTTGTTTTCCGTCTTCCTAACTATACATGGCTTCATTTTAAAAGCGTCATTATTATTTCGCTGTAGTCATTAATCTTGGATATTTCATTGGAGCCAAGCAATTAGTTTAGTGTTCTACAATTTTCATACAATAGATGATTGGTAAAAGAAATGAGGGGTGGCTGGATTGTACAAATAATAGCAACTTGGAGTGCAACCGCTAAATGAATTCCTTTGTCATTTGGTAGGGTACCTTTTCATTAGAGAAACATAATAATTTCCTACACTGCAAGACAAACAAAGTTTTCTGTTGACTATTTTTATGTTAGATTGATATCACTTACTTTACATATTATTACAAGTTTAATACGAGCTTTTTGGACATGAAGATTACCCATCTCCACAAGCCTAACTATAAATATGTTAATTTGCTGGCTAATGCATGTTTCCATAGTCTTTAGTGTAGATCTGGCGGGATGAAATGGGTCTTCTATGTCAACTTCCTATGGAATACGAGAATAAATCCTCCCAAATTGAACCATTTTTCACCACTACCGTGCATCATTTTCTCTCTCAACTACAATCCCTTAATCTTATGTACTATTGCATTTGTATATATTTAATGTAATATTCGTAATATTCATATCGAATATTAAGTAAATTAAAAAAAATAGATTTTTGAGGCTACCAATGTATTTCCGAAATGATTCACGAGGATTCTCTTTATATTAAGTCAATATCTTCAAAAATGTTAATTTTCGTATTATGACAGTTTGATCGTTCGCTTGTAAGTCTTCATGGTGACTTTTCTATTTTTAAAGAAGTTTTGCCCAACTTTTAGGACTTCGATACATTGACAATTCAATGAATATGTGTATATAATGTACAATTTTAAATTCTTAGTTAATGAGGCATAATTATAAATTTATGACAATACAATATTTCTCTGAAAGAAATTTATTTTCTTCCATACCAACAACCAACATTTGATCAACTTCTTCAAAATAATTGTTTTTTATTTAGTTGTATTTTGTACAATTTTGATAAATAATTCTATACTGGAGTGACAACCGTGTTTGCAAGGCTTGTTAAAATTTAGCTCTTAAATAAACCCACTCACAATAGAGGGGTCATTGGTCTAAAAATTTATCCCGGTGGAAAGCACTTTTTCTTTGGGCGTGCCAAATCTTATGCCTTAAATGACAGATTCTTTGGTCAGATTGCAAGTATTCACTATACGATAATTCAATTGTTTCAAAGTAAAACTTCTTGGAGTTCTGTTTACACCGACAAAATGTGAACTGTTTTATAGGAAGAATGTTTTATAGGAACTACCATGCACGAAAATTGAACTAAATTTTACTCCACATTTTGAGATTTCCACAAAGCAGGAAATTTTTATGCCCTGTTGTACATTTTAACTGCAGTTCACGAAATCACATCATATCATAGAAGAAAAAATTAACTAAAAGTAAAGAAGAAAATCATTGGCGCCAAATCATGAACATTTTAACCATACAGTAGTTCATTCTTACCATTTTTGCGTATCGTACGAAATTTTTCATTTGTTTTAGTTCATATTGAATTTATGTGTACGGTCATTGAACTTTATACTCTCGTTTAGTTCATAAAATTTTTGAGACATACTTAAAAAAAAGTAAGATTTCATTAAGCTGTGGAAAATTTCGATAAAAATAATAAAATTTAACTATAAGCAAATAATTTTTTTTTTTCAATAAAAATAAGATAAATTTAGCGTTACTTTAACTACGGATTTCTTTTCTGTGTAGTTAGTAATATAGATTGATATTTTAACCAAATGTAATGCACTCTGTATATCTAATTAATTTTCTTGTTTTCATTACAGGTATGTAATAGGACGTTACAATCGTAAGTTTAACCAGATGACTTGCGTCGATATCTAAGATTTTATTTCTTTATTTATTCTATGAGGGTTGGCTTTTATATTTCGGGATTAGAAAACAAAAACAAATATTAGATTTCGAAAATCGTTTTATTGTTTTTCAAAATATTCCCCATTAAGATCTATAAACTTGTACATCCGTTTGAACCAATTGTCGAAGTACTATTGCCACCTGATTGATGTCGAAAAATGCCGACCTCTCATTTTATTATTTACTTACGGGAACAAAAAGATGTCATTCGGTGCCAAGTCAGAAGTCTACGGCGGATGACCCATCAAATCGGAATTTTGAGTGCTCAGTTCATGAGCCGATGTGTAAGAGCTCGATTTGTTGCGATTCATATTCGGCGATTGATTTTCTTAATTTCTTAGAAGACAACTAGCAAAAAATGGTTGCATACCTCTCAGAGTTGACTATCCTCCGTTGTTCTAGTGGTACGATTGCGGCTTGTCCAGTTTTTCCGAAAAAACAGGCGATCATTTGCTAAGAAATGCTTCGTGGGCGACCAACTTTTGTTAGATTTGGCTCATCTTGAAACACCCATACAGTCGAATGCTGTTTACTTTCGGGCTCATACACGTGAATTCACGATTCATCACCACGATGTCACGATGTCATAGAAGTGATTCGAAGCAAAGACAATAAACTTGAGGAAGATAGGAAATTGGCTTGCGTCATAGCAAATGTTGCATTTAGTTCCATACATGTTAGTTCCATACATGTTTGTAATTTGTATACCCTGCGCCATACTGTGGAACAGGGTATTATAAGTTAGTGCATATGTTAGGGAGCCACCGTGGTGCAATGGTTAGCATGCCCGCCTTGCATACACAAGGTCGTGGGTTCGATTCCTGCTACGACCGAACACCAAAAAGTTTTTCAGCGGTGGATTATCCCACCTCAGTAATGCTGGTGACATTTCTGAGGGTTTCAAAGCTTCTCTAAGTGGTTTCACTGGAATGTGGAACGCCGTTCGGACTCGGCTATAAAAAGGAGGTCCCTTGTCATTGAGCTTAACATGGAATCGGGCAGCACTCAGTGATAAGAGAGAAGTTCACCACTGTGGTATCACAATGGACTGAATAGTCTAGGTGAGCCTGATACATCGGGCTGCCACATAACCTAACCTAACCTAGTGCCTATGTTTGTAACACCCAGAAGGAGACGAGATAGACACATGGTGTCTTTGGCAATAATGCTCAGGGTGGGTCCCTGAGTCGATATAACCATGTCCGTCCGTCTGTCCGTCCGTCCGTCTGTCTGTGAACACATTTTTGTGATCAAAGTCTAGGTCACAATTTAAGTCCAATCGCCTTCAAATTTGGCACATGTTCCTAATTTGGATCAGAATAAAACCCTATTGATTTTGGAAGAAATCGGTTCAGATTTAGACATAGCTCCCATATATATCTTTCGCCCGATATGCACTAATATGGACCCAGCTGCCAGAGTTTTATACCGATTTGCTTGAAATTTTGTACAAACATAACACTTAGTCGTATAGTCAAGTGTGCAAAATTTGATTGAAATCGGTTCAGATTTAGATATAGCTCCCATATATATATTTCGCCTGGTATGGACTTATATGGCCCCAGAAGCCAGATTTTTGGCCGAATTTGGTTGAAATTTTGCACTAGGAGTACGATTAGTAGTATAGTCAAGTGTGCAAAATTTGATTGAAATCGGTTCAGATTTAGATATAGCTCCCATATATATCTTTCGCCCGATATGGACTAATATGGTCCTAAAAGCCAGAATTTTTGCCCAATTTGGTTGAAAATTTTAACAGGGAGTAGATTTAGCATTGTAGCTATGCGTGCCAATTTTGATTGATATCGATTCAGATTTAGATATAGCTCCCATATATATCTTTCGCCCGATATGGACTAATATGATCCTAGAAGCCAGAGTTTTGGCCCAATTTGTTTGAAGTATTGCACTAGGAGTACAATTAATATTGTAGTTAAGTGTGCCAAATTTGATTGAAATCGGTTCGGATTTAGATATAGCTCCCATATATATCTTTCGCCCGATATGGTCCTAAAAGCCAGAGTTTTGGCCCAATTTGGTTGAAATTTTGCACAGGGAGTAGATTTAGCATTGTAGCTATGCGTGCCAAATTTGATTGAAATCGGTTCAGATTTATATATAGCTCCCATATATAGCTTTCGCCCGATTTACACTCATATGACCACCGATGCCAATTTTTAACTCCGATTTAGTTGAAATTTTCCATAGGGAGTATAATTAGCATTGTAGCTATCCGTGCCAAATTTGGTTGAAATCGGTTCAGATTTAGATATAACTCCCATATATATGTTTTTCAAAAATGGTCAAAAGACCAACATTTTCCTTGTAAAATCGCCACTGCTGAGTCTAAAAATTGTAAAAATGACTCTAATTTTCCTAAACTTCTAATACATATATATCGAGCGAGCGATAGATCGTAAATAAACTTCTGCGAAGTTTCCTTAAAATTGCTTCAGATTTAAATATTTCCCATATTTTTTTACTAACATTGTGTTCCACCCTAGTGCATTAGCCGACTTAAATTTTGAGTCTATAGATTTTGTAGAAGTCTATCAAATTCTGTCCAGATCGAGTGATATTTAAATGTATGTATTTAGGACAAACCTTTATATATATGGTATCGAAAATTTTGATCTACAAAGTGGTGCAGGGTATAATAAAAGTCGGCCCTGTCCGACTTTAGACTTTTCTTACTTGTTTTTTATTTGTTTTTCGTTTTTATTTTTTAAATGAAAAACTTATATGCGCTTGGTTCTAGTGTTAAACTAACCCGGTAAATGATTCGATCTACTGAGGAAGATAGGAGAGCTAATTTCCTATCTTCGTATCTTCCTGAATCTCTAATCTTTGATTCGAAGCACCGCGATCGTATTTTTGGAGCAGTTCTTTCGACCAATCGACACGAGCCTTTTGTTGAGCGTTTGACAAATTGTTTGGGAGCGAATACGAACAAATTTTTTGACGATCAAATATTCATGCAATATTGAATGTCTGCTGGTCCCAAGTTTCTCACGATAGTTCACATCACGATCTTGCAATATAAGTTGGCGCACAGCATCCACAACTGATTTTGGACAACATTCACAAATTTTGGTCCTTGACGGAGCTTTATAGTCATAAATTGAATTAAGTTTATCGATGAACTGTTGTTGAGTTAATCCACGTCGAAAGTTCTAAAAGGGAGCTACCGTGGTGCGACAGCTAGCATGCCCGCCTTGCATACAAAGGGTCATGGGTACAAACCCAGTTTCGACTTCAGTAATACCCATGACATTTCTGAGTTATTCAAAGTTGCTCTCAGTGGTTTCACCGTAATGTGAAACGAAGTTCGGACTCGGCTATAAAAAGGAGGAGCCTTGTCATTTAGCTAAAAATAGAATCGGGCAGCACTTCAACACTTGTGGTACCACAAATGACTGTACACCCTCATAAAAAATCGCTTCTGTAACATATACTCCCAAACATATTTTGCTTCAAGCATATACATTTTTGGGTATTGCCCAAACATTTATATGTTTGATCTCTTCCAATATATAATATGTTTGAAAGCATATTGGTCTAAACAATATCTGTTTGGGTAGTCTAAGTTCCAAACATTTTGTATTTTTGCATCCAAATTCAATAATGTTGTCTTCCAAAAAACAATATGTTATTATGTGACCATATAATATGTTTGGAAGCATTTTGCACCCAAAAATATTATATGCTTTAAAAAATTCTCCCAAACAATATTGTGCTCAAAATTTTATTTATTTATTTATATATTTACAATCATAATGAATTATGAAAATAAACAGGTAATATAGGTGCTAACAATACAGGTTTTCGACCTGAATGCTCAAAATTTTGTTTCTGCCCAATTGTATATTCCCCGACATCTTTCTCACTTCCACGAGATTTTTTAGTTCTTAGCACCTTTTTCTGTAATACAAACATTGTAGAAGAAATTATTCAATTTTTTATACCCTCCACCATAGGATGGGGGTATATTAACTTTGTCATTCCGTTTGTAACACATCGAAATATTGCTCTAAGACCCCATAAAGTATATATATTCTGGGTCGTGGTGAAATTTTGAGTCGATCTAAGCATGTCCGTCCGTCCGTCCGTCTGTCCGGCTGTCCGTCCGTCTGTGGAAATCACGCTAACTTCCGAACGAAACAAGCTATCGACTTGAAACTTGGCACAAGTAGTTGTTATTGATGTAGGTCGGATGGTATTGAAAATGGGCCATATCGGACTACGTTTACGTATAGCCCCCATATAAACCGATCCCCAGATTTGACCTCCGAAGCCGCTTGGAGGGGCAAAATTCATCCGATCCGGTTGAAATTTTGTTACGTGGTCTTAGTATACGGTCTCTAACAACCATGCAAAAACTGGTCCATATCGGTCCATAATTATATATAGCTCCCATATAAACCGATCTCTAGATTTGACCTCCGGAGCCTCTTGGAGGAGCAGAATTCATCCGATTCGGTTGAAATTTGATACGTGGTGTCAGCATATGGTCTCTAACATCCATGCAACAATTGGTCCATATCGGTCCATAATTATATATAGCTCCCATATAAACCGATCCCCAGATTTGACCTCCGGAGCCTCTTGGAGGAGCAAAATTCATCCGATCCAATTGAAATTTGGTACGTGGTGTTAGTTTATGGTCTCTAACAACCATGCAAAAATTGGTCCATATCGGTCCATAATTATATATAGCTCCCATATAAACCGATCTCCAGATTTGACCTCCGGAGCCTCTTGGAGGAGCAGAATTCATCTGATCCGGTTGAAATTTGGTACGTGTTTTAAGCATATGGTCTCTAACAACCATGCGAAAATTGGTCCATATCGATCCATAAATATATATAGCTCCCATATAAACCGATCCCCAGATTTGACCTCCGGAGCATCTTGGAGGAGCAAACTTCATCCTACCCGTTTGAAATTTGGTACGTGGTGTTAGTATATGGTCTCTAACAACCATGCAAAAATTGGTCCATATCGGTCCATAATTATATATAGCTCCCATATAAACCGATCCCCAGATTTGACCTCCGGAGCCTCTTGGAGGAGCAAAATTCATCCGATCTGGTTAAAATTTGATACGTGGTGGTAGTATATGATATTTAACAACCATGTGAGTAAAATTTGTGGTCTTTCGTAGAAGTTTCTACGCAATCCATGGTGGAGGGTACATAAGATTCGGCCTGGCCGAACTTACGGCCGTATATACTTGTTTTATTTTAATTTTACCTTTTGCCGGACGGGGATTCGAACAGCGGACCACACAGTTTGTAAGGATCAAGGTTAGGTTAGGTTAGGTTAGGTGGCAGCCCGATGTATCAGGCTCACTTAGACTATTCAGTCCATTGTGATACCACATAGGTAAGGATCAAAGAAGTAGCTGATCAATTGCCCAAGGAAAAATAAAATGTTAATTTTGTAATAACAAGCAACAACCACCAACTTAATTCAATATCGCTCCCTGTTAATTAGCGCTCCAAGCTACTAAACACATATATGTTTATAGGCTATTTCTAAATTAATATATGTTTGCATCCAAGCATATAATATTTACAAACATTTCATGTCCCAAACATAATATGTTCTAACATATTAACATATATGTCCCAAACATGTTATGCTAGTTTATGAACATTATATGCTTGCACTCAAAAATATTGTGTTTAAAAATTTGTGTTCCAAACATATAATGTTTATAGCCAAACATATGAAAAACAGTCTTTTTCATCCGTGTAGACGGACGCACATTGCTACATTGACTCAGAATTTCACCTCGATCCAGATGCGTTACAAACAGATTGTCTTATGATGAAAAGTACACAGAAAAAAAATCACGAACATTTTTCCAATTAAAATCTTAATTGAATTTTGAAAAATATTCAAATAAAAATTTTATTGATTCAACAAATTTTTTAATTGAAACAAAAATCAATCACACAAATTAATAGTATCAATTAATTTCTTAATTTGCTGTCAATTAATTTTTTCAACAATTAAAAAATAATTGGATCAATTAATGATGAAGAGTACACAGAAAAAAATTTTGCGAAAATTTTTCCAATTAAAATCTTAATTGAGTTTTGACCAATATTCACTTAAAAATTTAATTGATTCAACAAATTTTTTAATTGAAACAAAAATTAATCACACAAATTAATAGTATCAATTAATTTTTTAATTGGGTGTCAGTTAGTTTTTTTCACAATTAAAAAATAATTGGATCAAATAATTTCGTGATTGATTAAAAAAAAAATGTTTGTGTGTATAAATACAAGACTCAATAGCTCTTTTAAAGCTTTTCACTTAACGTTATTATTAATTAAAGATGACATTTAATAGTAATTTTAAATATTTTTATAGTCTACCCATATAGAGTGTCATTTGTCTAGCAAACAAAATCATAAGAATGTAGGAGGAGATTTAGGTTTATATGACATCTTTCTCATCAGTTAATCTAGAAGTATTAATCATATACGAAAGAAAAAAAAACAAATCAATGAAAACGAAATTTCCATAATTTTGCTGGAGAAGGAATCAATTCCTTACTCATACGACTTAAAAAAGAAGAAAGACAAAAAAAAACAAACACAAAACATGCAAAAGATAATTAAAAATTGAATGGAATCAGCCATTACAAAGTCCATATGGCATCATCTTCATGATGATCGATCCAATCTTGCCGCTCAATGGAATTTGTAATGATAATAAATACAAGATGGTGGTATTTGTTATGGACTCCCAGATATGCACAAACACACACACTCTCATCAAGGCAAATGGTGGTACCCTATAATAGGCTATGGTGTAATATGTTAATTAGTTGGGTGCGCATGCGCGTGGGATAAGATCGCTTTAAAAATTTCTTTGAAATCAAGAAGCATATCTAAATGAGATTAATAATAAAATCTTAATTAGAGCCAAATATTCATAGCATGGGATAAGAAGAAGACTCAACTGTTTAATCATATCTTCATGATAATTTGTATTTTTTTATTTTATTTTATTATAAAAAAAGAAATCTGATGTTTTATTTGTTTTCAAAATTTCGTAAAGTCATGTTTTTTTTTAAATACAAATCGATTTTAAATTGAACAACTACAAATTTTATTTTCAAACTGCGTCTACGAGGGTATTGCGATACATATTAAGCTTCAGCGAAAGATACAAAAGTATCTCAAGAATAATTTACTAATGTATAATGTCAAATTTTTAGTTAAATGGGCTTCTTAGAGCAGCTCTTTCGGTGTTGGTTGGCTTTTAGATGCCCTAGTCTTGCTAGTTCTTGCCTCATACACCTGGGCGTTTTCGTATCTAAAAATCCCCAATTTTGGAAATTTTCCATGAAAGAATTATGTGACCTACTTCAATATAAAGGTTTTGGAAGGATGCACACAAAGTCGGGAGGAAGAATTCGTGCAAACTAAAGAAACACTCCGAACAGACTTCAAATTTCAGAAAAGTTCCCATAAAATTCTTAATTCCCAATTTGGGGAGAAAAATCCCCAATGCTGGTAACACTGTTTAGATAATCGATCGTTATTGGCGATCGTTTTTTACTTGATCAGAGACTGCAACAATAACGAAACATTTTGGTATATTTACGTATTTAGTTTCGTTCCATTAAATTCTATGACACATTTCATTGATATAATGAAATGTTTCATTTATACGATGAGACGTTGGTAAGAACGTTTCGCTTTTAGAAGGACTCGGATTGCTGCATTAGGCTTTTGTTGCTGCATTTTCAAAGAGGTCTGGACTCAGCTTTGGTTTCAATATTACTAACGACTACTCATTCAAGGTATTTTGCCAGCTACACAGAAAAAAATTTGACGAAAATTTCTCCAAATAAAGTATTAATTCAATTAAAAAGTTAAATGATTCAACAATTTTTTTAATCAATCAGAAATATTAATATTATCAATTAATTTTTTAATTGACCATTTCTGTGATTGAATACATTTCAATTAAAAAAATTAATTGGATCAATAAATTTCGTGATTGAATCGGAAAAAATTTTTGTTGTGGGCATGTAGATCCGAAAAACTCAGTGAGAATACTATAAATCCGACGAACTCAATGGTGGAAGTGTAGATCTAAAGAACTCTGTAGCGTAGCTGGAAAAAACTCTGTGGTGGGATTAAGGAAGAACTTTGTGGTGGAACTGTACATCTATATAATTCTATGGCGTAGTCGGATATCCGAAGATCTCTATGAGATAACTGTAGATCTGGAAAACTCTGTTGTGGAACTCTGTATATCCGAAAAACTCAGTGAGGGAACTGTTGGTCCGCTGATCTCAGTGATGGAATTGTAAATCCGAAGAATTCTGCGGTGGAAGTGTAGATCTAAAAAATTAGTGGTGGAACTGTAATTCAAAGAGTGCAGTGGTGGAAGTGTAGATCCGAGGAACTTAGTCGCGGAATTATAGATTTGAAAACATCAGCAATGGAATGAGATCTAAAGAACTTAGTGGCGGGACTATAGATCTGACAAACTAAATGGTGAAACTGTAGATCAGTTCAACCACTGAGTTCTTCGAATCTACAGTTCCATCGGGATTACGGAAGAACTTTTTGGTGGAACTGTATATCTATATAATTGTATAGAGATCCGAAGATCTCTATGAGAAAACTGTAGATCTGGAAAACTCTGTTGTGGAACTCGGTATATCCGAAAAACTCAGTGAGGGAACTGTAGGTCCGCTGATCTCAGTGATGGAATTGTAAATCCGAAGAATTCTGCGGTGGAAGTGTAGATCTAAAAAATTAGTGGTGGAACTGTAATTCTAAAGAGAGCAGCGGTGTAACTGTAGATCCGAGGAACTTAGTCGTGGAATTATAGATTTGAAAACATCAGCAAAGGAATGAGATCTAAAGAACTCAGTGGCGGGACTATAGATCTGACAAACTAAATGGTGAAACTGTAGATCAGTTCAACCACTGAGTTCTTCGAATCTACAGTTCCATCGCTCTAGTAGATCTGAAGATCTACTGTCGTTGTAATGAGATCTTCATATCTGCAATTATACCACTTAGTTCGTCGGATCTACAGTCTCACCACTGTGTTCTTTAGATCTACACTTCGACCACTATATCCTTCTGATCTAACAATGAGTTCGAGGGATCTACAGTTTCCCCATTAAGTTTTTCTGATCTACGATTCCATCATAGAGTTCTTCAGATCTACAATTCAGCCTGATTTCGTCGGGTCTATATAGCCACCATCGAATTATTCGTATCTAATTCAATCCAATCATTGATTTCTTCAGATACACAGTTCCATCACTGAGTTATTGAGATCTAGAGTTCCATCACACAGTTCTTCATTTCCGTCACCGAGTTTTTTGGATCTACGGCACCACCATAGATTTCAACTGTGGATCTACGGCACCATTTGTAGATCCGAAGGACATAGTGGTGGAAGTGTAGATCTAAAGAACATAGTGGTGAGACTGTAGATCCGACGAACTCAGTGGTAGAACAGCAGATATGAAGATCTCATTAATACGACATTTGATCTGCAGATCTAGGGCGATGGAACTGTAGATCCGAAGAACTCAGTGGTGGAATTGAAAAACTCAGTGAAGGGACTGTAAGTTCGAAGATCACAATAATGAAACTATTTTCGAAGAATTCAGTGGTGGACCAATATATCTAAAGAACTAAATAAGGTCTAAAGAACTCAATGTGGTAGAATTAAATCCCTGAAGAACTCAATGGTTGATCCGTATATCCGAAAACCTCAGTAAGGGAACTATAGATCTGAAGAACTCAGCGATGGAATTGTAGATCTAAAGAAATAGAAATGGTTAGACTCTATTTTCAACGAACTCAGTGGTTGAACTGTAGATAAGAAGATCTCATTTATACGAATGTAGATCGGAAGAACTCGGTGGAGGAACTGGTGATGCGAAGAACTCAATGGTGAAACTGAAGATCCGAAGAACTCAAGGATCTGCATTTGGATTTTGTATTATTAGGGTTGGTATATCGGAGAGCCAAGTATTGCAATGTACCCCAAATTTCTCAAAAGGGGATTATGTCACATTGCAATATATAAACAGTAATAAAGAAAACTTCGGTATGGTAATGAAATGTGTATAGGCAAACGAGATGAATTGTCTAATGTGATGAAATTTTTAGTCGTTGTAATCCAGTTCTTGAGAAACAATGAAACGTTTCGTATTAACGATTATTTTCATTGTCATTATGAGAATGTTTAATTATATCAGTGAACAAATGTCATGGGTTCTGGTTATATGAAATTTTCTTTGTGTGTACTTCCCGTCAATCATCTAATTTTCAGAAATATGGCTAGAATATATGAAGTACTTTCTAATCTTGACAACTCAACTGCTGCTCATTTTCTAGATATGGCCCCGTGACGCTACATCCTTATTGGGTAAATAATGAAATGCTCAGTCATCTTGTTGAGATATTCGACACAGTCTGAGGCAAAATGAGAAGAACCTATCCACATTTTATATTCTAAACTTAATAAAGATACTAGGTGGACAGAAATATGAATCGATGGGCCAGGTATATCGTCTCAAAGGGAAATGTGATGGAAAGTCGTTAGTTTATCAGGCCAAATACTTATCGAACCACCCTCGTTAATTGAACATATGAACAATGTCACCTCATGACTACACTGAATACGCCGAATACGATAGAGGTGGTGGTGCTTTGCTGACGATTGCATTCCTCTAGCATTCAATTTCATTCATTTGCTTGCTATCTCTGATTGCATCTCAAGCGCTTTTAATTACTTGGTATTTTTTTCCAATACCCCCATTTATGCATACTATTAAATGGATGTTTTAGCATTTTATTGAAAAGAAATTCAAATTGGGAAAAGTTAATGGCATTGGTGGTCAATTGCATTTGTGAGAGCATATCCAGTTCCATCACGTAGTAAACCTTAGCTAGTGTAATAGAATGTCTGTAAAAACTTATTGATCCACACAATTTAAGTATCTATTAAAAATGTTACTATCAAATGTTGTAAGAAAAATATAAATTTTTAAAATAAACATTTAAAATAAACATTTTAAAATTTATATTTTTATACCCTAAACCACATAGTGGTTAGGGTATAATGAGTTTGATCGGCCAAAAAATGTGCCTACCAGAAATATTGATTTTAGACCCCATAAATATATACCGATCGACTCAGAATCACCTCCTGAGTCGATCTAGCGCTTGGTGTCCGTCCGTCCGTTCGTCCGTCTGTCCATGTATTTGTTGTTCACAGGATTCCGGTCGCAATTATTAACCGATTTTTATGAAATTTGGTACAGCGAGTTTTTTGGGCACAAGGACGAACGCTATTGAATTTGGAAGAAATCGGATCAAATTTAGATATAGCTCCCATATATATGTATCGCCCGATTTCGACAAATGGGGTCACGTTGCGCTTTTTTTCAAACGGATCGTCACCAAATTCGGCAGAAGGTAATCTTTTTCATTGCCCTTCAAGTCTGCGAAATTTCATCCAAATCGGTTCAGATATAGATATAGCTCTCATATATATGTATCGCCTGATTTTCCCAAATTTGGCCACAAAACCTTTATTTATCAACCGATCTTACTCAAAGTTGGCTAAATGTAATCTTCTATAGCACTAACTATGTGTGCAAAAAATTATCGAAATCGGTTCAGATTTAGCTATAGCTCCCATATATATGTACCGCCCAATTTTTCTAAATTTGGCCGTAAAACCCTTATTTATCAACCGATATTACCCAAATTTGGCTAAATGTAGTCTTCTATAGTACTAACTATATGTGCAAAAAACCATCGAAATCGGTTCAGATGTAGATATAGCTCCCATATATGTGTATAGCCCGATTTTCCCAAATTTGGCCATAGAACCCTTATTTATTAACCGATCTTACTAAAAGTTGGCTAGATTCAGTCCTCTATAGTACTAACTATATCGAAATCGCTTCAGATGTAGATATAGCTCCCATATATCTATCACCCGATTTTGAAAAATTCGCCCCTAATAACCTTATGTTTGACCATACAGGCCTCATTTCTTAACTGATCTTACTCAAATCTTGCACAAGGTAACCTTTTGTGGTATTAATCAAACCCGCAAAATATTATGCAAATTGGTTCAGATTTAGATATAGCTTCCATATATATGTATCGCTCGATTTTCCCAAATTTGGCCATAGTACTCTTATTTATTAACCAATGTTACTCAAATTTCAAATTTTGATGTACTAGCCGATCGTACTTATACGTACTTGTAGCTCTTACATAAGAATATTGCTCGATTTTTACAAATTTATATTTATTACCCACACTAATTTAACGATTTTCTCTTTCTTAATAATGAGCTCAATATTAGTGGTATACTAACTACGTAGGTACAATATCAACACAGCCAGTGTTGCTAGAAGTAGGGGAAATTCCCTATATGTAGGGTTTTTCTAATATTTAGCGTCTTGTAGGGACGTAGGGCCACAATGTAGGACATCTTCACTCAACACAATTTGTAATAATTTTTACATTTTGGTGGCTCTAGAGGAGGAAATAAGAAGCCTGCAAGACTTGATCTTTAACAATGTGTGGTAAACTTTATTCCTGTAGAAAATTTTGTCAATATTTTATTTCTATAGAACATTTAGTCAAAATTGTATTTCTATAGATTTTTTTTTCAAAATATTATTTCTATAAAAAATTTTCTCAAAATTTTATTTCTGTGGAATTTTTTTCTCAAGATTTTATTTCTATAGAATTTATTGTCAAAATGTTATTTCTATAGAAAAATTTCTCACAAAAATTTGTTTATAAAAAAACTTTTTCCAAAATTTTATTTTTATAGAGATTTAACAAAAAAGATTACTACTTTGGGTAGAATTCTACCAACTGTGGCAACCGTGGTGGTAATACAAATTTATATTCTAAGTTATATACGTTACATATTCATGTTTTAAGATAATAAAGTACTTAGAACCATTTTTGTTTTGTAATTTTTTTTTAAATTTAACGAAAAATATAGTAGGGAAAATTGTTTGGGAATGTATGGGAAAGCAGGGAACTTTTTTTTTTGTTCTTGTAGGGTAAACCGAACATTTTCCCTGGCAACATTGCTATGAGCTATAGTCAGATTGACACAAAGCACTCATAGACATGTACCCCTTAATTTTTTTAAATATGCAACTGCGGTTTATCTCCCAGACCTATATGATACCTCACAAATGCTTATGATTACTAATTCTGTAATGGTGGTTTAGGGTATGATATAGTCGGCCCCGCCCGACTTTCTACTTTACTTACTTGTTTTTAAAGGACTTTGATAGCATATGAAGAAAAAAAAAAAGCTGAAAAAGCGAAAAATTAAAATTTGCTTCCTAGAAGCAAGTACACAAAACCCAAAGAGAATTGTGTCTTAAAAGTATCCTTACTTGTATTCTCCGCTTCTTTGGCTCGGAATCAATACAAAAATTTTTAAAGTAAAGAGAAAATCTTTGGAACCGAGCATGCTTTTTTTTCAGTGTAAGAAGTTACTAAAATGGCTATTGTTTGTTCTTTTTATATTCTCCAGAATGGCATGCATGCTTTGCTTTTTTATCGCCATTTTGAGGAAGCTTTACTAAAATTACTTTCCAAATGAATTTTTCAATAGTTTTCCTCTTACTGTCAATTTAGATGCGAAAGTGGTATTACAAAGGAAACCACCCCGTCTTTATGAAAATTTGATTTTCTTGTTTAACCATTTGTTACTTCTTCTTTTCACCATAAAGTACTAGTAGCATTCAAAAAGGCTAAATTTAAAAGGGCTCTTTCATTTTCCATTCTAAACTGAGGATAAAAATCATACGAAAAAAAAACAAAACAAATATAAAATTGTTCTCTCATGTATAAATCGCTATTATTGGCAATTTTTCTTTGCTTTGACGTGTAGCTGTAAGCATTGTTCGAAATTCTCTTCTACCTCCGTTTTGGATTACTTATTTGGAATTGTTTATTTTCTCAAGTACTGGCATTCGGAGAAATGATCAAATGCCACAAAGAGTCCTTAGATGGGTTTTCGTCGAATATGCAATCGATACCCTGGAACAATATTAAAAGTTCTTAATGTGGTAAACCTAATATTGAATTGGAAAAGCTTTTCCATCACAAGTACTAATCCTAAATCGTTGTAGTTATGTTGGATTTACAAGCAAGCAGTCGAGGAGTGACATATTTGGGGCTATATCGAACCAGAGAATGAAGCCGATCCATTTTTGTCGGCGGTGGCTGCCACCACTAGCGTAGCTAGACAATTTTTCTACCTAAAAATTAATAGACTCGAGTTACAAGTTCAATTAATGTTTTGTTTTATGAAAATGTATAAAAAATCAGACTTCAACATAACTAGACACCCAGCAAAAAAGAGATTCCAATAAAGTAGTTTGGATCCCCAATCTGTGATCCGGAAGTAGTGCAAACTTGGATCATCTCCAATGAATTTTGCATTGGCTTGTCATAGGACGGAAGTACTCCCTTTTTGGATCCTTTGCATTGCTTTAGAAGTTGTGCCCTGAAAGTTAATTTGAATAATGAAATTTATAAAGCGGAAAAAAAAACATTTTTTTTCAACCAATTTCACTTTTTTTCATCCATATGTTTTATTAACACTATTATATTCCTATTATCTAATTTTTACGATTTGAAAATCTTTTTCGCTCCGAGCAGGGGTTGAACCTGAGTTTGCAGGCACCATAACAGAACGCCGTAGCACACTCAGCCACAACCGCCATTGGACATAAAGCGTCGAAAGGTCAATTCAAATGTTTGTGATATGATCGTAATACGACACCAAGGAATAACATTGTAATTGCTTCTCGAGATGTTCTTTATTAGTGTAAACGAAAAAATAAGAAACGCAGGTTCAAATCTCACAAATTTTTTTATCAAATATTTTTCTAAAAAATTACTTTTCTATGTTATACATTGTTTTTATACCCTGCGCCACACTGTGGAACAGGGTATTATAAGTTAGTGCATATGTTTGTAACACCAAGAAGGAGACGAGATAGACACATGGTGTCTTTGGCAATAATGCTCAGGGTGGGTCCCTGAGTCGATACAACCATGTCCGTCCGTCCGACTGTCTGTGAACACATTTTTGTGATCAAAGATTTAGGTGCAATCACCTTCAAATTTGGCACATGTTCCTAATTTGGGTCAGAATAGAACCCTATTGATTTTGGAACAAACATAGCACTTAGTCGTATAGTCAAGTGTGCTAAATTTGATTGAAATCGGTTCAGATTTAGATATAGCTCCCATATATATCTTTCGCCCGATATGGACTTATATGACCCCAGAAGCCAGATTTTTGGCCGAATTTGGTTAAAATTTTGCTCTAGGAGTACAATAGTCAAGTGTGCAAAATTTGATTGAAATCGGTTCAGATTTAGATATAGCTCCCATATATATCTTTCGCCCGATATGCACTTATATGGACCCAGAAGCCAGAGTTTTATGCCGATTAGCTTGAAATTTTGCACAAGGTGTACAATTGGTAGTATAGTCATGTGTGCCAATTTGATTGAAATCGGTACAGATTTAGATATAGCTTCCATATATATTTTTCGCCCGATATGGACTTATATGGCCCCAGAAGCCAGAGTTTTGGCCCAATTTGGTTGAAACTTTGCACTAGGAGTACAATTAGTAATATAGTCATGTGTGCCAAATTTGATTGAAATCGGTTCAGATTTAGATATAGCTCCCATATATATGTTTTTATGATTTCGACAAAAATGGTCAAAATACCAACATTTTCCTTGTTAAATCGCCACTGCTTAGTCGAAAATGACTCCAATTTTCCTAAACTTCTACTACATTTATATCGAACGATAAATCATAAATAAACTTTTGCGAAGTTTCCTTAAATTTGCTTCAGATTTAAATGTTTCCCATATTTTTTTACTAAATTGTGTTCCACCCTAGTGCATTAGCCGACTTAAATTTTGAGTCTATAGATTTTGTAGAAGTCTATCAAATTCTGTCCAAATCGAGTGATATTTAAATGTATGTATTTGGAACAAACCTTTATATATAGCCCCCAACACATTTGACGGATGTGATATGGTATCGAAAATTTAGATCTACAAAGTGGTGCAGGGTATAATATAGTCGACCCCGCCCGACTTTACACTTTCCTAACTTGTTATACCCACCACCATAGAATGGTGACGGGGGTATAATAAGTTTGTCATTCCGTTTGTAACACATCGAAATATCGATTTCCGACTATATAAACTATATATATTCTTGATCAGGGAGAAATTCTAAGATATAACGATGTCCGTCTGTCCGTCTGTCTGTCTGTCTGTTGTAATCACGCTACAGCCTTCAATAATGAAGCAATCGTGCTGAAATTTTGCACAAACTCGTCTTTTGTCTGCAGGCAGGTCAAGTTCGAAGATGGCCTATATCGGTCCAGGTTTTGATATAGTCCCCATATAAACCAACCTCCCGATTTGGGGTCTTGGGCTTATAGAAATCGAAGTTTTTATCCAAATTGACTGAAATTTTAAATCTAGAGGTATTTTATGACCATAGAGGGGTGTGCCAAAAATGGTGAGTATTGGTCCATGTTTTGGTATAGCACCCATATAGACCGATCTTCCGATTTTACTTCTTGGGCTTATAGAAACCGCAGTTTTTATTCAATTTACCTGAAATTGGAAATCTAGAGGTATTGTAGGACCACAAATACGTGTGCCAAAAATTGTGAGTATCGGTCCATATTTTGGTATAGCTCTCATATAGACCGATCTCCCGATTTTATTTCTTGGGCTTATAGAAACCGCAGTTTTTATTCAATTCACCTGAAATTGGAAATCTAGAGGTATTGTAGGACCACAAAGACGTGTGCCAAAAATTGTGAGTATCGGTCCATGTTTTGGTATGGTCCCCATATAAAACGTCCTCCCGATTTGGGGTCTTGGGCTTATAGAAACCGTAGTTTTTATCCAATTTGTCTGAAATTGGATATCTAGAGGTATTTTAGGACCATAAAGAGGTGTGCCGCAAATGGTGAGTATCGGTCCATATTTTGGTATAGCCTCCATATAGACCGATTTCCCGATTTTACTTCTTGGGCTTCTAGAATACGAAGTTTTTATCCTATTTGCCTGAAATTGGAAATCTAGAGGTATTTTCGGGTCATAACGAGGTGTGCCGAAAACGGTGAGTATCGGTCCATATTTTAGTATAGTCCCCATAAGGACGATCTCCCGATTTAACTCCTTGGGTTTCTAGAAACCGTAGTTTTTATCTGATTTGCCTGAAATTGTAAATATTCTGGTATTTTAGGCTCACAAAAACGTGTATCGGATTAAGTTTTTATCGGTCCATTTGGTAATGCCTCCATATAGACCGACTTCACTTCTTGAGGGTGTAGAAGGCGCACTGATCATGAAAATTGCTTGAAACTCAATGTAAAATTTCCAGATTTTACTTCTACAGATTTAAGATTTCAAATCAAGACGTTATTTTATAATTTTCTTGCACACTTACAAGAGATGTTAATGATTCCTCTAAAACTCAAACAAAAATGGTTCTTATAAATCCAGTATCTGATATAGTCCTCATTGGTGAAATCTTTAAATTTATCTTCGGGAAGTGTCCTCAAGCCCTCCTGAAATTTCAAAGGAAACCCTAATATTTGGTTCATGGTGGTGGGTATTTAAGATTCGGCCCGGCCGAACTTAGTGCTGTATATACTTGTTTTTGTATAAATTATCCCGCTTTTTAGTTCATTTAACTAATGCACGCAACAAATTATTAGAAACTTTCTCAAAACATAATAATTCTTGTCTTGTAAAGGCCGGGTAGTGACAAAGGTAATATTCCAAGCTTTCATCATCCTCAGGAGGGCCTGGAACTACTACGTCTGAGTAGTTCTTCAGACGTTTTCTTGTATATATATAGGCTTTCTTAGTCCTCTCTTTGATATAGCTCTTCCAATTCCGTGTTTTGTCTAAGGTAAAAGTATTTTCAAATTACTACTTCTTTAACGGCCATTTTCATGTAGCTCCGTTAGGCTTTAACTGTCAGTTAACAGAAAGTAAATTGCAAATATCTTTTCTCCAGTTAACTTTAACTGAAAAATTTCTAGCAGTTAAGCTCCTAACTGGCATATAAAATGTATAGACAAGATGACAGATATGTCGATAGATCGGTTTAAAAATTAGTTAGCTAACGTAGCACTAACGGAGCTTCATGAAAATGGGGGTAAGATTCCATAACTTACACAGAAAAACAAATTCCGTAGTTAAACTAACGCTAAATTTAATTTATTTTTATTGGAAAAAAATATTTGCTTGTAGTTAAATTTTATTATTTTTATCGAAATTTTCCACAGCTTAATGAAATCTTACTCTTTTTAAGTATGTCTCAAAAATTTTATGAACTTAACGTGAGTATAAAGTTCAATGACCGTACACATAAGTTCCATATGAACTAAAACAAATGAAAATTTTCGTGCGATTCCCAAAAATAGTAAGAATCAACTAATGTATGGTTAAAATGGTCATGATTTGGCGCCAATGATTTTCTTCTTTACTTTTAGTTAATTTTTTCTTCTATGAGATGATGTAATTTCGTGAACTGCAGTTAAAAAGTACAACAGGACATTAAAATTTCCTGGTTTTAACAACGCTTTGTGGAAATCTCAAAATCTGGAGTAAAATTTAGTTAAATTTTCGTGTGTGGTAGTTCATTCTTCCTATCAAACAGTTCACTTTTTTTCGGTGTAGCCACATTATTTTGAGCTTCATTATTAAAAGTTTCTCCTAAGATCTTTCCAATATTCCCTTACCTTATCAATTGGCCCTCGATTCATTCATATATATATAGTCTTTATAGACATTCTGTTTATCATCAACTTTATAGATAACAGCTACTCGCAATGTACATTCATCATATTCGAAGCTATTGCATGTTGTGCCATCATAGATGTCAGAAATAGGCCTCCGAATGGGGATGGTATAAACAATATTTAAAGACCAAAATAACCATTTGTTGTCTTTGGAATTTAGTCCCTACAACGATTCCAAGAGATAAAAAGTAATAGTAGGTATACCTAAATGGAGGTTATTTCAATGATTTATGATGATTTGTAACCACGAATAACAAATAAATGTGTGTATTTTTTTGTAAATAATATAATCTAAGAAGAATTTATTTATTTATTTATATATTTAATCTAAGAAGAAGGTAAAAATAAACTCTAGTTCTTAGGACATAAAAAAACATTTGAGGATTAAGAAAAATGTCGGCAGGTGACATTGTTATAGATAATTTTAAATTTATTACGAATGTAATTTTATTTATTTATTTAAATTATAAATTTTATAAATTATAAAATAATTTTGTAGAAAAAAAAAATTTTGACAAAATTTGCCAATAGAAATAAAATTTTAATTTCTGTTGAAATAAAAATTGGTTTGAATGAAATTTTATATAAATAGAACATTTTGACAAAATTTTCTATAGAATTTGAACTATTAAGTTAATATCTTAAAAAATCTATATTTTCTCCAACTAAGAATTAAACCAATTTTTTTTAACCCTTCTGTGCGTGATGAGGTCCCGCTGGACCTTTTTGATTTTTATTCATACATAACTTTATCTTTTATATGAATTTCAGCTTGATGGTTTATGACTTCTTGTACTGAAGTGTTTTAAGTTGAAAACTTAAAATTTTTATGTGATTGAATCATTAAATCGGTTTTTATAGGTATTTGAAAAAGTTTAGTGCGATTCTGCGTGATGAGGTCCAATGGGACCTATTACTAATTACATTAGTGGTTTTAGCACAGTTTAAAAAGCAGTGTAAAGATATTGCGATTTTCGTATTTGGAACAATTAATAACACTAACATCCTTTCAGAAAATACCGTTATATGGAAGAATTTGTCATTTTTGAAGTTTCCATTGGTTTCGTTGCTTGGTAGTACATAATTTTATGTCTTCCGTTGATATATCCAATATAGTGAGAGTAAAAGTGCAAAAAAAGTTATTTGAACTTCATGGAAATCGTGGTCGAAATAAGTTTTTATATTTCTATACATTTTCCAGACCTATCGGCTCCTGGAATTTGGCAAGATGTGCCTCAATTTGGACCAAGTTTGAAACAACCACTGTGCACATAATACTGCGAGCAAAACGAACGCCACTAAAAAAATCGTATTGTTTTTCCTTCAAAAATCCAATTTGTTAAGAACATTCAACTACAAAAACAATATATTGTTGCTTGGTACGTATAAGGATACTTATAGGTACCACGCCTGCGTCAAACATCAGGGCCACTAGTATACTAATCAAAAATTTTAACATTATCTGTATCCTATTAAAAATTAAATAAAACTCTATATTTACAACCAAATGTTTATATATGCAATTTGTGCATTATAGACGAGTCCATCTACAGTAAATAATCGAAAAATATCGTAGGGATAACCTCTCTACCATCCTTTTTTTATTGTAGGTCCCACGGGACCTCATCACGCTGGTATCGCTTCCAGTGTTATCACATACACAAGGGTTAATAAAATTTTGACAAATTTTTTTATAAAAAAGGAAATTAAAAAAAAAGTTTCTATAAAAATAATATGTTGATAAAATTGTCTATTGTAATGAAAACATTTTCCATATAAATAAAATGTTGAAAAATGTTTTCATGGAACGAAAACTACAAAAAATGAAAAAAACTCCATAGAAATTAAATTTTTACAAAGTTTGTATAGAATTAAAATTTTGAAAAGAAATCAAATTTTGAAAAATTTTCTGTAGAACTAAAATACTGATAAAAATTTACAAAAAAAATATATTATTTTGAAAAAATTTGTAATAAAATAAAAATTAATTTGAAGGGAATTTTTTATAAAAATTAAATTTTGACAAAATTATCTACGAGTATAACATAGAAATAACATTTTGAACCGTCAATATTTTTAAAAATCTTAATTTTTGTGTTAGGCCATGTGAACCCAAAAACTTAAATGAAATAGGACCACGGTTGCCGGTGGTATAATTCTACCATAAATAGTAGATTTTTTACTGTTTGGTAAATTGGTAGAATTCTTGATGTTTTGGTAGATTTTGCAAAGTATTCATCTCCACCTAAGAGGTACACGAAAAAATTTTTGAATATAAAAATTTGACAACAAAGAAAAGAAAACTTTCTATGAAAATAAGATGTTGACAAAATTTTCTATAGTAATAAAATTTCGTAAAAATTTTCAATAGAAATAAAATATTGACAAATTTTTTCATAGAACGAAAATTTAAAAAAAAACAAGTATATACAGCAGTAAGTTCGGCCGGGCCGAATCTTAAATACCCACCACCATGAACCAAATATTAGGGTTTTCTTTGAAATTTCAGGAGGGCTTGAGGACTTGAGGACACTTCCCGAAGATAAATTTTACGATTTCACCTATGAGGACTATATCAGATTCTGGATTTATAAGAACAATTTTTGTTTGAGTTTTAGAGGAATCATTAACATCTCGTGTAAGTGTGCAAGAAAATTATAAAATAACGTCTTGATTTGAAATCTTAAATCTGTAGAAGTAAAATCTGGAAATTTTACATTGAATTTCAAGCAATTTTCATGATCAGTGCGCCTTCTACACCCTCAACAAGTGAAGTCGGTATATATGGAGGCATTACCAAATGGACCGATAAAAACTTAATCCGATACACGTTTTTGTGAGCCTAAAATACCAGAATATTTACAATTTAAGGCAAATCAGATAAAAACTACGGTTTCTAGAAACCCAAGGAGTTAAATCGGGAGACCGTTCTTATGGGGTCTATACTAAAATATGGACCGATACTCACCGTTTTCGGCGCACCTCTTTATGACCCGAAAATACCTCTAGATTTTCAATTTCAGGCAAATAGGATAAAAACTTCGGATTCTAGAAGCCCAAGAAGTAAAATCGGGAAAACGGTCTATATGGGGGCTATACCAAAATATGGACCGATATTCACCATTTTTGGCACACGTATTTGTGGTCCTAAGATACCTCTAGATTTCCAATTTCAGACAAATTGGATAAAAACTACGGTTTCTATAAGCCCAAGACCCCAAATCGGGAGGTCGTTTTATATGGGGACCATACCAAAACATGGACCGATACTCACAATTTTTGGCACACGTATTTGTGGTCCTCCAATACCTCTAGATTTCCAATTTCAGGTAAATTGAATAAAAACTGCGGTTTCAATAAGCCCAAGAAGTAAAATCGGAAGATCGGTCTATATGGGGGCTATACCAAAATATGGACCGATACTCACAATTTTTGGCACACGTATTTGTGGTCCTACAATACCTCTATATTTCCAATTTCATGTAAATTGAATAAAAACTGCGGTATCTATAATCCCAAGAAGTAAAATCGGGAGATCGGTCTATATGGGGGCTATATCAAAACATGGACCGATACTCACCATTTTTGGCACACCTCTTTATGGTCATAAAATACCTCTAGATTTCAAATTTCAGGCAAATTGGATAAAACCTACGATTTCTATAAGCCCAAGACCCCAAATCGGGAGGTCGTTTTATATGGGGACCATACCAAAACATGGACCGATACTCACAATATTTTTGGTCCTACAATACCTCTAGATTTCCAATTTCAGGTAAATTGAATAAAAACTGCGGTATCTATAATCCCAAGAAGTAAAATCGGGAGATCGGTCTATATGGGGGCTATATCAAAACATGGACCGATACTCACCATTTTTGGCACACCTCTTTATGGTCATAAAATATTTCTAGATTTCAAATTTCAGGCAAATTGGATAAAACCTACGATTTCTAGAAGCGCAAGACCCCAAATCGGGAGGTCGGTTTATATGGGGACTATATCAAAGCCTGGACCGATATAGCCCATCTTCGAACTTGATCTGCCTGCAGACAAATGACGGGTTTGTCCAAAATTTCAGCACGATTGCTTCATTATTGAAGACTGTAGCATGATTACAACAGACAGACAGACAGACAGACAGACAGACGGACATCGTTATATCGTCTTAGAATATCTCCCTGATCATAAATATATATACTTTATATAGTCGGAAATCGATATTTCGATGTGTTACAAACGGAATGACAAACTTATTATACCCCCGTCACCATTCTATGGTGGTGGGTATAAAAAAATGAAAAATCTTCTATAGAAATGAAATTTTAACAAAATTTATATAGAAATTAAATGTTGACAAATTTTCTGTAGAAATAGAATTTTGTACAAAATTTTCTATTAAATAAAATTATGATAAAAATCTTTATAGGGATAAAATTGTGATAACAATTTCTATAGAAACAAAATTATGAAAAAATTTTTATAGAATTAAATTTTGATTTCTTTTGGAATAAAAATTGAGTCGAATGAAATTTTTTTATAAAAATAAAATTATATGGAAAACGACAAAATAAAATTTTTATTATTTTTTTTTTTTTTTGAGACTAACATCATTTTATTTTTGTGACCCGTTTGCATTGCATGAAAGTAACCCCCCAATATTTCAAATAAACCCAATTTCATTTTTGAGATTGTGTTTTGTTTTCAAATGCACCCTGAGAAGGAATATGATCACCTCAAACATGTTTTAAGAGCGAAATGTTATTTTTGGGTGGTGACCATGTAACATGGTTTTCGCATCCATGTTATTTTCTCGCAAATCATGTATCAGATTTCGGCAAGCAGGTTATAAAGGGTGATTTGTTAAGAGCTTGATAACTTTTTAAAAAAAAAAACGCATAAAATTTGCAAAATCTCATCGGTTCTTTATTTGAAACGTTAGATTGGTCCATGACATTTACTTTTTGAAGATAATTTCATTTAAATGTTGACCGCGGCTGCGTCTTAGGTGGTCCATTCGGAAAGTCCAATTTTGGGCAACTTTTTCGAGCATTTCGGCCGGAATAGCCCGAATTTCTTCGGAAATGTTGTCTTCCAAAGCTGGAATAGTTGCTGGCTTATTTCTGTAGACTTTAGACTTGACGTAGCCCCACAAAAAATAGTCTAAAGGCGTCAAATCGCATGATCTGGGTGGCCAACTTACCGGTCCATTTCTTGAGATGAATTGTTCTCCGAAGTTTTCCCTCAAAATGGCCATAGAATCGCGAGCTGTGTGGCATGTAGCGCCATCTTGTTGAAACCACATGTCAACCAAGTTCAGTTCTTCCATTTTTGGCAACAAAAAGTTTGTTAGCATCGAACGATAGCGATCGCCATTCACCGTAACGTTGCGTCCAACAGCATCTTTGAAAAAATACGGTCCAATGATTCCACCAGCGTACAAACCACACCAAACAGTGCATTTTTCGGGATGCATGGGCAGTTCTTGAACGGCTTCTGGTTGCTCTTCACTCCAAATGCGGCAATTTTGCTTATTTACGTAGCCATTCAACCAGAAATGAGCCTCATCGCTGAACAAAATTTGTCGATAAAAAAGCGGATTTTCTGCCACTGATTTTGGTAATAAAATTCAATGATTTGCAAGCGTTGCTCGTTAGTAAGTCTATTCATGATGAAATGTCAAAGCATACTGAGCATCTTTCTCTTTGACACCATGTCTGAAATCCCACGTGATCTGTCAAATACTAATGCATGAAAATCCTAACCTCAAAAGAATCACCCTTTATATTGGACGAGAAAATAACATTTTAGTGACAAACATGTTACATGGTCACCATACAAAATTAACATTTTGCTCTTGAAACATGTTTGAGGTGATCATATTCCTTCTCTGCGTGTGGGGCCTTTTTCGCTTTCTGGAATTTGAACAACTTTCGTTCCGAATAGCATTGTATCGCTTAAGAATTAATTGTTGCGTGATCGGCCTGGTAGGCGTGGTTGGCTTTGGTCGACTTTTAGGACTTTCTACTATGAATAGTGTCCAAAGTAAGTTAATACGATTCCCAAAACATTCGTACTACTGAGTGTAGCATTAGTTAGGGCTCATTTTCACACGGTCCTATAATTCAAAATTGAATTGAATTGAGCTCTAATTTGATTTGTGTAGTCGATTTTCATGCTTCAGTTCCTTTCTGTTGTGGATCATTTTCATGGAGCTCATATGCATTATGAAGAGTCGCCTGTCATGTGTGGCCCTGTTTCATTTGTGTTTTGGGGCTCAATTTCCTGGGGCCTATTTTAATACCGCCAGTTCAAACTGTATGAGGTATGATAATAGATGCCAGGAAAATGAGCACCAAAACCCAAATAAAACAGAGATTTTTATTACATCAGTATATTGTTTTATGTTGAAATATTGGGGTTTATTTTCCAAATGCAAAAGGGCCCAAAAAAAAGTTACTCCTAAAAAAATAGAAAATTTGGTCTCACTAAATTTTTCAGAATCGTACTTCATTTAAGTTTTGAGGCTCACTTTGATGTGGTCCATATTCACAACCTCTTAAACGAAACCTCTTTGCCTCGTTTGGCTTAATCCACAATTCTGTTCTTTTTTTTTTTGTAAGTTTCCCATAATTTATTTTACTATGTTTTAAGGGCCGTAAGAAATTAAGTAGGATTTTTCCTTTTGAACTCAAAAATTATCATTGGTCAAAAATTCGGACATTTTCACCTTTGTTATGCTAACAACAAAATTTGTCATTTTCAATATTCAGGCTATGAAAAAAAATGGAGAAAAAAATAAAGAGAAGAAAAGAAATATGACAAAAAGAAGGCAACAAACCTTTAAGCCCAAGGTACCGAAATAAAGTAAACATGAGAAATTTATGCAAATCCTCTAAAATATTACAATAATCTCTAGCGACAGCACTTGGGCCAGCCTCAGTATGCAGCGAGCAGAGTCGGCAGTTATAAGAAAAAAAAAACGGTAATATTTTCGGGGGCGTTTTAAGATGATTTTTATGCAAAATGTAATTCTTTCCTCACTCATACGCTCAAAAAAAAACCCCTGGAAATGTGCCTGTCATCGTTTTGCAGTATAAAGAAATAACCATTTTATGAAATATCTCAAGATAGACAACATCCACCGACTCCTGTACTAAAAAAACACATCTGCAAATAAATGGATATTTTACCCCAAAAATAGAATCTCCTTAATTGAGTGCTGCTGTTTTGTTTATTTAACCATCTCGTTAGGTGAAGATCCATTGAATGGGAACAGGTGTGCACCAGTATCATTTATACTGTCAACGCATACAATCATAATTTTCACAGGATCTTTTTTGCACAACCAACACACGCATATATTATTGTCTCATCATAGTCCTTTAAAATGCGAAAGTTAAGTGTTACAAATTTGCTCAGAAGCTTAGTTGTATCCATATATCACTTTTTAAGCATATGTATTTATTAAGGTGGGTCGACTTAAAAGGATAAAATTCCACAATTGTACAATTACCAATTGTTTTTTCAGAATCCTAAGGAACATATCCTTATACTGGGATCATTTTACTTCAAATATGAAAAATAAAATATACCTTTTAGCCACAAATTTCGATGAATATTAACCTATTCCGCCATCTCGTTGAGAGATTTGAAGTAGTCTAAGATCGTTTGAAATTTACAAGAGGCCCCGCAAGCCAAATCTAGAGATTGGTTTATATGGAGGTTATAACTAAAATTGTTCATGGTTGTTAGATGCACATACTAACACGACGGATATATATATAACATATCAGGAATCTCCGGATATATATAACATATCTAACTATTTGCATGGTAGTTAGATGTCGTATATTGACATCATGCACCACCAGGAAGCTCCCCAGAAAATGTTTTTCTAAAGGCAGAACTTTAAAAGGACTTCCAAAAAACTTCAGACTAGCAATCAGCGTTGCCAATTTAGCTTTTTTCCCGCTAGATTTGGCTTTTTTTGAAGACGTTTAGCGGGGAAAAAATGCATTTAGCTTTTAGCTTTTTTTCTGGCTTTTTTTCATGACCCTTTTAGCTATTTTTGGTTTTTTTTATTTTCGACATGTTTCTATTGAAATATGAATAAATCGTCGTTTTTATCTAAGCCTTGCTGCAAGTATAAGGGTTTCCACATATTTCAAAGCACAGTTGAAACATTAATGAGTCCAGCCATTATGCGGGCATTTTTGTAGCAAATACACCTTGTTGTAAAGTTTTTTTCATTATATACATAAAAGTTATCGTAAACTTTAAATCTACTATTACCATACAAATTTGTTAGATAAACTGTCAGTAAATTATTGGGAATATTATCATTTGACTCGTTTATCCTTTTTATGTTATTATAATATTCTAAAGTTATTACGATATTACTAAATTAAAATAGTAGATGTGAATAGCTTTGTGCACTGAAAAATATTGTCGTCTCCTTAAAATACGAACGCGAATTTTGGTTATAATAGCATTTGTGAATTTCTTTTATATAAACTGTTTTCCTTGTCCAAAAGACGATAAAGTCGTTTTGTCCTTATAATTAAGCGATTCAACTTAAAAATGGGTATGTTTTCATGAAAGAAGGAAGAATTAAGTTTTTGCATCTTAACCACAAACCAAAATAGCGTTCAAAAATAGAAGATGTTTTTCAACACTTTATTTTAAAAACGTATATATACAATAATTTCGAGTCTGAATTTGGAAATTTAAGTTGGCGTTAGCACGTTTTTAAAGCACTTTGATAGGCACTTTGATAGTATTTTCTACAATTTAAATAAAAGTAATGTATTTCGAATTTTTCACAATTTCAAATCCAAACTAAAATTTTATTTAAAAAAATGACAAAACATTTTTTTACCAAATCCAAAGCATGCTTAGATCATTTATTATTTTAAAATAACAAGTAAATAAAATAGAGGTGTTGGGAAGGTAGCTCCCACAAAACGATGGACTTCCAGTAAATAATTTGTGATAGTAATCAAAATGTATCGAATACGCAAACAGAGCTAATATGCCTTAGATATTGTTACAGTCTCACAGAAGTGGAACTAAAATGAAAATAATATGCATTGTAAGTGAAATAAAGCCTTTAAGTTTGTTAAATTTCAATCAAAAATGTGACTTTTGATACAAAAAAATTTAGCTTTTTTTCTAGCTATTTTTTAGCATTTTTTAGCTTTTTTAAGCTATTTTTTTGGGCAAATCTAGCGGTTTTTGGTGAAACAATTCTGGCAACGCTGCTAGCAATAGAATGCACACAAAAATTTTTTTTTCTGAATCAATCACGAAATTAATTGATCCAATTAATTTTTTAATTGAAATGTCTTCAATCACAGAAATGATAGTATCAATTAAAAAATTAATTGACAGTCAATTAAAAAATTAATTGATCCAATTAAAAAATTAATTGATACTATTAATTTGTGTGATTGATTTTTATTTCAATTATAAAATTTGTTGATTCAATTAAATTTTTAATTGAATATTTTTTAAAACTCAATTAAGATTTTAATTGGAAAAATGTTCGTGAAATTTTTTTCTGTGTGCATTAAAAACCATAAGAAATTATAAAAATTATATATTTCGCAAAATCTCACAATATTTTTTAATTCACATCTAAAACACTGAATTCGGATTACAACTTAACAAGTGATGCCAATCCAATACAAGACAGTTGAAATGGTGGACATCCGCCCTATAACAAGTCTATGTTAAATTCATCGTTTCTGCGCCAACTTTGCACCACATCCGGATGCAAAAAGAACATTTTCACTACTTTTGTGGTGAAGTTTTTTTTTTGCTGGGTCCAGAAATCAAATCTGGGAATCGGTTTAAAGGGTGATACGGTCAAATATAAACTTGACGTATTTCATTGAATTTTGCATTTTAAAAAAACCTGAACATCCCTCATTTTGAAGGTGTGGGTGTAGCATGTTGCTCCTATTTTGATTTTGGAATTCACTCTTCAGTTGTCAAAATGCCGTCCAAGCAAAAAGAGCAGCGTATCAAAATTTTGCTCGCGCATCGCGAAAATCCGAGCTACTCGCACGCAAAGCTGGCAAAATCGCTAAAAGTTGCCAAATCAACCGTTACAAATGTAATTAAAGTGTTTGGGGAACGTTTGTCGACAGCCAGGAAGTCTGGATCGGGGGGAAATCGAAAACCGGAAGCCGCTGAGACGAAAAAGAGAGTTGCCGGTAGTTTCAAGCGAAACCCTAACCTCTCTCTCCGAGATGCCGCAAATAAGCTGGGTGTATCGTCTACAATCGTGCATCGAGCCAAAAAACGAGCCGGACTCTCGATTTACAAGAAGGTATAAACAAAATACGACGGCCAAAGCGCGATCCCGGAGGCTGTATACGACGATGCTGACGAAGTTTGACTGCGTGGTAATGGACGACGAAACCTACGTCAAAGCCGACTACAAGCAGCTTCCGGGACAGGAGTTTTATACGGCAAAAGGAAGGGGAAAGGTAGCAGATATTTTCAAGCACATAAAACTGTCAAAGTTCGCAAAGAAATATCTAGTTTGGCAAGCCATCTGTACCTGTGGCTTGAAAAGCAGCATTTTCATAGCTTCCGGGACTGTCAACCAAGAAATTTACGTGAAAGAGTGTTTGAATAAACGTCTGCTGCCTTTCCTGAAGAAACACGGATGTTCCGTACTGTTTTGGCCGGCATCTTGCCATTACGGTAAAAAGGCCATGGAGTGGTACGCCGCCAACAACGTGCAGGTGGTTCCCAAGGACAAGAACCCTCCCAACACGCCATAGCTCCGCCCAATTGAGAAATACTGGGCTATTGTCAAGCGGAACATAAGAAGACCAAAAAACTGCTAAAGACGAGCAGCAGTTCAAGGCAAACTAGCTTTCTGCGGCGAAGAAGATGGACAAGGTGGCTGTACAAAATCTGATGGCAGGTGTCAAGCGTGAGGCCCGGCAAATCGGATTTGGAAAAGCGAAAGCCTAACTGAATATTTTTCCTGAATTTTATACTAATTGAACTTGAAAAAGAAATTTAATTTGATTTTTTAAATAAACGATTTCATCTATTTACACGCGTTTTCCCTTGACCAAATTTTGACCGTATCACCCTTTATATGGGGGCTATATAATTATGAACTGATATGAATGGTTCTTTAAGGACATATACGAACACCATGTACAAAATTTTAACCGTATGGTATGAAATTTGCTCCTTCAAGTCTATAACCAAAGGTTGTCCAATAGGGCCTTTTGAAATACATTTCCATCTACATCTACAAGGTATTTTGCACACTCACCAAAGGGAATCTCAATACGCCCATATCCTTAGGGGGTATTGAAATTCCCTTTGGTTAGTGTGCAAAATACCTTGGCATTACTTTGGACAGAAAGCTGAACTTTAAGCTTAATATGTTATTGAAGAAAGGGCGAGAAAAGCCACGGTAGCTTTGTACTCGTGCAAAACGCCAATAGGAAAAAAGTGGTGACTAAAATCGAAAATTGTGCATTGGCCGTGTAGGCAGTGGTTAGACCTATAATGTTAACATATATGGTGTTGTAGTCTGGTGGCCGGCACTTCAGCAGCCGACAAGTTTGTGTATCTCAGGCGCATTCAGAAGACAGGAACAAATTCCCTTAATGTCATTGCCTTTAGACTTTTTGGCCAAACAGTCAGCTGCAACAACGGCTGTGCGGTTGCGCGAGCTATCGCTGTGGTCGGAAAAAAGGTACGGCCACAGTTCGGTCCTCAAAACCATGCCAGATGTGCCCAAAGTAGTGGATTACACTTTGGCGAGACCACTTTTCGACAGAAAGTTTGAAACTCTAATTCCCAACAGTGAAGCGTGGTGTACACAGGCTCCGGGGAATAAACGATATATAGATTCCTACACTGATGGCTCCAAATTAGATGGACAAGTGGGTTTCGCAGTATATTCTAAAGATCTGGAACTTCGAATAGCAAAAAGATTACCTAATCACTGTAGTGTTTTTCAGGCTGAACTATTAGCAATAAGAGAGGTGGCGAATTGGCTGAGAACTAATGTTCCAAAAAATGTTGGCATTAATATATACTCAGACAGTCAACCTGCAATGAAATCCTTGCACTCTGTGTTCCTTAACTCGAAAACGGTCATCGACTGCCGCAAACCTCTCAATGAGATGGCTGAGCAGCACAATATTCACCTAATATGGGTGCCTGGCCATATGAACATACCCGGGAACTGCGAAGCGGATGAGTTAGCAAGGCTAGGGACTACCTTACATATTCCAGAGGAACTAGAATCTGTTGGTATGTCTCTGGCTACCTGAAGGCTGTTATGATTGCAAATGTTCGATGGGAGAATTGCAAGGGTTGTAACGACACCTAGCAAATATGGTCCCATTTAAACTTAAACCGCACACTAGAAATGCTAGTGTTCTCAAGCCGTCAGATATCACTCCTGATATCTGTTATAACGGGTCGCTGCCTGATAGGCGATTTGGCGCGAAGTATAATGACTATTGTATGAGCTGTCATGATGCGGAGGAAAAGGAATCAATTAAACAACTTTTGTGTGAGTTTCCTGCATTTTGTGTGAGGCGTAAGCGAATTTTAGGGCCATATAGCTTTAGATTACTGGCGGACCTGGAAAACGTTATCTTCAGCAGTCTGCTAATGTTTTTGGAACAATCTGCACTGAAAAAACTATTTACGTGATTTTACAGATTACGCAACCTTAATTTTAGGATGCGAAATTTACAAAATATTAAGGACAAATTTCTTTAAAATAATGAAATAAAGTTTAAAATCGTTGCTTCAAAAATTTTTTTTCATTAAATTTATGTCGCATGTCTTTGAACTAAGGCTAATTTTCCTTAAAGTAAAGAAACACATTTTTCATTTAAAGAAATTGTCCTCAAATTAATTGAAATATTGAAACTATAGATTTAAGATAAAAACGCTTCAAATATAGGCTAAGACTTCTTTTGAGGATTTAGAGTCTTTGGTTTAAAGTTTTTTTTTTTGTTTTTGCACTGAAAAAAATATTGTCGTGAGGTCAAAGATTTCATGTCTTTAAAATACGAATACAAATTTTGCTTAGCATAGAAGACGCATTTCTCTAAAATAAAGTTATTTTCCTTGTCCAAAAGTCGATAAACTGTTCAATGAAGTCGTATTGTCCTTATAATTAAGTGATTTGACTTAAAAATGGGTATCTTAACATGAAAGAAAAAATTTATAGGCTAAGGTCAACTTGACTTTAATAATTCAGAAAAATTCTTTAAATTTAATGAAATTGTCTTTAAATTTGTTGTCTTTTTGCATCTTGACTACAAAGCAAAAATCGTTCAAATATAGGACATTTTTTTCAAAACTTTATTTTAAAGAAGTTTTTTACTGCAAACATAGCATAATTTCTACTGGAAGTCGAGTCCTAATTTGGAAAGTAAAGTTGCCGTTAACTCGTTGTTAAAGGACTTTGATAGCATATGAAGAAAAAAAGCTGAGAAAGCGAAAAATTAAAATTTGCTTCCTAGAAGCAAGTACACAAAACCTAAATTTAAAAGAGAATTGTGTCTTAAAAGTATCCTTACTTGTATTCTCCGCTTCTTTGGCTCGGAATCAATACCAAATTTTTTAAAGTAAAGACAAAATCTTTGGAACCGAGTATGCTTTTTTTCAGTGTGGAATTAAGAAAACATTTTTTACTTTGAAGTATCCGCTATAATTTGTATTTGTAAACTGGCATTTGTTTGTACGCGAGTACCTTTATTAATAAACCGCGAAAGGAGAATGAATATTTGATAAATGAGATCTGTATTAGAGCATTGCATCGGCCATATATTTTTGTGTTCGAGAACATCTCGAAGCCCAACAAGTAAGGTAGAGATTTGTAGTCGTTCCCGTTTGGACCGATGTTTGTAAGTTCGAATACAACCATAACTCGTTCTCGTTTGTGTTGTATGAAACGGTCAATCAAACAACTTCAGTCTTCGGGATCAAACACAACGAGTCAAATTGTTTTCGAAAACAAAGTGAAGGAATCGAGGATCAAAGACAATAAACTCTAGGAAGATAGGAAATTGGCTACTGAGGAGATCAAACCATTTACCGTGTTAGTTTCATACTCGAACCAAACGCGTATACGACAAGTATTGACATAGCATTAAAATGCAAATAAAAGGAAATTAAGTACACGAAATAAATTTCCATAAAGGGGAAAATGTAATTTTTTTGTTGTTGCCTCAAATTTAACAGTGTTTCATTAAGAAAATTAAGTTTTTCATTTAAAAAATAAAAACGGAAAAACAAATAAAAAATTACAAACATGTATGGAACTAACATGGTAAATGCAACATTTGGTATGACGCAAGCCAATTTCCTATCTTCCTCAAGTTTATTGTCTTTGTCGAGGATTTCGAATCTTTTTTGCCCTCACGTAGTAACAATAACAACAACTTTTATATGTATTGTACGTTTGTTTAGTTGTAAGTTGATGGAAAGGCGCTTGTGTATGAAGTAAAAAAAATAACATAAAGTGGACAAAACCTTCTGCATTTCTATGTAAAAAGGTATTAACAGCAAAACTAAATATTGCTCTAGTTTTTAGGAGAAACATTTGGGATGATATTTTTGGGCATTATAGTAAGTAATCGTTAAAAATCCAATTCACTTTTTCGTATAAAAAATAAGGGGCATTCGTATTTAAAGGAAATAAAATATTTTTCCTTTTTCTATAGAAATAAAATTTTGAGAAAATTTTCTATAGAAATAAAATGTTAATAATTTTCTATAGAAATAAAATTTTTTTATAGATTTACACGTTTGCGAATAAGTTCATTGTTCTTTACTTCTAAAAAAATTTCCCTGAAGACGAACATCGGAGATGTTTCGAAATATTGGATAATATTAAATAAAAATACAACTCAAAAACACAACAACATCTGTTTTTATTCATATGACCTCAAGCCGAACTATACAAATATAATGTTGATAAAATTTTCTACAAAAATAAAATTTTGACAAAATTTTCTATAGAAATAAAATTTTGACAAAATTTTCTATAGAAATACAATTTTGATAGAATTTTCTATAGAAATAGAATTTTGATAATTTTTTTTTATAGATGTTAACAAAATTTTCTATTGAAATAAAATTTTGACAAAATTTTCTATAGAAATAAAATTATGACAGTTTTTATAGAAATAAAATTTTGATAAAATTTTCTATAGAAATAAAATTTTGATAAAAATTTTTATAGAAATAAAATTTTTACAAAGTTTTCTATAGAAATAAAATTTTGATAAAATTTTCTATAGAAATACAATGTTGATAAAATTTTCTATACAAATAAAATTTTGATAAAATATGGCCCGTTTGCAATACCAATGACAACTACTTATGCGAAGTTTCAAGTCGATAGCTTGTTTCGTACGGAAGTTAGCGTGATTTCAACAGACGGTCGGACGGACATGCGTAGATCGACTCAGAATTTCACCGCGACCCAGAATATGTATACTTTATGGGGTCTTAGAGCAATATTTCGATGTATTACAAACGGAATGACAAACTTAATATACCCCCTTCCCATGGTGGATGGTATAAAAAACAGACAAAAAATACAAAAATAAATTTACTTTTGCTAGTTACATATAAAAACATAACAAATTTAAACATTTGCCTTGTTAGAATTACTCATTTTATCATCAATAAGCTTAACTATTAATTACACACTTATATCTAAAGAAACACACTGTATGACTTCTTTTCTCATTAAGCATGATTCCATTTTTTGTCATAACATACTCGAGAACTTTGCAAATTCCCGAAACTCCCGCTAAATGTTCGAGTATTCTCGATTATCCCGTTTCACCAAATGCAATCGAATGTTTGCTTGCGACCGAGAATGGAAACAAATGCACAACTTCAATGATGTGACGTCACAACAACATTCACTCGATACTGAATTATTGGGTGTGATTCAAACCATGTCTCATTCATACATTTACATTCATTCAAACCGATTCGGTCAAGCCAGTGTTCTCATTCTATTCATTCGATCAATGAAGATTATTCAGTCTTCTCGAACCGTTTCATGAGTTCAGTTGTGTGTGCTATGAATGAATGTTCTCATGCAATGCTCTAATCTGTATCCTAATTTTAATTTTAATGGTCCTAGATTTAAAGCCTGATAGGTCACTAAAAAATTTCTTTATTTTAAAGAAGCCGCTTCTTTGGCTCGGAATCAATACCAAAATCCTTTAGGGAAGGTCAAAATCTTTGAATCCAAGTAAACTTTTTTTTTGAGTGTGGTTGGTTCAACAGAAGAAAATAATCGAGAAGCTTCAGCGGTTAAAACTTGATGTGCCCATATGTAATAGGTACTTTTAGTTAATGTGGTATTACAATGGACTGAATAGTCTAAATGAGCCTGAAACTTAATCGGGCTGCCACCTAAACTAACCTATCCTACATCTACAATAACATCTGCGTACTTGATTCTAGGAAACATAATTTAATGTGTTAGTTCTTCCAGTTTTTTTCTTCATGTGCTAACAGAATCCATTAAAATAATTTTAACGACAACTTACATTTTCAAATTCGGACTCGACTACAAGTAGAAATTATGCTTTGTTTCAAGAAAAAAGCCTTTAAAATAAAGTGTTGGAAAAAATCTCCTATATTTAACGCTTTTTTGCTTTGTAGTTAAGATGCAAAAAGGTAACAAATTTAAGGACCATTTCATTCATTTTGAAGAATTTTTCAGAATTATTAAAGCCAAGCTGACTTCATTGAAAAGTTTATCGACTTTTGAACAAGAAAATAACTTTATGTCAGAGAAATGCGTCTTCTATGCTAAACAAAATTAGGATTAGTAATTTAAGGACATAACATTTTTGGCCTCACGACCAATATATTTTTCAGTACGCTTGTGCCAAGTTTCAAGTCGATAGCATTTTTCATTCAGAAGTGTTCTTCATAAATTTCCAAAGTTGGTCTTTATTTTGAAATGTTTCTTTCCCAATTCTGCGTTTGAACTCTCCCCAAAGATTTTCAATGGGGTTAAGGTCTGGTGACTGACTAGGCCAGTCTAGAAGGGTTATGTGATTGTCTTGGAACCGATGTTTAACAAAACGAAAAGTGAGATCGTTGCCTTGTTGAAGCACCCACCTGAGAGACAGTGTTTTCTTCTGCGTACGGAAGCATTGTGTTTAACGAACCGGGTCATTATATCAGTAATGTGATAAATTGGACCTATGACATACCAGGAAAACCATTATGTTAACGCCTCCATGCTGGAACGTCTTTTTTGTGAAGCGAGCATGGAATTCTTTTCCTTGGGGAAAAGCTATCACTTTCGAGCGCTATCATTTCCGAATAAATTTATTTTAGTTTTATCGCTTCACTAGATACTGCGCCATTTTCTATAACCTTTCGGTTCCGAGCAATTATTATGTTGTCTTGCGAAGCATAGTCTGGTCTTCAACGATCTTTTCAAAGATTTGGCGATTATTCGAAGAGATTTTGTCTCCAGTCTCATCTTTTCTGGAGTACAATGACTTTTCCGACCGCTATCATTTCCAAATAAATTTATTTTAGTTTTATCGCTTCACTAGATACTGCGCCATTTTCTATAACCTATCGGTTCCGAGCAATTATTATGTTGTCTTGCGAAGCATAGTCTGGTCTTCAACGATCTTTTCAAATATTTGGCGATTATTCGAAGAGATTTTCTCTTCAGTCTCATCTTTTCTGGAATACAATGACTTTTCGGTCCATCTAATAATTTTTATTTAATTAGTGTTAATTTCAGTACCACTGCAATCCTTTTGCAAAAGTTAAACGTTTCTATCAAAAGCACAAAAATGTTTGGCCAACTAAATAAAAAACTTCATCACAAAGAGAAAACAGAACACAAAAATAACGGCATTTTTGCGTTTCTTGCTTAGTGAATCAGTGCTGCCAAGAAAGAACTTTAGTTACATGACATAATAGCCACACCAAAGTACAGAAATATATTAGAATTAGTACACAATAGTACAAATGCCGAAGTGTACTTATTATTTTGGTCATATGGTATATGGAGGCTTCATCTAAGACTGGCCCGATTTTATCCAAACTTAACACACATTGCTAAAATGTTAGTTGTATTCTCTCAGCAAAATTTCAAAATGTTGATTGTGAAACTTTGGCCTACGTTGTCATATGAATCCATATCGGGCGAAAGATATATATGGGAGCTAGTATATCTAAATCTGAGCCGATTTCTTCCAAAATCAATAAAAGTGCCCATCTCATCTCCTTCTACGTAGTGCAAACATATTCACTTATAATACCCTGTTCTACAATGCTTTGATTTGATGGGTTCCCCGCTAAAAGACTTTAAAAGCCAGATACTTCGGAAGAAATGCAAAGTTAGCAACACTGATTCCTTAAATCTTCACAAAGGCTATATGACCGAACCACCACTCTACTGTACATACTTATGGGCATCTGCATATTTTTGTAGGATCTCTTTTGTAATCGAAGAAATACAGCTTTATGGTTTATTCTCTGTATTTTGTTTGGTTAACGACAAGGCAACAATAAATGTAAGTTGATTTAGATATAAGATATGATTGTACCTTAGCACATAGCATGGCCTAGTATGGTAAGGTTCATCTAACATTTCATCACCAAAAATACAGAGTAAATACACAATGCGTATTTGTATGCTTGTGTGGTTTTCTTAGGTCCTTCGAAGGAGATAGGTTATCGCTGGTGGTAAGGTAGGAAGGCAGTCTTCTTTTTTCTTACTTTGGATTAGTGAACTGTTTGGGGGACGACAGAGTAAGATAAGAGTGTGGGTGTGAGACAATTTCAGTTCAGTTTCATTTATATTATTTGCCTAAGGTGTTTTGCATATGAATATGATAATTTATGATTTTATGTTGATTTTGTATGCCATTGTTGTTGTTCATGGGTTTTTATTATCACTGTCACTTTTTGTTCGTTATTTATCCAAAAACAAAACCTGGAGGGAACGGATATGTCTATGGGTCTAACTAAGACTCAACTCAAAATGTTACTGTTTGTGTATATTTTAGAAATGTTCCCCAAAACTTCCATACAAAATGAAGCAATCCTATATGCAAACATAGCTTATTAAGGCAAAACAGAAAAACAAACTCAAATGAGATAATCATTGTAATTTTTCTTTGGTTTCTGGTTTTAAGCTAAAAAAGGCAAAATGGTACGAATTCTACAATCACCGTCGATACCATTTTTCATATAACTTTCCAAAATGAAACATGAACTAAGTTCCCTAAATTGGTGACTTTTTTCATTATGAAATAAATCTCCAAAATATTTTATCAAATTATACTAAAAAACAAGTATATACAGGACTAAGTTCGGCCGGGCCGAATCTTAAATACCCACCACCATGAACCAAATATTAGGGTTTCCTTTGAAATTTCAGGACTTGAGGACACTTCCCGAAGATAAATTTAAAGATTTCACCTATGAGGACTATATCAGATTCTGAATTTATAAGAACCATTTTTGTTTGAGGTTTAGAGGAATCATTAACATCTCTTGTAAGTGTGCAAGAAAATTATAAAATAACGTCTTGATTTGAAATCTTAAATCTGTAGAAGTAAAATCTGGAAATTTTACATTGAGTTTCAAGCAATTTTCATGATCAGTGCGCCTTCTACACCCTCAAGAAGTGAAGACGGTCTATATGGAGGCCTTACCAAATGGACCGATAAAAACTTAATCCGATACACGTTTTTGTGAGCCTAAAATACCAGAATATTTACAATTTCAGGCAAATCAGATAAAAACTACGGTTTCTAGAAACCCAAGGAGTTAAATCGAGAGATCGTTTTTATGGGGGCTATACTAAAATACGGACCGATACTCACCGTCTTCGGCACACCTCTTTATGACCCGAAAATACCTCTAGATTTCCAATTTCAGACAAATTGGATAAAAACTACGGTTTCTATAAGCCCAAGACCCCAAATCGGGAGGTCGTTTTATATGGGGACCATACCATAACATGGACCGATACTCAGAATTTTTGGCACACGTATTTGTGGTCCTACAATACCTCTAGATTTCCAATTTCAGGTAAATTGAATAAAAACTGCGGTTTCTATAAGCACAAGAAGTAAAATCGGGAGATCGGTCTATATGGGGGCTATACCAAAATATGGACCGATACTCACAATTTTTGGCACACGTATTTGTGGTCCTACAATACCTCTAGATTTCCAATTTCAGGTAAATTGAATAAAAACTGCGGCTTCTATAAACCCAATGAATAAAATCGGGAGATCGGTCTATATGGGGGCTATACCAAAACATGGACCGATACTCACCATTTTCGGCACACCTCTTTATGGTCATAAAATACCTTTAGATTTCCAATTTCAAGCACATAGGATAAAAACTTCGGATTCTAGAAGCCCAAGAATTAAAATCGGGAAATCGGTCTATATGGGGGATTTACCAAAATATGGACCGATACTCACCATTTTCGGCACACCTCTTTATGACCCGAAAATACCTCTAGATTTCCAATTTCAGATAAATTGGATAAAAACTACGGTTTCTATAAGCCCAAGACCCCAAATCGGAAGGTCGTTTTATATGGGGACCATACCATAACATGGACCGATACTCAGAATTTTTGGCACACGTATTTGTGGTCCTCCAATACCTCTAGATTTCCAATTTCAGGTAAATTGAATAAAAACTGCGGTTTCTATAAGCACAAGAAGTAAAATCGGGAGATCGGTCTATATGGGGGCTATACCAAAATATGGACCGATACTCACAATTTTTGGCACACGCATTTGTGGTCCTACAATACCTCTAGATTTTAAATTTCAGGTAAATTGAATAAAAACTGCGGCTTCTATAAACCCAATAAATAAAATCGGGAGATCGGTCTATATGGGGGCTATACCAAAACATGGACCGATATTCACCATTTTTGGCACACCTCTTTATTGTCATAAAATACCTCTAGATTTCAAATTTAAGGCAAATTGGATAAAAACTACGATTTCTATAAGCCCAAGACCACAAATCGGGAGGTCGGTTTATATGGGGACTATATCAAAACCTGGACCGATATAGCCCATCTTCGAACTTGACCTGCCTGCAGACAAAAGACGAGTTTGTGCAAAATTTCAGCACGATTGCTTCATTATTGAAGACTGTAGCGTGATTACAACAGACAGACAGACAGACGGACATCGTTATATCGTCTTAGAATTTCTCCCTGATCAAGAATATATATACTTTATATAGTCGGAAATCGATATTTCGATGTGTTACAAACGGAATGACAAACTTATTATACCCCCGTCACCATTGTATGGTGGTGGGTATAAAAAATTAAGTAAATACCTAAAACGCAAAATGAATTATATCCACGGTTGGCACTCGTGCCAAATAAAATCTAGCGGAATTTGAAGAAACATTTACCAAAACTTAAAAAATCAAAATTTTTGTTACAATTTTGTTTCTATAGAAAATTTTGTTAACATTTTATTTCTATAGAAAATTTTGTCAAAATTTTATTTCTATAGAAAATTTTGTCAACAATTTATTTCAATAGAAATTTTTGTCAAAATTTTACCTCTATAGAAAATTTTGTCAACATTTGTTTCTATAGAAAATTTTGCCAAAATTTTATTTCTATAGAAAATTTTGTCAAAATTTTATTTCTATAGAAAATTTTGTCAAAATTTTAATTCTATAGAAAATTTTGTCAAAATTTTAATTCTATAGAAAATTTTGACAAAATTTTATTTCTATAGAAAATTTTGTCAAAATTTTATTTCTATAGAAAATTTTGTCAAAATTTTATTTCTATAGAAAATTTTGTCAATACATTATTTCTATAGAAAATTTTGTCAAAATATTATCTCTTTTATTCTCATCTCTGTTATTTCTTTGGAAACCATTGTCAAAATTTTATTTGTTTAGAAAATTTTGTCAAAATTTTATTTCTATAGAAAATTTTGTCAAAATTTGTTTCTATAGAAAATTTTGCCAAAATTTTATTTCTACAGAAAATTTGGTCAAAATTTTATTTCTATAGAAAATTTTGTCAAAATTCTATAGAACATTTCTATAGAAAATTTTGTTAAAATTTTGTTTCTACAGATCATTTTATTTCTGTGGAAAATTTTATTTTTATTAAAAGTTATGCCAAGTTATTTTTTTCTATAAAAATTTTGAAAAATTTTATTTCTATAGAAAATTTTGTCCAAATTTTATTATTATTGAAAATTTTGTTAAAATTTTATTTCTATTGAAAATTTTATCAAAATTGTATTTCTTTAGAAAATTTTGTAAAATTTATTTCTATAGAAAATTTTGTCAAAATTTTATTTCTATAGCAAATGTTGTCACAATTTTATTTCTATACAAAATTTTGTCAAAATTTTATATCTATACAAAATTTTGTTGAAAATTTTATTTTTTGCTAAAATTTTATTTATATTAAAAATTTTGCAAAATTTTATGTCTAAAGAAAATTTTGTCTAAATTTTTTTTTTTCAAAAGTTGGTCAAAATTTTGTTTCTAGAGAAAATTTTGTTAAAATGTTATTTCTATGGAAAATTGTGTCAAAATTGTATTTCTATTGAGAGGAATATTTTGCATTTTGCCATAACATTAAGAATTCGACTAATCTACCAAACAGTAAAAAATCTACCATTTGTGGTAGAATTTTACCAACTGTGGCAACCGTGATTAATCCCCAATATTTTGGGGACTTATTTCGTAAAACCAATTATAAAAAAATTATGAATCAAAATCATTATTTCTTGATTTTAGTTCACAACAATTTCATCTTATAACCGAGGTAGTAGTATATTTATTTGGATATATATTTGTAAAGAATCTTTGGCTGCAATCTACGACAATATGGACAATCGTACCTGTCCAATCCCTTTGAGCCTGGAGACTCATTTGACATTCGCTAGAAATTTTTAAATAAAGGGTGGTTAAAATTTCAAGGGCCGATGTTGATTTTGAATAAAACACAAACTATTTAGGAAATTATTGTAATTTTATATTGGTATTACTCAAAATATCGGCCAAATGGGCGCCGCGACCTCGGTGGCACATCTTCATCCGATGGTCCAAATTTTCGATGACGCTGAGGCATAATGGAGGTTCTATGCCGTTATTGTGCCGAATTATCTCATCCTTTAGCTCTTGAATTGTTGCTGGCTTATCGACGTACACCTTTTCTTTGAAATAACCCCAAAGAAAAAAGTCCAACGGTGTCAAATCACATGATCTTGGCGGCCAATTGACATCGCCATTACGTGAGATAACACGGCCATTGAATTTGTTGCGCAAAAGAGCCATTATTTCGTTAGCTGTGTGGCAAGTGGCACCGTCCTGCTGAAACCACATATCGTCCACATCCATATCTTCCAATTCGGGCCATAAAAAGTTCGTTATCATCTCACGATAGCGAACACCATTCACAGTAACTGCCTGACCGGCCTCATTTTGGAAAAAATACGGCCCGATGATGCCGCCAGCCCAAAAACCGCACCAAACAGTCACTCTTTGTGGGTGCATTGGTTTTTCGACAATCACTCTTGGATTCTCATTCGCCCAAATGCGGCAATTCTGTTTATTGACGAATCCACTGAGGTGAAAATGTGCCTCATCACTGAAGATGATTTTCTTCGAAAATTGATCATCCACTGTTGCCATTTCTTGGAACCATTCTGCCCATTCACGGCGTCCATGGTTCAAATTGAGTAAGTCTGAAATAGAGAAATGTCAAATAAAATTCGGAAAAAAAACTTGGCGTTTAGGTGTGGTTCACATTCAACATCGGCCCTTACAATTTAACCACCCTTTATTTGGAAGGCATAAGCACGACATTAGGAGTCTTATCCCTTAACACTACTTCTTTATGAACCAAGTTTGGATACAAGTCTACGTCGTTAGTCTCTTCACCATTTATCACAATGGACTGAATAGTCGAAGTGAGCCTGTAAATAAATCGAGCTGCCACTTTAACCTAGCTTCTTTATATTGGTCAATTATGACAAATTGTGGAGTTATTTCATAATGAAATAACTATTAATTGTTTCAATCAATTAAGTAACCCAGCAAAAAATAATTATAAAATTGGAAACACCTAAATTATGGAGTCCATACTGTAGGCACTACTATTTTGCGCTACATCTTCTAAAATTGTAAGAAAGTTCTTCGTTTATAGTGGACGACGCACTTAATAATTTTATTTTATTGAAAGCCTGACAAAAATTAGTTAAAATATTGAAATGTTTAAATGTATGCAATTTCGTTGCGCTAGAGAAGGCGGGTGCTTCTTCCTTCGCTTACCAAGTTGCACTTCTGTAAGAGCTTTTTGTTTTTTTTTTTTTTTTTTGTTATCACGACTCCTTACGAACGAACAGTTTTGTTTGAATATATATTAGTAAAACAAAAAAGAAGCGCATTCAATTGGGACATTTCCTTATAAAATCATCAGTGAATTCCTCGCAGAGGTAAGCGCTGATAGACTTTGACTTCCTGCATAAAGCTGCTGAAAATTCAGCAGGTGTTTTAATTAATTAATTAACATAGTTTTTAAAGAATGGGATCTACTTACACTTCCAAAAGGATATTGATCAGAAAAATTATAAAAGCAAACATTTTATTCAAACGGAACTTTCTTCGTTGCTGCATTAAAGTTTTATGAGATTTTTCGCATTTGCATGATTTTTCGCATTTGGTCTGATTTTTAATAAAAAAAAAAGTCTTTCGCTTCAATGGCACATAAGAAAAACTTTCGAGGTTTTTGGATTTTAATTACTGCATTATTGTACTTTTGTTTTTCCGCTTACAAGCCTCTTCAGTCATCTGCTGGGTCGTTTTAAAATAGCAACGTCATCGTCATTTGCAATGAGATTAACGACAAAAGTGATGAAAAAGCGCATTGTCATTATTCCTCTCTGATGAAGAATGAAATCATGCTCTTTCCATAGTCCCTTGTTATTATTCTTTCTGTCAATTATACAGTAGGATTACGAATTGACATAAGTGCCAAATAGAGTCTGTCCATTGGGTTTCAAAGTATTAAACTCACATCATCGGAATCAGATATCCAATTAAACTAATTAATACGAAATAATTGATATTAAATATGCGATATAAAATAGATTCGAGAAGTCGTATTGAATCATCGAAGTAGTACGAAGGGAACTGCTTTTGTGAATGAAGGGAGAGAATAAATTTTTTTATATCCTTTTTTATACCTTCCACCATAGAATGGTGATGGGGGTATAATAAGTTTGTCATTCCGTTTGTAAGACATCGAAACATTGATTTCCGACTATATAAAGTAGAGAAAGCCTAAGACGATATAACGATGTCCGTCTATCCGTCTGTTTGTCTGGATTTCTGTTGTAATCACGCTACAGCATTCAATAATAAAGTTATCTCGTTTAATTTTTGCGCAAACTCATTTTTGTCTCCAAGCAGGTCAAGTTCGGAGATGGGCTGTATTCGTCCATGTTTTGATATAGCCCCCATATAAACCGACCCCACGATTTGGGGTCTTTGGCTTCTAGTATTTTCTATTCGATTTGCTTCAAATTGGAAATCTAGAGGTATTTTAGAATCATATCCATGTTTTAGTATAGCCCCCATATAGATCGATCTCCCAATTTTACTTCTTGGGCTTCCAGAAACCGTATTTTCAATCCGATTTTTCTGAAATTGGATATCTATAGGTATTTTAGGACCAAAAATAGGTGTGTACAAAATAGGGTGTATCGGTCCATGTTTTGGTATAGCCCCCAAATAAACCGACCCCCCGATTTGGGGTCTGAAATTCGAAATCTAGAGGTATTTTAGAACCACAAATAGGTGTGCCGAATATTGTGTGTATCGGTCTATAATTTGCTATAGCCCCCATATAGCCCGATCTGCAGATTTTACTTCTTGAGCTTCTAGAACCAGTAGTTTTTAGTCATTTTGCTTGAAATTGGAAATCTAGAGGTTTTCGAGAACCATAAATAACAGGTTGGCTGATAAGTCCCCGGTCTTACAAAGAAAAACACATTATTTTGTCAAAATTCGTTTTTATTATTCAACATAGTTCCCTTCAAGAGCGATGCAACGATTATAACGACCTTCCAATTTTTTGATACCATTTTGGTAGTACTCCTTCGGTTTTGCCTCAAAATAGGCCTCAGTTTCGGCGATCACCTCTTCATTGCAGCCAATTTTTTTCCCTGCGAGCATCCTTTTGAGGTCTGAGAACAAGAAAAAGTCGCTGGGGGCCAGATCTGGAGAATACGGTGGGTGGGGAAGCAATTCGAAGCCCAATTCATGAATTTTTGCCATCGTTCTGAATGACTTGTGGCACGGTGCGTTGTCTTGGTGGAACAACACTTTTTTCCTTCTTCATATGGGGCCGTTTTGCCGCGATTTCGACCTTCAAACGCTCCAATAACGCCATATGATAGTCACTGTTGATGGTTTTTCCCTTCTCAAGATAATCGACAAAAATTATTCCATGCGCATCCCTAAAAACAGAGACCATTACTTTGCCAGCGGACTTTTGAGTCTTTCCACGCTTCGGAGACGGTTCACCGGTCGCTGTCCACTCAGCCGACTGTCGTTTGGACTCAGGAATGTAGTGATGGAGCCATGTTTCATCCATTGTCACATATCGATGGAAAAACTCGGGAGTATTACGAGTTAACAGCTGCAACACCGCTCAGAATCATCAACACGTTGTTGTTTTTGGTCAAATGTGAGCTCGAGCGGCACCCATTTTGCACAGAGCTTCCGCATATCCAAATATTGATGAATGATATGACCAACACGTTCCTTTGATATCTTTCAGGCCTCTGCTATCTCGATCAACTTCATTTTATGGTCATTCAAAATCGTTTTGTGGATTTTTTTGATGTTTTCGTTGGTTAGCACCTCTTTCGGGCGTCCACTACGTTTACCGTCCTCCGTGCTCATTTCACCACGCGTGAATTTTGCATACCAATCAATTATTGTTGGTTTCCGTGGGGCAGAGTCCGGAAACTCATTATCAAGCCAAGTTTTTGCTTCCATTGTATTTTTTTCCTTCAGAAAACAGTATTTTATCATAACACGATATTCCTTTTTTCCATTTTTTCACAATAACAAAATTTGCTTCACAAAAGACGCTCTATCTCACAAACTAATTGACTTACAGACGTCAAATTTTGACACGAATCATTTGAAGATACTATATAAAAATAATATGCATTTGTGGGGAACCCACATACTACTTGGTTAGTAGGTTTTCAAATAAGAATTGTGACAACTAAAAAAGAAATTTTCATTCTGTACATTTTTTCGACTTCAGAAGTTTAATAAAAAATAAAAAATAAAATTTTCTTATCAGACAATTTTATAATTGGTGACCCCGAACGTTTTCTAATGTCACGAAGAACAACAAGATCATCATCTGGACCAACGGTACCAAACGGATCAGTACCCAACGTTCAATTCCGCACAACAACCCCAACAATGAGCGCTGTAAAACTACCAAAATTTTGGAAACTTAAGGCTCCTCTTTGGTTTGTTCTCGCCGAGGCCCAATTTACACAACATGGCATCACAACTGAATCAGCCAAAATGTTCAACGCTATCGCTGAAATGGACCAAGAGATCTTAACAATAATTAGTGACATTGTTTTAAATCAACCGGAAAATGGATACCAACAGATTAAAAAACGTCTGATTGATTATTTTGCCATATCGGAAGAACAAAGAATCCAAGAACTTTCAACTTCATTGGAGGGGGAATACTGTGGGGAACCCACATACTACTTGGTTAAAAATCGACTAGGTTTTCAAATAAGAATTGTGACAACTAAAAAATAAATTTTCATTCTGTACATTTTTTCGACTTCAGAAGTTTAATAAAAAATAAAGAATAAAATTTTCTTATCAGATAATTTTATACATTTAATACTAGCGACGTCATCTATGTGTCAGACCGGGGACTTATCAGCCAACCTGTTAGGTGTTCCGAATAAATTTTATATCGGTATAGACATAAACCCGCCCTCCGATTTGGGGTCTAAATTCTGTAGGTTTTTCAGAACCACAACTAGGTGTGCTGAATTCTGTGTATCGGTGCATATTTTTGGCATAGCATTAGGGTTTTCTTTTTCCCCGACTATGCAAAAAGTCCCAGGAAAGCGGGATTTGTTTTTCGAATTTCCCGGGATCCCGGTCAAAGGGAAACCTGCTTTGATGTGGAATACATTTAGACATTTGAATAAATTAGAAATAGCCTAAAGCTACGGTTATAAGGCGCTCTCTGGACAACTAACAATATACATATATTATGTTGTTCTCTTACATCAGCCATAAATCATAATAAAATACGAAATATTTTGTAATACAAAACGATTTGACAATGGTTAAGGCAGTATCTTTCGTTATAGTTTTCGGAAGAACACTATTAGTATAGTGGGATTTTTTGTAACACTAAAAAACTGTTTGGAAATGAAAGAAACTTATTTCGATTTCACCATCGTTAAACGGGGTCAATAAATGCACATGTTCAGTCAATATTCCCAAAAGGGAAACACTACCATGTAATACGAAATTCACATTACACTTCCAAAATCCACTTTAACTAGATTTCAGTTGTCGTATGCCTATAAATAAGGGCTTTAAAGCCCAATTTTAATAGATTTCAAGCCTAATGTGTATACGGTATAAATTTTAAATTAAAGTAATTATCTTAAAAAAGGTTGGAATTTTCTTATTACATAAAAACATCCTTGCAATAATTATGAAATGTTGAAATTTTGCAATTGCCAACGTGGGTTACATAAGGTAAAATGTCTCGTTGCTTTTTACAATCATTAATTAGGAAGTGCAAACTTCTTTTTAACAATTGGGAGCCCGTTGTATTCTGGATTAGAACTCACGACTATGTATGCTCCACAAGGCAACTACTACCACTTGATACCATAGTTATTCACATTACACTTCCAAAATCGACTTTAACTAGATTTCAACTGTCATTTGCCATATAAAACCCTCTATTATACATAAAATATTGTAAAGAAAATTTCCCGGGAATTCCAGCACTTCATTCCCGGGAAAGCGGGAACGCAAAAATAGCAATTTCCCGGGAATTCCCGGGAAAAAAACCCTACATAGCATCCATATAGACTGATTTCTCGATTTAACTCCTTGGTCTTATATAAACCGTAGTTTTTATCCGATTTGTCTGAAATTGTAACGGATTTAGTTTTTATTGCTCCATTTGGTAAGGCCTCCATATAGACCGATTTCACTTCTTGAGGGTATAGAAGGCGCACTGATCATGAAAGTTGGTTGAAACTGAAAAATTCCAAATCTATAGATTTTATTTTTCAAATCAAGGCGTTATTTAATCATTTCTATATATTATCATTCTATACATTGTCAAGTAATCCGCTATATATTACCAAGTAACACGCTACGACGAAGAGTTTTTAAAGGTAATTGTTATATATAATGGATTAATGGTGGTGGGTATATAAGACTCGGCCTGTCCGCACTTACTGCTGTATATACTTATTTTAGTTCTTTAAGTTCATAAAGACACTATAATATGTTATTAATTAATTTAATTTAAATTTAAATTAATTTTGTTATTATTTTAATTTTAAATTTAAATTTTAAATTTGCTTTTAATTTTAATTTTAACTTTGATTTGTTTGTTTTTTATTCAAATTTAATTTAAATTAATTTCCAACAATCTCATATTAAAATTGTAATTATATATAATTGATTTGTACGAAGAACTAGCCTGCATTGATATCAGGCTAACATGAAATTTAATCTAATTTAGTTGAAATGAATTGAATATAGGTATCAAAGTAATAAAAGTGCAATTGGTCCTGAATGTGACCAGATAACGAATTCAGCAATTTATAAAGCACAACATAGGTGTAAGATACGAAAATAAAATTCAAAAAAAAAAAAAAACAAGTATATACGGCCGTAAGTTCGGCCAGGCCGAAGCTTATGTACCCTCCATCATGGATTGCGTAAAAACTTCATCTGTCATCCACAATCGAATTACTTAAGTTGCGGTAACGTTTGCCGATGGCAAGGTATATTAAAACCTCCTAACACCATCTTCTAAATTGTATGTAAGTCCATACGTGGTATATATTAAATCAAAAAAGATCGATCCAATACGTATATAATTCAGTTTGACAAAGTAGACATAAAATTTTGACAAAATTTTCTACAGAAATAAAATGTTAACAAAATTTTCTATAGAAATAAACTTTTGACAAAATTTTCTATAGAAATAAAATCTTGGTAGATTATTTTTGGCTCGAGTGGCAACCATGATTATGAACCGAATAAAATTTGAACAAAATTTTCTATAGAAAGAAAATTTTGACAAAATTTTCTATAGAAATAAAATTTTGGTAGATTATTTTTGGCTCTAGTGGCAACCATGATTATGAACCGATATGGACCAATTTTTGTGTGATTGGACCAATTTTGGTATGGTTGTTAGCGACCATATACTAACACCACGTTCCTAATTTGAACCGGATCGGATGAATTTTGCTCCTCCAAGAGGCTCCGGAGGTCAAATCTGGAGAACGTTTTATATGGGGGCTATATATAATTATGGATCGATATGGACCAATTCTGGCACGGTTGTTAAAGATCATATACTAACACCATGTTCCAAATTACAACCGGATTGGATGAAATTTGCTTCTCTTGGAGACTTCGCAAGCCAAACCTTGGGATCGGTTTATATGGGGACTATATATAATTATGAACCGATGTGGACCAATTTTTGCATGGTTGTTAGAGACCATATACCAATATCATGTACCAAATTTCAGGCGGATCGGATGAAATTTGCTTCTCTTTGAGGCTCCGCAACCCAAATCTGGGGATCGGTTTATATGGGGTCTATATATAATTATGGACCGATGTGGACCAATTTGTGCATGGTTATTAGAGACCATATACCAATATCATGTACCAAATTTCAGGCGGATCGGATGAAATTTGTTTCTCTTTGAGGCTCCGCAACCCAAATCTGGGGATCGGTTTATATGGGGTCTATATATAATTATGGACCGATGTGGACCAATTTGTGCATGGTTGTTAGAGACCATATACCAACATCATGTACCAAATTTCAGCCGGATCGGATGAAATTTTCTTCTCTTTGAGGCTCCGCAAGCCAAATCTGGGGATCGGTTTATATGGGGGCTATATATAATTATGGACCGATGTGAACCAGTTCTGGCACGGTTGTTAGAGACCATATACCAACACCATGTACCAAATTTCAGCCGGATCGGATGAAATTTGCTTCTCTTTTAGGCTCCGCAAGCCAAATCTGGGGATCGGTTTATATGGGGGCTGTATATAATTATGAACCGATGTGGACCAATTTTTGCATGGTTGTTAGAGACCATATACCAACACCATATACCAAATTTCAGCCGGATCCGATGAAATATGCTTCTGTTAAAAGCTCCACAAGCCAAATCTGAGGGTCCCTTTATACGTGGGCTATACGTAAAAGTGGACCGATATGGCCCATTTTCAATACCATCCGACCTACATCGATAACAACTACTTGTGCCAAGTTTCAAGTCGATAGCTTGTTTCGTTCGGAAGTTAGCGTGATTTCAACAGACGGACGGACGGACGGACGGACATGCTCAGATCGACTCAGAATTTCACCACGACCCAGAATATATATACTTTATGGGGTCTTAGAGCAATATTTCGATGTGTTACAAACGGAATGACAAAGTTAATATACCCTCCATCCTATGGTGGAGAGTATAAAAATTCCAAATCTATAGATTTTATTTTTCAAATCAAGGTGTTATTTAATCATTATATACATTGTCAAGTAATCCGCTATATATTACCAAGTAACACGCTACGACGAAGAGTTTTTAAAGGTAATTGTTATATATAATGGATTAATGGTGGTGGGTATATAAGACTCGGCCTGTCCGCACTTACTACTGTATATACTTGTTTTATTTTAGTTCTTTCAGTTCATAAAGACACTATAATATGTTATTAATTAATTTAATTTAATTTAAATTTAAATTAATTTTGTTATTATTTTAATTTTAAATTTAAATTTTAAATTTGCTTTTAATTTTAATTTTAACTTTAATTTTTTTGTTTTTTTATTCAAATTTAATTTAAATTAATTTCCAACAATCTCATATTAAAATTGTAATTATATATAATTGATTTGTACGAAGAACTAGCCTGCATTGATATCAGGCTAACATGAAATTTAATCTAATGTAGTTGAAATGAATTGAATATAGGTATCAAAGTAATAAAAGTACAATTGGTCCTGAATGTGACCAGATAACGAATTCAGCAATTTATAAAGCACAACATAGGTGTAAGATACGAAAATAAAATTCCTAAGCCACAGTGAACACCCTCAAAAAAAATCGCTTCTGTAACATATAGCCTAAACACATTTTGCTGCAAGCATATACATTTTCAGGATTGGTCCAAACAAAATATTGTTTGTGTTGTTCAAGCATATCATGTTTCACCTTAGGGCATACATTGGTAGAAAAAAATTTAATGAAATTTTCTTTGTGTGGATACATTGGTTACTTCCATTATATTACTTGCAGCATACACTCTAGGTCTCTCTTTCTAAACACATATATGTTTATAGGCTATTTTTAAATTAATATATGTTTGCATCTAAGCATATTATATTTAGAAACATTTTATGTCCCATAGTTTATGAACATTATATGTTCGCACTTAAAAATATTGTGTTAAAAAATTTGAATTCCAAACATATGAAAAACAGTCTTTTTCGTCCGTGAACCCAACGTCATAATTTTATTCGATTGAATTGAACAGAATTTAATTTAATTTCATATTATAAGTTAAATGTTATTTCAATTAACTTAGTTTGGTATAATTTAATATTAAACAGATATTTCTTTTCTTCCAGAGATTATTTTGTTTTTTTGTTTTCTTAACTTGGCTCAATCTATATTTTGGTGCACAGTAATTATATTTACCTGCTCACTTTCTGTACGATTCTAAAGTAGAAACCAACAAATGCATACATGGAAGGATATATAAAAATATTACTCAGTGATGTAAAGTAGTTTCCAAACCCCCAAATACAAAATCATATAGCATGGGACATTGTGCTTACGCCCTAACTGGAGATTTGTGTACATTTCACACGATCATTAGTCAATTGCAACTGAAGCAATGACGTATCACATTGACTTCAACCTTAAATTGTTGTTGAAGAAGTGCACATACTACACACCCTAATGCATTCTTCAGGATTTTCTGTACATTATTGATGAATGATGCACCCTCATCATGTAGTAATAATGCTTTTCTTGGGTATATGGAATCGAGACTCACATTCAGGAAAACAAAGGAATTTGTAAAAACAAAAGACGACTTCAAAATATGATTGATTTCAAACTCTTTCTGCTTCACATTGTCACTGATAATCCATTGGCCATTGTTTTTTTTTTTACTGTAATGTGCCAATAAGAAAATTATTCTTCAGTTCTTGCATGGCTTTCATATCCGTTTTATGGAAATACTAATAATAAGTATATACGGCCGTAAAGTCGGCCAGGCCGAATCTTATGTACCCTCCACCATAGATTGCGTAGAAACTTCTACGAAGGACCGTCATCCACAATCGAATTACTTGTGGCATCTTAAAACTTCTTAACATCGTTTTCTAAATTGTGAGTTAGTCCATACGTGGTATATATTAGACAAAAGGTAAGTCTACAAATAATTACAAATCGATATTGAATTTGCACGGTACGTAGAGAGCCAGAATTGAAATATCGGGGGTCGCTTATATGAGGGCTATATACAATTATGAACTTAATATGGACCAATTTTTGGGTGATCGATTTATCTGAGGGCTATATATAACTATAGACCGATATGGACCTAGTTAGGCATGGTTGTTAACGGCCATATACTAGCACAATGTACCAAATTTCAACTGACTCGGATGAAATTTGCTCCTCCTCGAGGCTCCAAAACCAAATCTCGGGATCGGTTTATATGGGGGCTATATATGATTATGGACTGATATAGACCACTTTTGACATGGTAGTTAAATATCATATTCTACCACCACGTACCAAATTTCAACCAGATCGGATGAATTTTGCTTCTCCAAAAGGCACCGGAGGTCAAATCAGGGGATCGTTTTATATGGGGGCTATATCTAATTATGGACCGATATGAACCAATTCCTGCATGGTTGTTGGATACCATATACTAACATCACGTGCCAAATTTCAACCGAATCGGACGAATTTTGCTCTTCCAAGGGGCTCCGGAGGTCAAATCTGGGGATCGGTTTATATTGGGGCTATATGTAATTATGGACCCATTTCGACCAATTTTTGCATGGGTGTTTGAGGCCATATATTAACACCACGTACCAAATTTCAACTTAATCAGTTGAATTTTGCTCTTCCAAGAGGCTTCGGAGGTCAAATCTAGTGATCGGTTTGTATGGGGGCTATATATAATTATGAACTGATGTGAACCAATTTATGCATGGTCATTAGAGACAATATACTAGCACCATGTACCAGCCGGATGGGATGAAATTTGCTTCTCTTAAAGTGTGATACGGTCAAAATTTGGTCAATGTAAACTTGACGTATTTCTTTCAATTTTGCATTTAAAAAACCTGAACACCCCTAATTTTGAAGGTGTGTGTGTGTGTGTAGAATGTTGCTCCTATTTTGTTTTGGAATTCACTCTTCAGTTGTCAAAATGCCGTCCAAGCAAGAAGAGCAGCGTATCAAAATTTTGCTCGCGCATCGCGAAAATCCGAGCTACTCGCACGCAAAGCTGGCAAAATCGCTAAAAGTTGCCAAATCAACCGTTACAAATGTAATTAAAGTGTTTGGGGAACGTTTGTCGACAGCCAGGAAGTCTGGATGGGGGGAAATCGAAAACCGGAAGCCGCTGAAACGACAAAGAGAGTTGCCGGTAGTTTCAAGCGAAACCCTAACCTCTCTCTCCGAGATGCCGCAAATAAGCTGGGTGTATCGTCTACAACCGTGCATCGAGCCAAAAAACGAGCCGGACTATCGACTTACAAGAAGGTAGTGACTCCAAATCGCGATGATAAACAAAATACGACGGCCAAAGCGCGATCCCGGAGGCTGTACACGACGATGCTGACGAAGTTTGACTGCGTGGTAATGGACGACGAAACCTACGTCAAAGCCGACTACAAGCAGCTTCCGGGACAGGAGTTTTATACGGCAAAAGGAAGGGGAAAGGTAGCAGATATTTTCAAGCACATAAAACTGTCAAAGTTCGCAAAGAAATATCTGGTTTGGCAAGCCATCTGTACCTGTGGCTTGAAAAGCAGCATTTTCATAGCTTCCGGGACAGTCAACCAAGAAATTTACATGAAAGAGTGTTTGAATAAACGTCTGCTGCCTTTCCTGAAGAAACGCGGTTGTTCCGTACTGTTTTGGCCGGATTTGGCATCTTGCCATTACGATAAAAAGGCCATGGAGTGGTACGCCGCCAACAACGCGCAGGTGGTTCCCAAGGACAAGAACCCTCCCAACACGCTAGAGCTCCGCCCAATTGAGAAATACTGGGCTATTGTCAAGCGGAACCTAAAGAAGACCAAAAAAACTGCTAAGGACGAGCAGCAGTTCAAGGCAAACTGGCTTTCTGCGGCGAAGAAGGTGGACAAAATCTGATGCCAGGTGTCAAGCGTGCGGCCCGGCAATTCGGATTTGGAAAAGCGAAAGCCTAACTGAATAGTTTTCCTGAATTTTATACTAATTGAACTTGAAAAAGAAATTTAATTTGATTTTTTAAATAAACGATTTCACCGATTTACACGCGTTTTCCCTTGACCAAATTTTGACCGTATCACCTTTTATATATGTATTAGAAGTTTAGGAAAATTAGAGTCATTTTTACAACTTTTCGACTAAGCAGTGGCGATTTAACAAGGAAAATGTTGGTATTTTGACCATTTTTGTCGAAATCAGAAAAACATATATATGGGAGCTATATCTAAATCTGAACCGATTTCAATCAAGTTTGGCACGCATAGCAACTATGCTAATTCTACTCCCTGTGCAAAATTTCAATTAAATCGGAGTAAAAGATTGGCCACTGTGGTCATATGAGTGTAAATCGGGCGAACGATATATATGGGAGCTATATCTAAATCTGAACCGATTTCAATCAAATTTGGCACGCATAGCAACAATCCTAATTCTACTCCCTGTGCAAAATTTCAATTAAATCGGAGTAAAAGATTGGCCACTGTGGTCATATGAGTGTAAATCGGGCGAACGATATATATGGGAGCTATATCTAAATCTGAACCGATTTCAATCAAATTTAGCACACTTGGCTACACTACTAATTGTACTCCTAGTGCAAAATTTCAACCAAATTGGGGTAAAACTCTGGCTTCTGGGACCGTATTAGCCCATATCGGGCGAAAGATATATATGGGAGCTATATCTAAATCTGAACCGATTTCTTCCAACATCAGTAGGGTTCTATTCTGAGCCAAAACACATACTTGTGCCAACTTTGAGGTCGATTGGACTAAAACTGCGACCTAGACTTTGATTACAAAAATGTGAGCATTTTTCCCAAAGACACCATGTGCACTCAAAACAAGTATACAGCAGTAAGTTCGGCCGGGCCGAATCTTAAATACCCACCACCATGAACCAAATATTAGGATTTCCTTTGAAATTTCAGGAGGGTTTGAGGACTTGAGGACACTTCCCGAAGATACATTTAAAGATTTCACCTATGAGAACTATATCAGATTCTGGATTTATAAGAACCATTTTTGTTTGAGTTTTAGAGGAATCATTAACATCTCTTGTAAGTGTGCAAGAAAATTATAAAATAACGTCTTGATTTGAAATTTTAAATCTGTAGATTTTCACCCGAAAAATAAAATCTGGAAATTTTACATTGAGTTTCAAGCAATTTTCATGATCAGTGCGCCTTCTATACTCACAAGAAGTGAAATTGGTCTATATGGAGGCATTACCAAATGGACCGATAAAAACTTAATCCGATACACGTTTTTGTGAGCCTTAAATACGAGAATATTTACAATTTCAGGCAAATCGGATAAAAACTACGGTTTCTAGAAACCTAAGGAGTTAAATCGGGAAATCGTTCTTATGGGGGCTATACTAAAATACCGACCGATACTAACCGTTTTCGGCACACCTCTTTATGGCCCAAAAATACCTCTAGATTTCCAATTTCAGGCAAATTGGATAAAAACTACGGTTTCTATAAGCCCAAGAAGTAAAATCGGGAGGTCGGTTTATATGGGGGCTATACCAAAACATGGACCGACACTCATCATTTTTGGCACACCTCTTCAAGGTCCCAAAATACCTCTAGATTTTCAATTTCGCGCAAATTGGATGAAAACTACGGTTTCTATAAGCGAAAGACCCCAAATCGGGAGGTCGGTTTATATGGGGGCTATACCAAAACATGGCCCGATATAGCCCATCTTCGAACTTGACCTGCGCGCAGACAAAAGACGATTCTGTGCCAAATTTCAGGACGATAGCTCCATTATTGAATGCTGTAGCGTGATTACAACAGACAGCCAGACTGACAGACAGACGGACATGCTTATATCGTCTTAGAATTTCTACCTGATCAAGAATATATATACTTTATATAGTCGGAAATCGATATTTCGATGCGTTACAAACGGAATGACAAACTTATTATACCCCGTCACCATTCTATGGTGGTGGGTATAAAAAAGTGAACTCTCTATTTCACTAAAGCCAATTTAACTTTATTTTAGTTCATGGAATTATTATGTTTGGAGAAAGTTTTCTTTACTCTAATAATTTTTTGTGTACGTTAGTTAAATTAACTAAACCCGAGGAAAAAAATATACTCAACTGAAGCATAAAGATTAACTAAATTCGTGTCTTCCACAAAATAGTTCAGAATTTCTTTAAATTTGTAAATTTTACCAAAAATGCGTCCATCGTGAACTTCGTATGTCACTAAAGACATTCTTGCAATTTTGAACTCCAAGTTTTTTCTTCAAACTACAAAATTTTCTTTAACAAGTGAAAAAACTTAGTTATGTCTAATAAATGTTCTTGTATATGTCGAAAAATATTTACTTATTTTTATGACATAGGCGTGATGCCAACGTTGTAATACTGTTTAGTTAAAATTTTCTACAAATATTCAAAATTTTCTAAAATTAACCAAAGTTTTCTTCCTGGTGGGTTCACTGTTTTTTCAGTGTGTCTATCTCGTCTCCTTCTGGGTGTTGCAAACATATGCACTAACTTATAATACCCTGTTCCACAGTGTGGCGCAGGGTATAATAAATCGTCTTTTACTTATTTTTCCTTGTATAGTCATATTCCTGCAAATGTGTGGTAACAGTTATACATCAAAGTGGCATACAAAAGAGTTTGCTTAACTGTCGAATTTCACATATTGTCCAAAAAAGTTGTGCAACTATGGGTGTCGGCTATAAGCGAGAACTACTATATATGATTAAGATTGTACAAATGAATTTATAAATTTAATTATGTAATTATTTGTATTATAATTAGAAGATTCTGGTATGATGAATTCGGTATACTTGCTTGCTTTCATGTTTAACATTTCATTTGATTCTTCGAATTATGCTTAGCATCCTTGTATAATCAATCTCAATGCAATGATATGAAATTGCTTAAGGTCTTTCGAGCAATAACTCGTTCAGAGCACTACTTCACATAGCTATGATGTTGGGTGTTCTAATTGTTTAAGCAACATTTTCCACTTGTTAAACATTTCGATCTACTTCGTTAGGGTTTACCATTTTGTGTTTGTATGCTTAATGCTTCCGCTTTCTTCGGATTCTATGTAGGTGTTACACTGTTAGAAAAATATGTTTTTCATATGTTCCGATATAAACAAAATGTGTTTCGGGCACGATTTTAAACCACAATATATTTAAGTGCGAACATGTAATTTTCCTAAACTAACACTAAATGTTTGGGACATCTATGTTAATATGTTAGAATATATTATGTTTGGGGCATGAATGTTTCATAAAAATCATATGTGTGAATACAAACATATATAAATTTACAAATTTCAACTAAACATACATATGTTGTGATATTTTATTCAAAGCGACAGAGAGAGTATAGAGAGAAATAGAGATGGAAACCGGGAGAGTTGACGAAAGATATCAATATAACACAGCAAAAGAGTCAAAAGAGAACAATTTCTGTGAAACCGCTTGTATGTTGTTTCGGAAAACTGTTTTATGATAAGGCCAAAAATTTGATATGTTTAAGTCTAAATATTATTTAATTTGAATAAAGAGAATATACATTCTGAACCAAGAGAATAGACATTTGAAAAACAAACAGCTTATGTTTTCGCCTTGAGAGCAGCATTTTATGTATGTGTGGACATGTGTTTTGTTTATCATTTTGGCATTATTTTTTTCTTGGTTCGTTAAAAGAAATCAGGGGTCTTCATAAAAATAACGAAAGGGCACTATACTCTTTTTAGAGTTGGGACGGTAAAATGAAATAAGGAGGAAATAGTGAAAAATTACACAGTAAAATGTAAAATAAAAGTTTAGTTTCTCTTTATTAAAAAGTAGTCCACGAGGAGTTGACGGACACCATCAAATATAAAAGCGGGCATTAAGTTCGACTTTTACAGCTAAAACAATTTAAAAAGTTTATTTTCTTTAAAATGAATTATTAAAGAAAAATAAAAGGAATTTTAGAGCGATGGTGTTAAATGCTAGTAAAAAACTGCTCCTAAATAAATTTATGTTTATATTATAAAATTATGTATGTATGTTTATACTCGACTCCACGTTCTTCTTTTGTTAGTTTTTGAATTCCTTCCAAATTTTAAAGTTTTGTACAAAAACAGTTTTTTATTACAAGATTGTTATTTTTGCAATAAAAAATAATATTGTATCCAAAAATCATTCAATTTCGTTTATATCAAGCACTGTTACTGACTATAAATCTTTAATAACGCACATTTCGATGTTTCATTTAAAAAAATTAATATAGTATAAATGTAAATGTGTAAATTAAAAAAAAAAAAAAAAACAAAAAAAAATTTTCGGTCGGAGCAGGGATTGAACCCACGACCCTTTGCATGCAAGGCAGACATGCTAACCACTGCTCCACGTGGCAAACAAATGTATGTTTCTGTTAAATAATGTTATGTTTGCATGGGCTCGTGGGCGCTGCAAACTATGCTATATAAATGTAACTTAAAACGATAATTATCTACTGGTGACTATAACAGCTACGTAGCCCAGTGGATAGTGTGTTGGCTTACAAACTGTATGGTCCTCGGTTCGATTCTCCGTGCAGGCGAAAGGTAAAATTTAAAAAATTTATAAAAGTGAATAATTTCTTCAACATTATTTGTATTACAGAGAAAGGTGCCAATAACTAAAAAATTTCGTGGAAGTGAAAATTACGAGTATGTTAGGGAATGAGCACAATCGTGTTTGGGAAAAATTCTTCCAAGCATATAATATTTTTGGCTCAAAATGCTTCCAAACATATAATATGTTCACATAAAACAAACATATTAATGTTTCGGCAGTATGCAATAATATATGTGCTTCCTGCAAAATATGTTTGGAACATATGTTAAAGAAGCGATTTTTTTTGAGGGTGTAGTTGCAATCATTGTAGAGGCATTTACGAGTTGGTTTGATCTTTTGTTCATATTTGAACAATACCAAAACCATTCAGTATTCTGTTTATGCCATTGCGGAGAGGTTGTTTGTTAACGAAAATGATTTAACGTTTTTTTCATTTTTCCCTTTTCTCAATTTCCATGAATTTTCATTTCGTTTCAGAATCATTGTCTTGTTCACAGTCATATGCCATTGACCCATTGTCCTGTTGTTATAAAAGATCAAACATCATTGTACTCTAGTTAAAAATTCTTCTTGAATTTTTCTATTTTTGTTTTTTTTTTTGTAATATGTGTTTGGATTACTTATGTGTGCAACCAAAGAAAATTTAATATGAAGAACAATACAAATTCCAGGAAAATGAGATTTTCCAACAAATCTGTGAAATCAAACAGAATAGATTTGAAAATTGCAACACATTACATATTACACTTTGCCCTCAACATTAAGTTTTTATTGTTACTAAAAACTGTGTTGTCTATGCACCCTCAAAAAAAATGTTTTTTTTAACATATGTTCCAAACATAGTTTGCAGAATGCACATATATTATTGGATATTGCCGAAACATTATTATATATGTTTTATGTGAACATATTATATGTTTGGAAGCATTTTGAGCCCAAACATATTATATGCTTGGAATAATTTTCTCCCAAAGAAGATTTTGCTCAAAAAAAGTTATTTCTGCATATTCCCTCACATCCTTCTCACTTCCATGATATTTTTTTAGTTCTTAGGACTTTTTTCTGTAATACAAACAATGCTTAAGGAATTATTCAATTTTATAAATTTGTTAAATTTTACCTTTCGCCTGAAAAGAACAGTGCTTGATATAAACGAAATAGACTGAGCTTTTGAATAAAATATTATTTTTATACCCTCCACCATAGGATGGGGGTATATTAACTTTGTCATTCCGTTTGTAACACATCGAAATATTGCTCTAAGACCCCATAAAGTATATATATTCTCGGTCGTGGTGAAATTCTGAGTCGATCTGAGCATGTCCGTCCGTCCGTCCGTCTGTTGAAATCACGCTAACTTCCGAACGAAACAAGCTATCGACTTGAAACTTGGCACAAGTAGTTGTTATTGATGTAGGTCGGATGGTATTGCAAGTGGGCCATATCGGTCCACTTTTACGTACAGCCCCCATATAAACGGACCCCCCAAATTTGGCTTGCGATTGCTCTAAGAGAAGCAAATTTTATCCGATCCGGCTGAAATTTGGTACATGGTGTTAGTATATGGTCTCTAAGAACCATGCCAAAATTGGTCCATATCGGTCCATAATTACATATAGCCCCCATATAAACCGATCCCCCGATTTGGCTTGCGGAGCCTCTAAGAGAACCAAATTTCATCCGATCCGTCTGAAATTTGGTACATGGTATTGGTATATGTTCTCTAATGACCATGCAAAAATTGGTCCACATCGGTCCATAATTATATATAGCCCCCATATAAACCGATCCCCCGATTTGGCTTGCGGAGCCTCTTGAAGGAGCAAAATTCATCCGATCCGGTTGAAATTTGGGACATGGTGTTAGAATGTGGTCTCTAACAACCGTGCAAAAATTTGTCCATATTGGTCCACTTTTACGTATAGCCCCCATATAAACCGATTCCCAGATTTGGTTTGTGGATCCTCTAAGAGAAGCACATTTCATCCGATCCGGCTGAAATTTGGTACATGTTGTTAGAATATGGTCTCTAACAACCATGCAAAAATTAGTCCATATCGGTCCATAATTACATATAGCCCCCATATAAACCGATCCCTCGATTTGGCTTGCGGAGCCTCTAAGAGAACCAAATTTCATCCGATCCGTCTGAAATTTGGTGCATGGTATTAGTATATGGTCTCTAACAACAATGCAAGAATTGGTCCATATCGGTCCATAATTATATATAGCCCCCATATAAACCGTTCCCCAGATTTGATCTCCGGAGCCTCTTGGAGGAGCAAAATTCATCCGATCCGATCCGGAAATTTGCAACTTGGTGTTAGTATAATGCTGCTAATAACCATGCCAAACTTGGTCCATATCGGCCTATAGTTATATATAGCCGATCCCCAATCACACAAAAATTGGTCCATATCGGTTCATATTCATGGTTGCCACTCGAGCCAAAAATAATCTACCAAAATTTTATTTTTATGGAAAACATTGTCAAAATGTTATTTCTATAGAAAATTTTGTCAAAATTTTATTTCTATAGACAATTTTGTAAAAATTTTATTTCTATAGAAAATTTTGTCAAAATTTTATTTCTATAGAAAATTTTGTCAAAATTTTATTTCTATAGAAAATTTTGTCAAAATTTTATTTCTATAGAAAATTTTTTCCAAATTTTATTTCTATAGAAAAATTTACTTCTATAGAAAATGTTGCCAAAATTTTATTTTGTCAAAATTTGATTTCTATAGAAACTTTAAACTTAATTATATACGTATTTAATCGGCCTTTTTAGTTTAATATACTCTACGTATGGACTACCTTGTAATTTAGGAAGTTCGAAGATACCTTGCCATAGGCAAGTGTTACCGCAACCCAAGTAATTCGATTGTGGATGACAGTCTTCAGTAGAAGTTTCTACGCAATCCATGGAGGGTACATAAGCTTCGGCCTGGCCGAACTTACGGCCGTATATACTTGTTTTTTTTAATTGCAAAAATAACAATTTTGATACAAAAAATTTTTTTTTGATATAAAAGATTGAAATTTTCGCAGAAATTTCAAAACTCTAACAAAAGAAGAACGTGAAGTCGTGTATAAACATACATAATTTTACAATATAAACGTAAATTTACTTCGGCGTGAACTATTTTTTTTTACTAGCATTTAACACCATTTTAATTTATCGTATTTTAAATACAAATAAATATGAATATTTATTAACGAATAATTTTGTACTTAACTTCATTTTTACCTTAAGGGCCGGAATTAAGTTGGCATTAACGTTTTCTTTTCTTTAATAATTCAGTTCAGCAGTTTCACAAAAATTGCTCTCTTTTGATTCTCTCTCTGTGTTATGTTGATATGTTTCGTCAACCCTCCCGGGTTCTTTCTCTATACTCTCTTACTCTCTCTGTCATTCCCTGAATAAAACATCAAAACATATGTATGTTTACTCGAAACACATTTCGTTTATATCGGAACATATGAAACACATATTTTTCTAACAGTGTGGTGATGGTTATCAAATCTAATATTTTCATAAATCTATAACTAATTGAATTGGATTATAAAAATGGATTACAAAAATGGTAGTGAAAAAAGAGCGAAAAACTAAAAATAACGGGACATCTCAAAATTTTTAAACATTTTTTTTTCGAATTCAACAGATCAAAATACATAAGAAAAGTCGACTCTCATCAAGTGCACATTTTCAGTGTAAACTAGTGTTATAATTTTTTTTTTTGTAGTGCACCAATTTTATTTCCATAAAACTTTATATATTTATTTATTTGCAATTATTAATTAATTTTCTTTCTTCCTTTTGCAGGTATGTAAAGGATCCTTCCAAAACTAAATTTGGTATGTAAATATATAGTGTAACATTCAGAATTATATATATTATATTTACTATTTAAGACATTTTAGGTATTTTTATACCCCAATCCATATAGTGGTCAGGGTATAATAACTTTGATCTGCGAAAAAATGTGCCTACCAGAAATATTGATTTTAGACCCAATGAAATATATACCGATCGACTCAGAAACACCTCCTTAGTCGATCTAGCCCTTGGTGTCCGTCCGTCCGTCCATATATTTGTTGTTCGCAGGATTCCGGTCGCAATTATTAACCGATTTTGATGAAATTTGGTATGTGGCGCTTTTATGGCACAAAGACGAATGCTATTGAATTTGGAAAGAATTGAATCAAATTTAGTTATAGCTCCCAAATACTCATGTGGTCAAATTAATAAGTACAGTAGAGTTTTTTTTATGTTCCATCGTAAATTTAAGAAATATATTTATTGAAAAGCAAAATAAAGTCTATAATTCGTATCAAAGACATACATTTAACTTAACAGTTAATAATTTTCTGGAAAAGACAAGCGGAATGAAAAACTAATCCAAATAAGACAAAGTAAGAGTCAACAAGTATATACAGCACTAAGTTCGGCCGGGACGAATTTTAAATACCCACCACCATGAACCAAATATTAGGGTTTCCTTTGAAATTTCAGGAGGGCTTGAGGACACTTCCCGAAGATAAAATTAAAGATTTCACCTATGACGACTATATCAGATTCTGGATTTATAAGAACCATTTTTGTTTGAGTTTTAGAGGAATCATTAACATCTCTTGTAAGTGTGCAAGGAAATTATAAAATAACGTCTTGATTTGAAATCTTAAATCTGTAGAAGTAAAATCTGGAAATTTTACATTGAGTTTCAAGCAATTTTCATGATCAGTGCGCCTTCTACACCCTCAAGAAGTGAAGTTGGTCTATATGGAGGCATTATCATATGGACCGATAAAAACTTAATCCGATACACGTTTTTGTGAGCCTAAAATATCAGAATATTTACAAATTCAGGCAAATCAGATAAAAACTACAGTTTCTAGAAACCCAAGGAGATAAATCGGGAGATCGTTCTTATGGGGGCTATACTAAAATATGGACCGATACTCACCGTTTTCGGCACACCTCTTTATGACCCGAAAATACCTCTAGATTTCCAATTTCAGGCAAATAGGATAAAAACTTCGGATTCTAGAAGCCCAAGAAGTAAAATCGGGAAATCGGTCTATATGGGGGCTATACCAAAATATGGACCGATACTCACCATTTTCGGCACACCTCTTTATGGTCCTAAAATACCTCTAGATACCCAATTTCAGACAAATTGGATAGAAACTACGGTTTCTATAAGCCCAAGACCCCAAATCGGGAGATCGCTCTATATGGGGGCTATACCAAAATATGGACGGATACTCACAATTTTTGGCACACGTATTTGTGGTCCTACAATACCTCTAGATTTCCAATTTCAGGTAAATTGAATAAAAACTGCGGTTTCTATAAGCCCAAGAAGTAAAATCGGGAGATCGGTCTATCTGGGGACTATACCAAAACATGAACCGATACTCACCATTTTTGGCACACCTCTTTATGGTCATAAAATACCTCTAGATTTCAAATTTCAGGCAAATTGGATAAAAACTACGATTTCTATAAGCCCAAGACCCCAAATCGGGAGGTCGGTTTATATGGGGACTATATCAAAACCTGGACCGATATAGCCCATCTTCGAACTTGACCTGCCTGCAGACAAAAGACGAGTTTGTGCAAAATTTCAGCACGATTGCTTCATTATTGAAGACTGTAGCGTGATTACAACAGACAGACAGACAGACGGACAGACAGACAGACAGACGGACATCGTTATATCGTCTTAGAATTTCTCCCTGATCAAGAATATATATACTGTATATAGTCGGAAATCGATATTTCGATGTGTTACAAACGGAATGACAAACTTATTATACCTCCGTCACCATTCTATGGTGGTGGGTATAAAAATGAATGGACAAAATAATAAGTACATTTTCTAAATCGTGGAATATACAGGTCTACTTAATTTTTTTTTAGTTTAAATTGAGCATAATTTTGTTACATTATCAATAACCAGTGTATCCAACTTTATTTTGATAACATTTTATACTCGCTTTGACATAGTGCTTACAAGCTTCCGACTGGTTTCATCTGAGTTTTCATACCATGTGATCTATATGAAATTCCAAAGTTTTTGCTTATTTTTAAATGTTTCATTCCCAATTCTGTGTTTGAATTCTCCCCAAAGGTTTTCAATGGGTTTAGGGTCTGGTGACTAAGTAGGCCAATACAGAAGGGTGTCTTTGTCTTGGAACGATTTTTTAATAAAGTGAGATCGTTGTCTTGTTGAAACACTCACCTTAGAGGCATGTTTTCTTCTGCGTACGGCATCATTGTGTTATCCAATATATTTCTATATTTGAAGAGGGTCCTTTCATAAGTAATGGATAAATTCGATCTAGGCCATACAGCTCCATACCACTATGTTCCCGCTCCCATGCTTGACCGTAATTTTTGTGAAGCGCATATGAAATTCTTTTCCTTGGGGTCGTCGAACATTACGACTACTACGATTTCGGAATATTTTTTTTTGTTTTAGTTTCATCGCTCCACAGAATATTGCGCCATTTTGTCTCATCTACCGTTCCTGACCACCTATAATGTTTTCTGGCGAAGAATAGTCCCATCTTATAAATTTTTTCCCGTAGCATAGGAACTTTTCTGACTGTTCGGCCGGGTAATTTGGCATGCACTAATCGCCGCCAAACAGATCGTGCAGATATCACATTGTCTATTTCAACATAAATTTGTCTAGATGATTTGAAAAGGGTCTTTTTTTGGGAGAGTGACAAAAAGATTATTTGTTTTTCGAAGTGTCTTGCTTGGTTTTCTACATGTTTTCGCAGACCTTCTTTTCTTTAGGGCTTTTTGGACACAAAGTAACGATCTCTTAATAGATTTAACGGTGGTTCAAAGAGATTTTCCCTCAATTCTTAGAGCTAAAACCAGTCTTTTCTTTTCTACTACAGTCACTTTTTCGGTTTATCTAGTAACTAATTTTTATTAATTTTCTTTTATTTGCATTCATTTTATCGCCACTAAAAACACAATAACAATTTTTTGCAAAATTTAAAAATTTTCATATAAAAACGTACAAGTACTTATTTTTTTGACCAACCAAATAAAGCGCTTCATCACAAAGAGAACACAGGAAACAAAAATAATGACATTTTTGCGTTTTTTAAGTATATACGGCCGTAATTTCGGCCAGGCCGAAGCTTATGTACCCTCCACCATGGATTGCGTAGAAACTTCTACTGAAGCCGATGGCAAGGTATCTTAAAACTTCTTAACACCGTAATAGTGGTATATATTACGGCGTTAGAAATAAAATTTGGAAAAAAATTTCTATAGAAATAAAATTTTGACAAAACTTTCTACAGAAATAAAATTTTGACAACATTTTCTATAGAAATAAAAGAGGCTCCGGAGATCAAATCTGGGGAACGGTTTATATGGGGGCTATATATAATTATGGACCGATATGGACCAATTCTTGCGTGTTTGTTATAGACCATATACTAACACCACATATCAAATTTCAAGCGGATCGGATGAATTTTGCTCCTCTAAGAGGCTCCGGAGGTCAAATCTGGGGATCGGTTTATATGGGGGCTATATATAATTATGGACCGATGTGGACCAATTTTCGCATGGTCATTAGAGAACATATACCAACACCATGTACCAAATTTCAGCCGGATCGGATGAAATTTGCTTCTATTAGAGGCTCCCCAAGTCAAATCGGGGGATCGATTTATATGGGGGCTATATATAATTATGGTCCGATGTGGACCAATTTTTGCATGGTTGTTAGGGACCATATACTAACACTATGTACCAAATTTCAGCCGGATCGGATGAAATTTGCTTCTCTTAGAGCAATCTCAAGCCAAATTTGGGCGTCCGTTTATATGGGGGCTATACGTAAAAGTGGACCTATATGGACCAATTTTTGCATGGTTTTTAGAGACCATATACTAACACCATGTACCAAATTTCAGCCGGATCAGATGAAATTTGCTTTTCTCAGAGCAATCGCAAGCCAAATTTGGGGGTCCGTTTATATGGGGCTATACGTAAAAGTGGACCAATATAGACCAATTTTTGCATGGTTGTTAGAGACCATATCCCAACATCGTGTACCAAATTTCAGCCTGATCGGATGAAATTTGCTTCTTTTAGAGCAATCGCAAGCCAAATTTGGGGGTCCGTTTATATGGGGGCTATACGTAAAAGTGGACCGATATGGACCAATTTTTGCATGGTTGTTAGAGACCATATACTAACACCATGTACCAAATTTCAGCCTGATCGGATGAAATTTGCTTCTCTTAGAGCAATCGCAAGCCAAATTTGGAAGTCCGTTTATATGGAGGCTACACGTAAAAGTGGACCGATATGGCCCATTTGCAATACCATCCGACCTACATCAATAACAACTACTTGTGCCAAGTTTCAAGTCGATATCTTGTTTCGTTCGGAAGTTAGCGTGATTTCAACAGACGGACGGACGGACGGACATGCTCAGATCGACTCAGAATTTCACCACGACCCACAATATAAATACTTTATGGGGTCTCAGAGCAATATTTCGATGTGTTACAAACGGAATGACAAAGTTTATATTTACCCGCATCCTATGGTGGAGGGTATAAAAATATGTCAGAGTTAGGACAAAGAAGAAAAAATGCCAACGTGTACTTATTATTTTGACCATATGTGTATATGTATCGCCCGATTTCGATAAATGGGGTCAGATGGCGCTCATTTACTAACCGAACGGCGTTAAATTTGTCACAAAGTAAACCAATTGACTACCTTTTAAGTGTGCCAAATTTCATCGAAATCGGTTCAGATTTAGATATAGCTCCCATATATGTGCATCGGTCGATTTTCCAAAATTTTGGCCATAAGACACTTATTTATTAACTAATGTTACTAAAATTTCTAATATTGAAGTATATCTCCTAATATCCGACATTTCTGTTCAGATTGTGATACAACTCCTATAAACATGTACCCCTTAATGTTCTTAAATATGGAAATGCGTTTTATACTCCAAACCTATACCAATAATACTCCACAAATGGTTATGTTTACTAATTCAGTAGGGGTGGTTTAGGGTCGGCCCCGCCCCTTTCTACTTAACTCACTTGTTATATATATTTTTAAAAGCTTATTCAACGTCATATATCCAACTTAATTTTCAAAATGTCTATATTACAATCTTTTGAGTACCTATATTTGTCCTTTTGTCTTTGTCAAATTTACTTTTTTTAATATGGTTTTTTTCTGAAAGTCGTCTGTTTGTTTTACTTATGTATAAATGGTGATTTCAAGATTGCCTTATATAAACCTTTTTCATAATATATGATGATATTGGTCATAAGAAAATATTGAATAAGAACATGCTTCTTACCAACCATGTGATGTTTCTTTATTGGCGTTTATTTCAGCAGGCCCAAAAGCATGTGGGTAACACCAAAGTCCCTATATGAAAGTATGTTTTGTTTTTTTTTTTTTTGTTTCTTCTTTGTAGAGTGGTAGTTAAACGTGCCTATAAAGTTTAAACAAAATTCAATTCCTTTGTTTACATCGGTAATTCCTTGTCATACCTTTTCTTTGTCTTTTTGGGGTGAATCTCTGGTGAATGTTTCATGAATTTCATATTTAACTTTGGGACTTAAAATGCAATCGCAACTTGTTCTTGTTTTTATCAACTCAAATTTGAAATGCTTACAAACCCCATAAAAGTTCGCAGTGGAGCACAAACATTCGCATGAAGCAAGTTGGCTAAGGACTGCACAACAAAACAAAGAACTCAAACATTTTTACATTTAACAAGTAAGGAAAGCCTAAAGTCGGGCGGGTCCGACTATATTATACCCTGCACCACTTTGTAGATCTAAATTTTCGATACCATATCACATCCGTCAAATGTGTTGGGGGCTATATATAAAGGTTTGTCGCAAATACATACATATAAATACCATTCGATCTGGACAGAATGTGATAGACTTCTACAAAATCCATAGACTCAAAATTTAAGTGGGCTAATACACTAGCGTGGAACACAATGTTAGTAAAAAACAAGTAAGTAAAGTCTAAAGTCGGGCGGGGCCGACTATATTGGCAACTGTGGTCATATATTTTCTGTTGAAATAAAATTTTGGCAAAATTTTCTATAGAAATAATATTTTGACAAAATTTTTCTAACGAAATAAAATTTTGATAAAATTTTCAATAGAAATAAAATTTTGACAAAATAGAAATAAAATTTTGACAAAATAGAAATAAAATTGTGACAAAATTTTCTAACGACATACAATTTTGATAACATTTTCTATAGAAATAAAATGTTGACAAAATTTTCTATAGAAATAAAATTTTCACAAACTTTCTATAGAAATAAAATTTTGACAAAATGTTCTATAGAAATAAAATTTTGACAAAATTTTCTAACGACATACAATTTTGATAAAATTATCTATAGAAATAAAATTTTGACAAAATTTAGTATAGAAATAAAATTTTGACAAGATTTTCTATAGAAATAAAATTTTGACAAAATTTTCGATAGAAATAAAATTTTGACAACATTACTATAGAAATAAAATTTTGACAAAATTTTCGATAGAAATAAAATTTTGACAAAATTTTCTAACGACATACAATTTTGATAACATTTGCTATAGAAATAAAATGTTTACAAAATTTTCTATAGAAATAAAATTTTCACAAACTTTCTATAGAAATAAAATTTTGACAAAATGTTCTATAGAAATAAAATTTTGACAAAATTTAGTATAGAAATAAAATTTTGACAACATTACTATAGAAATAAAATTTTGACAAAATTTTCGATAGAAATAAAATTTTGACAAAATTTTCTAACGACATAATATTTTGATAAAATTTTCTAACCAAATTTTGATAAAATTTTCTATAGAAATAAAATTTTGATAAAATTTTCTATAGAAATAAATTTTTGATAAAATTTTCTATAGGAATAAAATTTTGACAAAATATTCTATAGAAATAAAATTTTGAAAAAATTTCTATAGAAATAAAATTTTGAAAAAATTTTCTATGGAAATAAAATTTTGATTTTCTATAGAAATAAAATTTTGACATAATTTTCGATAGAAATAAAATTTTGACAACATTACTATAGAAATAAAATTTTGACAAAATTTTCGATAGAAATAAAATTTTGACAAAATTTTCTAACGACATAATATTTTGATAAAATTTTCTACCCAAATTTTGATAAAATTTTCTATAGAAATAAAATTTTGATAAAATTTTCTATAGAAATAAAATTTTGATAAAATTTTCTATAGAAATAAATTTTTGATAAAATTTTCTATAGGAATAAAATTTTGACAAAATATTCTATAGAAATAAAATTTTGATAAAATTTTCTACAGAAATAAAATTTTGACAAAATTTTCTATGGAAATAAAATTTTGAAAAAATTTTCTATAGAAATAAAATTTTGAAAAAATTTTCTATAGAAATAAAATTTTGACAAAATTTTCTAACGACACAAAATTTTGATAACATTTTCTAAACAAATAAAATGTTGACAAATTTTTCTATAGAAATAAAATTTTTACAAAATTTTATGTTGAAATAAAATTTTGACAAAATTTTTTATAGAAATAAAATTTTGACAAAATTTTCTGTTGAAATAAAGTTTTGACAAAATTTTCTATAGAAATAAAATTTTGACAACATTTTATATTAAAATAAAAATTTGAAAAAAATTATCTATAGAAAAAACGAGAGATGTTTGTACAAAGATTTATTTCGGCAAAAGCCGACTATCATAAACCGTTTTTTCGGAAGGTTCAAGTGTGGTTCACTTTGGGTTTAGTGAACGACCCGAAATTATTCTTATAATTTTATTTTACCCGATACTTATAATTTATTTTACCCGATACTTATAATAAGAAACATTATCATCCATGAGTACAAAATAAATGATTACCGCAACGATTTTAGAGCAACTGTTTTAAGGTAACAATATTATTAAGGCGACTATTATCGAAAGAGTAACGTTATTTCAATGAAACAATATAACATTTTGAAATTATGTATTAAATTCAGTTTTTAATAATTTTGAGCTCTGTAGAAAAGGCAAACTATGAGATAATGGAGCGATACACTTTCGACTATAACACATAATAGCTTAATTATGTCATTTTTTAACGCTTAGAAATGTCAAGAAAATATATATAGAAAAGTAAAGAACCATATTCGCAATTCCAGAATCATGCTTTCGAAATAGAACCGCATAAAAACCACCCACAAAATACCTTCATGGAATGTAACCAATTAACCAGCCAAAAAAACTGAAATTGCCTATATTCGCTGTGATATTTGATTTATATGATTTACAACTCATTTTATATAAATGCAGTTAAACATTTGCGCTTTCATCAATGAAAAAAAAAACGAAAAAAACCTGAACATGATCTCTGAATCTCTGGTGAAATGAATCATTTAAGCTCTTCATTTATATGCTTTTTTATTTCATTATTTATATTATTTTTTGTATACGAATATATTATTAATTGATATTGATGACAATTATGTGTCGCTGTCGGAGATTAATTGAAATTGATTTCAATTGGGTTTTCATTTTCATAATAAATTTCCAGCCTTTGGGGCAATGTAAAACCAAAGTTATGAAATAAACGAACTGCTTGATATTCCAGGAAATTCAATTGAATTTCAGATCTCAATAATGTGCTATTAATATGGCATTGGCCCCTTTGGTATTTAGTTGAAGGGTAGACATACACATAAAGAAAATAACGGTGAATTTAATTAAATTTTTCAGATTTTAACTTAATTTAGTTTATTTTAATTTACTGAGATAACAGTAGCCTAGACCATTTCAGCATTTCCGTTCACATATATTTCCTTTAAATGCATTTAGTTCCTTTTTGGGAACATTTACAAAAGTTTTGATTTCATCTTATCCCTCTCCTACCATAACCAGTGTCATTGATGGAGTGTAATTTGTTTTACTTCCACTTAATACTGCCAATCAATTGTCTTCATATTTATGGTCTGATTTTATTCTAAGTCGACTCCATCAATTCTACGAATTCTATCCAAATGCCTTTGTGCCTCCAGGCTTAGACAACAAACGCCTTTACAAAAATTTGTCTTTTCCAGTGTTTGTTTCGTTTCGGTTTGTTTTCTTTTATTCTGTTTTCATTTATCTCTCTCTCTCTCTCTCTTATTGGCGTTTTTATCCTTGAAGAAATTTTCATTTTCCTAGTATTGTTTGTGTCTATCTCTTTGGGTATCTCAGTAAAACCATCATCAACACATGACTAGATTTCAATGTCTAGGAAAAATATCCATTTTATTGGGCCTAATCAAAATTGATTTGAATTATTTACTATCGTCCTAAAACATCCCATTTCCCTATTACATTTAAAATGAACGCTTTTTCTGATTCTCTTTTTCGTTTAGCTTACTTCTTCTTGTACTGTGTAGTTATTGTCAATAGAATACGTGTAAACAACAAATACATTTTACACAGGCAGAAATGATCAAGGCGGACATGAATTTTAAATTAAATTAAGAGCAAAAGAGATAAAGAGGAACAGATCTGGCTTGATATTAACAAAAAACCCTGGGACTGGGATATAAAATTGTAATGCAGAAACTTGACATAAGAAGTTCGGTAGATAAGATGGACGAGAACATAATGCTAACTATTGTGGACACGCTATTCCCTACACATGCGAGCAGAGATGAAATAACCGACACAGAACCTATTCCAAATACCGCTGATCACAATCGACGAATTGCAATCCGCCGTATAGACTCTTACGGAAAGCTCCCTGATGGCATACCCACAGGGGTTATGAAAGAGATAGGAATCAGGCTCCCTGTACATTACAGGCAAATGTCTGTCAGATAGAAAATATGGATTTACACCAGGAAGGTCCTAACTAGGAGCACTAAAGGAGCTAGTAGATACCGTACAATCATCGAGACATATCATTGTACTGGCGACTCTGGACATCAAAAACGCATTCAACAGGCTGAGATGGACACATGTTATACACACTCAAAAGAGTATATTCCGTTTACTGAAATACCTAATGACGATCCTAAGAGATTACCTAAAAGACCGCGTACTGAAATACGAGACACAACACAAGTACCAAGAAGAAAAGAAATCACTGCAGGTGCCACACAGGGATCAATCCTAGGACCTGACCTTTGGAACACAACATACGACGAGATCTTAAGGATAAATATGCCAGGCGACATATTCCCAGTGGCACACGCAGATGATATAGCTGCGGTAATAAGAGCTAGAAACTCGGAAGAGGCCCAACGCAAACTGCGTCAAACGATGATACTGAAAAAAAACGTAATTATTACTGCTGACACGGCGACATTTGCCACTAGAAATAGAGTTGAACATAGACGACGTAGTTATAAGTACAAGACCTTCAATCAAGTACTTGGGTCTGAGAGTAGACACGAAACTAACGTACTTCAAACAGGTAGAGTATGCGACGACAAAGTCTGCAACGATTAAGTCACTTTATGGCAAATATTGGAGGACCGCTCCCAAGTAGAAAGAAAGTACTCAAGAAGACCACAAACAGCATACTCCTATATTGATCTGAAATCTGGGTGTCAACACTAGACCCGAGCCAATAAACTTCTCTCGGTGCAGAGAACAGCAGCCCTGAGGGTTACATCAGCGTACCGCACAGTATCGGGAGAAGCCGTACTAGTGATAGCGGGAATGATCCCAATAGACATTCATGCAACTGAGCGGAGGTAGGCCATTCTTCGACATACCCGACAGAAAACATCCAGCGTTAAACAATAGAGAAATGCCAAGAACGCTGGAGAAACGGAAGAAGAGACAGGTGTACACATCGGCTTATAACAGATATCCGAGTATAACGAGACAGAAAACACGGCGAAATGAACTACTACATAACCCAGATGCTATCCGGCCACGGCTATTTTCGTAAATTTTTGAACCATAGGTAATGCAATACGAATACGTGTATATACGAGGAAGTAGACATTTTTGATTATGCAGAACACACCTATTTCAAATCTAGCCGAGTATAGCTAGACAGAAAACACGGCGAAATGAACTATTACATAACCCAGATGCTATCCGGCCACGGCTAGTTTCGTAAAATTTTGAACCATAGGAAATGCAATACGAATACGTGTATATACGAGGAAGAAGAAATTGTTGATTATGCAGAACACACTTTTTTCAGCCGATGGAGAGAACGACGCCGGGAAGTGGAAAATGAGATCGGTCGTATCTCCCCCCGAAATATAATCAATAAAATGTTACTTAATGAGAAGCACTGGCAGGTTGTAAGTAGATATGTTATGTAGAATACGTTCTTCGCAAAAAGAGGGCCGACATATATCTGGCGTTGTGACAAACGAAAGCGGGAGTCTGAACACAGACTAAGAAGAGATGGACATGATCCACCTCGAAATAATGCGAAAGCGGTTCCGAGGTGCAAACTATATCCCAGGGTGAGGCAGGATGAGGTTTAAGCAGATATCGTCAACTGTGACGGAGTCCAGCACACGGACTCCGTCACAGTTGAAATTAAATTAAATTAAATTAAATTAAATTAAATTAAATTAAATTAAATTAAATTAAATTAAATTAAATTAAATTAAATTAAATTAAATTAAATTAAATTAAATTAAATTAAATTAAATTAAATTAAATTAAATTAAATTAAATTAAATTAAATTAAATTAAATTAAATTAAATTAAATTAAATTAAATTAAATTAAATTAAATTAAATTAAATTAAATTAAATTAAATTAAATTAAATTAAATTAAATTAAATTAAATTAAATTAAATTAAATTAAATTAAATTAAATTAAATTAAATTAAATTAAATTAAATTAAATTAAATTAAATTAAATTAAATTAAATTAAATTAAATTAAATTAAATTAAATTAAATTAAATTAAATTAAATTAAATTAAATTAAATTAAATTAAATTAAATTAAATTAAATTAAATTAAATTAAATTAAATTAAATTAAATTAAATTAAATTAAATTAAATTAAATTAAATTAAATTAAATTAAATTAAATTAAATTAAATTAAATTAAATTAAATTAAATTAAATTAAATTAAATTAAATTAAATTAAATTAAATTAAATTAAATTAAATTAAATTAAATTAAATTAAATTAAATTAAATTAAATTAAATTAAATTAAATTAAATTAAATTAAATTAAATTAAATTAAATTAAATTAAATTAAATTAAATTAAATTAAATTAAATTAAATTAAATTAAATTAAATTAAATTAAATTAAATTAAATTAAATTAAATTAAATTAAATTAAATTAAATTAAATTAAATTAAATTAAATTAAATTAAATTAAATTAAATTAAATTAAATTAAATTAAATTAAATTAAATTAAATTAAATTAAATTAAATTAAATTAAATTAAATTAAATTAAATTAAATTAAATTAAATTAAATTAAATTAAATTAAATTAAATTAAATTAAATTAAATTAAATTAAATTAAATTAAATTAAATTAAATTAAATTAAATTAAATTAAATTAAATTAAATTAAATTAAATTAAATTAAATTAAATTAAATTAAATTAAATTAAATTAAATTAAATTAAATTAAATTAAATTAAATTAAATTAAATTAAATTAAATTAAATTAAATTAAATTAAATTAAATTAAATTAAATTAAATTAAATTAAATTAAATTAAATTAAATTAAATTAAATTAAATTAAATTAAATTAAATTAAATTAAATTAAATTAAATTAAATTAAATTAAATTAAATTAAATTAAATTAAATTAAATTAAATTAAATTAAATTAAATTAAATTAAATTAAATTAAATTAAATTAAATTAAATTAAATTAAATTAAATTAAATTAAATTAAATTAAATTAAATTAAATTAAATTAAATTAAATTAAATTAAATTAAATTAAATTAAATTAAATTAAATTAAATTAAATTAAATTAAATTAAATTAAATTAAATTAAATTAAATTAAATTAAATTAAATTAAATTAAATTAAATTAAATTAAATTAAATTAAATTAAATTAAATTAAATTAAATTAAATTAAATTAAATTAAATTAAATTAAATTAAATTAAATTAAATTAAATTAAATTAAATTAAATTAAATTAAATTAAATTAAATTAAATTAAATTAAATTAAATTAAATTAAATTAAATTAAATTAAATTAAATTAAATTAAATTAAATTAAATTAAATTAAATTAAATTAAATTAAATTAAATTAAATTAAATTAAATTAAATTAAATTAAATTAAATTAAATTAAATTAAATTAAATTAAATTAAATTAAATTAAATTAAATTAAATTAAATTAAATTAAATTAAATTAAATTAAATTAAATTAAATTAAATTAAATTAAATTAAATTAAATTAAATTAAATTAAATTAAATTAAATTAAATTAAATTAAAGTAAATTAACTTAACTTAACTTAACTTAACTTAACTTAAATTAACTTAAATTAAATTAAATTAAATTAAATTAAATTAAATTAAATTAAATTAAATTGAATTGAATTGAATTGAATTGAATTGAATTGAATTGAATTGAATTGAATTGAATTGAATTGAATTGAATTGAATTGAATTGAATCGAATTGAATTGAATTGAATTGAATTGAATTGAATTGAATTGAATTGAATTGAATTGAATTGAATTGAATTGAATTGAATTGAATTGAATTGAATTGAATTGAATTGAATTGAATTGAATTGAATTGAATTGAATTGAATTGAATTGAATTGAATTGAATTGAATTGAATTGAATTGAACTGAATTGAATTGAATTGAATTGAATTGAATTGAATTGAATTGAATTAAATTAAATTAAATTAAATAATTAAAATATTATTATTTGTCATGCCACACACAAAAAATTTTTTTTCTGATTCAATCACGAAATTAATTGATCCAATTAATTTTTAATTGAAATGTCTTCAATCACAGAAATGATAGTATCAATTAAAAAATTAATTGAAGGTCAATTAAAAAGTTAATTGATCCAATTAAAAAATTAATTGATACTATTATTTTTGTGATTGATTTTTGTTTCAACTAAAAAATTTGTTGAATCAATTAAATTTTTAATTGAATATTTTTTAAAACCCAGTTAAAATTTTAATTGGAAAAATTTTCGTGAAATTTTTGTGTGCACTGAAACAATTTACCACTATACCTTTTATCCAAAAAACAACCTATTTTCAATTACGAGTACTAGAGTGATGGGTCCCCAACATAAGTGGATGCTGTTAATGAAATTGAAATCTGTGTGTGCCGCTATGAGTGTGTGTGTGTGTGTGTGTGTGTGTGAATGTCGGTCTGTGAGTTTATTCGATTCTGAGTATTTGGTGTCAAAAGCTCTACTTCAGAAACAAGAAAAAATATTCGAAAAATTGTCGGCTTCCTGTTTTGTTTTGATGTCGTTTAACTCATCCCCTCCAATACATTTTGTTCTTGCCTAACGACCATCAATGAAACTTTTTACAATGACAAATGACCTCGCATATTTGTGGGTGTGGGTTATGTCTTGTTTTTTTTTCCTATCTCATTCAGGTTTGTTTTGGCTTTGTTTTTCCACCACTGTCATTCTGATTGTTTTTGTGACACACTGGAATATGCCATCCATGGTGGGGTAAGGTGCGATGAGGCCTTTATGTGAATATCCAAATGTAAGTGTTTGTGTATGAATGATTAAATATTGTTGTTGCTGCAGCTTATGTGCCATAAGTTTTTTTTAGCCAACACCTCATTCAGAGTGTGTGAAATACAGCAATTTCAACAGTCTATGGTCTTTGCTTGTTTTGACACTTCGTTTATTGTTACCCAAATTTTGTAATTTTTCTCTATTTCGGCCTCTGATAGGTTGGGTCATTCCAGTACTTTATGTGTTTGGGGTCACATATGGGGTATGTCACATTGGGGAACCAGTGGTAGCTATCCAAAAGTTGGATACACGAGATGTGGAAGGTAATAAATTAAGTTAGGTTAGTTATAGTGGTAGTCCGATTTTTATCTTGGCTCAATTCACTACTTAGTCCATTGTAATGCCACAGGTTGTGGACTTCTCTCTTAAAAAATGCATAGCTGAGAAACTTCTACGAAAGACTGTCATCCACAATCGAATTACTTGGGTTGTGGAATCTTAAAACTTCTTAACATCGTTTTCTAAATTGTAAGTTAGTCCATACGACAAAAAATTAGACAAAAAAGTTATGTATATGTAAGTCTACAAATAATTACGAATCGACATGGACTTTTGCACGGTACTTAGAGAGCCAGAATTGAAATATGGGGGTCGCTTATATCGGGGCTATATAGAATTATGAACTTGATATGGACCCATTTTTGTGTGATTGGGGATCGATTTATCTGAGGGCTATATATAACTATCGACCGATATTGACCTAGTTAGGTATCGTTGTTAACGGCCATATACTAGCACAATGTACCAAATTTCAACTGACTCGGATGAAATTTGCTCCTCCAAGAGGCTCCAAAATCAAATCTCGGGATCGGTTTATATGGGGGCTATATATGATTATGGACTGATATGGACGAATTTTGGCATGGTTGTTAAATATCATATACTATAACCACGTACCAAATTTCAACCAGATCGGATGAATTTTGCTTCTCCAAAAGGCACCGCAGGTCAAATCTGGGATCGGTTTATATGGGGGCTCTATATAAATATGGACTGATATGAACCAATTCCTGTATGGTTGTTGGATACCATATACTAACATTACGTACCAAATTTCAACCGAATCGGATAAATTTTGCTCTTCCAAGGGGCTCCGGAGGTCAAATCTGGGGATCGGTTTATATGGGGGCTATATATAATTATGGGCCAATGTGAATCAATTTTTGCATGGTCATTAGAGACCATATACTAACGCCATGTACCAAATTTCAGCCGCATCGGATGAAATTTGCTTCTCTTAGAGGCTGCGCAAGCCAAATTTGGGGGTCCGTTTATATGGGGGCTATATATAATTATGGACCGATGTGGATCAATTTTTGCATGGTTGTTAGAGACCATATACTAACACCATGTACCAAATTTTAGCCGGATCGGATGAAATTTGCTTCTCTTAGAGGATTCGCAAGCCAAATTTGGGGGTCCGTTTATATGGGGGCTATACGTAAAAGTGGACCGATATGGCCCATTTGCAATACCATCCGACCTACATCAATAACAACTACTTGTGCCAAGTTTCAAGTCGATAGCTTGTTTCGTTCGGAAGTTAGCGTGATTTCAACAGACGGACGGATGGACGGACGGACATGCTCAGATCGACTCAGAATTTCACCACGACCCAGAATATACACTTTATGGGGTCTTAGAGCAATATTTCGATGTGTTACAAACGGAATGACAAAGTTAATATACCCCTATCCTATGGTGGAGGGTATAAAAAAAATATTACATTTGAAATGAAAAAAGTTTCATTTCATTTGCAAGACTTTTCCAAAAAGCTTAAACATTTTTAATGTTCTTCACACAAAAAACATTTAATAATTTCAAATTGGAATTGACAAAAATCCTGCTGCTCCATACACCCAGAGAAGGAATATGATCACCGCAAACATGTTTGAAGAGCAAAATATTATTTTTGGATGGTGACCATGTAACATGTTTGTCGCAAAATTGTTGTTTTCTCGGCAAACATACACACAAAGAAAATTTCATTAAAATTGAGCCAACGAAAATTGTTCATTGATACAACGAAACATTTTCATTAAGACAATGAAAATGTTCGTTAATAGTACGAAACGTTTCGTTGACTCACAGAAAATTCGTTATAATAACGAAAGATTTCGTTATATCAATGAATTTTTTTCATTGGCTCAATTTTAATGACACATTTCATTAATAAAGGGTGATTTGTTAAGAGCTTGATAACTTTTTTTTAAAAAAAAACGCATAAAATTTGCAAAATCTCATCGGTTCTTTATTTGAAACGTTAGATTGGTCCATGACATGTACTTTTTGAAGATAATTTCATTTAAATGTTGACCGCGGCTGCGTCTTAGGTGGTCCATTCGGAAAGTCCAATTTTGGGCAACTTTTTCGAGCATTTCGGCCGGAATAGCCCGAATTTCTTCGGTAATGTTGTCTTCCAAAGCTGGAATAGTTGCTGGCTTATTTCTGTAGACTTTAGACTTGACGTAGCCCCACAAAAAATAGTCTAAAGGCGTCAAATCGCATGATCTTGGTGGCCAACTTACCGGTCCATTTCTTGAGATGAATTGTTCTCCGAAGTTTTCCCTCAAAATGGCCATAGAATCGCGAGCTGTGTGGCATGTAGCGCCATCTTGTTGAAACCACATGTCAACCAAGTTCAGTTCTTCCATTTTTGGCAACAAAAAGTTTGTTAGCATCGAACGATAGCGATCGCCATTCACCGTAACGTTGCGTCCAACAGCATCTTTGAAAAAATACGGTCCAATGATTCCACCAGCGTACAAACCACACCAAACAGTGCATTTTTCGGGATGCATGGGCAGTTCTTGAACGGCTTCTGGTTGCTCTTCACTCCAAATGCGGCAATTTTGCTTATTTACGTAGCCATTCAACCAGAAATGAACCGAACACTGATTTTGGTAATAAAATTCAATGATGAAATGAACCGAACACTGATTTTGGTAATAAAATTCAATGATTTGCAAGCGTTGCTCGTTAGTAAGTCTATTCATGATGAAATGTCAAAGCATACTGAGCATCTTTCTCTTTGACACCATGTCTGAAATCCCACGTGATCTGTCAAATACTAATGCATGAAAATCCTAACCTCAAAAGAATCACCCTTTATAACGAAACTTTTTCTACCAGTGTAACATGCTTTCCGAAAACAGATACATAATTTCGGAGAAAATGACATGGTTGCAGCGAACATGTTACATGGTCACCATCCAAAAATAACATTTTGCTCTTGAAACCTGTTTGAGGTGATCATATTCCTTCTCTGCGTGTAATGAATACCAAGGATTTTGGAAGAATTCTGTGAATTCTATTGTATTTTGCAAAGCAAATCTCTCAAAAACAATTTTATTAAAAATTTAATTTTTATTCCCCTATGTTTTCGACAGATCAAATGAAAAATGAAACAAAAATTTTTGCCACTTCCGTTTGCGAGAAATTGAATTAATTTAAAAATAAAAGATGAACAAAAAAACAATATTCACATTTTCCGCCATTATCATTTATGTAAATTTATTCTGACATGCTCGAAATAGAGTGGTAAGAGTGAAAACGAAAAATAAACCAAAAATGACAAGAATTCTCACTAGCGTATAAAACCAAATTTTGTGATGTTTCGAGTGCTGGACGAATTTCGCATCACTTTGACCCCATGCCTTTGATTTGTCCATTCGTAGGGGATATTTACGATACGACCTTTTTTGTGCCACACAAAAGTATTATGTTATAATGTCGAACATTGGTGGGTCGTTCAACGGAAAGGGGAGGATTGTCAAATTGTTCGCTTATTTTTAGAGTTTTTTTCTCGTTTGTCCATTAATTGATGGAATTGAAATGCATGAGTAAATATTTTGATTGACAGCGTACATGGGACCAAGCATAAACGCATTTATGTGAATATGAAGATGGTCATGCATGCGCATGTATCCTGTATCGCCCGCCCCCTTTCAATTACTACAAACTAGCAAAATATTTTAAGGCATATAAACAATTTTTTCGAGGGTGAAATTTGTAAAGACTTCTCTATGGATTTGTTATGGTGGCAGATGTTTAGTTTGCCACATTATTCGTGGTGGGTGTTGTTGATGCGTGGTCTTTAGAAAGCTTCAAGAGTTTAATTTTTAAAGGAAATAAGTAAAAGAAGAATGAAAGATTAAAGTTCATTCAATTCCATTCCACTCCATTCCATTAAATTAAATTACGTCCTTGGGATGCATGTTAGATTGATTACATATCGCTCAATTCAGTTACTGCTTCTGGGATAAACGGAGTAGAATCAATGACATTACTCCTCATCTGGGGAATCCGATCTGTATGCAAATATATCAAGACAATTTGTCTAAAGTACACTGAAAAAAATATTGTCGTGAGGTCAAAGATGTCATGTCTTTAAAATACGAATGCAAATTTTGCTTAGCATAGAAGACGCATTTCTCAAATATAATGATTTTTTCCTTGTCCAAAACTCGATAAACTTTTCAATGAAGTCGTGTTGTCCTTATAATTAAGTGATTGAACTTAAAAATGGGTACCCTAACATGAAAGAAAAAATTTTTGGGCTAAGGTCAACTTGACTTTAATAATTTAGAAAAATTCTTTAAATTTAATGAAATTTTCTTTAAATTTGTTGTCTTTTTGCATCTTGACTGCAAAGCAAAAAAACCGTTCAAATATAGGACATGTTTTTCAACCCTTTATTTTAAAGAAGATTTTTACTTGAAACCTAACATAATTTCTACTGGAAGTCGGGACTTAATTTGGAAAATAAAGTTGTCGTTAACTCGTTTTTAAAGGACTTTGATAGCAAAAAAAAAAAAAAAAAACTGAAAAAGCGAAAAATTAAAATTTGCTTCCTAAAAGCAAGTACACAAAACCCAAATTTAAAAGAGAAATGTGTCTTAAAAGTATCCTTACTTGTATTCTCCTCTTCTTTGGCTCGGAACCAATACCAACATTTTTAAAGTAAAGACAAAATCCTTAGAACCGGGCATGCTTTTTTCAGTGTCGGTAAACAGCGTCGCATTCAGTTTTGTTTTCTGTTGCAAACGAAACCCTAGAAATTGTCAAATTTCAGCTCGACAGGTCGATTAGTAAGGGGGCTGAATAGTGACACCAACCGACTGATGGACGTCTCTAGATCGTCTTTCACGTCCACTCCAGACCCTTTACAGAACTTAAAAAGGTTTCGTTTGTTCGGACATACACTGAACAAAAAGCATGCCCGGTTCTAAAGATTTTGTCTTTACTCTAAAAATTTTGGTATTGATTCCGAGCCAAAGAAGCGGAGAATACAAGTAAGGACACTTTTCTCTTTTAAATTTGGGTTTTGTGTACTTGCTTTTAGGAAACAAATTTTAAGTTTTTGTTTTTCCAGCTTTTTTTCTTCATATGCTATCAAAGGCCTTTAAAAACGAGTTAACGGCAACTTTATTTTCCAAATTCAGACTCGACTTCCAGTAGAAATTATTCTACGTTTCAAGTAAAAAACTTCTTTAAAATAAAGTTTTGAAAAACATGTCCTATATTTGAACGATTTTTTGCTTTGTAGTCAAGATGCAAAAAGACAACAAATTTAAAGACATTTTCATTAAATTTAAAGAATTTTTCTGCATTATTAAAGTCAAGTTGACCTTAGCCTATAAATTTTTTCTTTCATGTTACATTGTGCTAGTATATGGCCGTTAACAACGATACCTAACTAGGTCCATATCGGTCTATAGTTATATATAGCCCTCAGATAAATCGATCCCCAATCACACAAAAATAGGTCCATATCAAGTTCATAATTGTATATAGCCCCCATATAAGCGACCCCCATATTTCAATTCTGGCTCCCTAAGTACCGCGCAAAATTCCATATCTATTCGTAATTATTTGTAGATTTATGTGTATTGTATGTGTACCTTTTTTGTCTAATATATACCACGTATGGACTAACTCACAATATGGAAAACGATGTTAAGAATTTTTAAGTATTACCACAACCCAAGTAATTCGATTGTAAATGACAGTCTTTCGTAGAAGTTTCTACGCAATCCATGGTGGAGGGTACAAAAGATTCGGCCGCGCCGAACTTGCGGCCATATATACTTGTTTTGCTTCATTGTCAAGATGCAAAGAGGCAACAAATTTAAAGACAATTTCATTAAATTTAAAGAATTTTTCTGAATTATTAAAGTCAAGTTGACCTTGGCCCAAACATTTTTTATTTCATGTTATGATACCCATTTTTAAGTGAAATCACTTAATTATAAGGACAATACGACTTCATTGAAAAGTTTATCGACTTTTGGACAAGGAAAAAAACTTTATATTAGAGAAATGCGTCTTCTATGATAAGCAAAATTTGCATTCGTATTTTAAAGACATGAAATCTTTGACCTCACGACAATATTTTTTCAGTGTATGCAGTGCTGTTCAAAACATTTGCAACTAGCCCTACCATGAACTTAATCTAGGTACATATATCGCCTATAATAACAATTGTATTGTTTAGCTTCCACATAAATAATGATCTTTATGAAGTTGTATTTCCAAATTCTTATTGGGTAAATGAATGGACTGTTATAAAATATTGATATTTCCCGCACTGAAAAAAAAGCATATCCGGTTCCAAAGATTTTGTCTTTACTTTAAAAAATTTGGTATTGATTCCGAGCCAAAGAAGCGGAGAATACAAGTAACGATGCTTTTAAGACACAATTCTCATTTAAATTTGGGTCTTGTGTACTTGCTTCTAGGAAGCAAATTTTAATTTTTCGCTTTATCAGCTTTTTTCTTCATATGCTATCAAAGTCCTTTAAAAACGAGTTAACGACAACTTTATTTTCCAAATTAAGACTCGACTTATAGTAGAAATTATGCTATGTTTCAAGTAAAAAACTTCTTTAAAATAAATTTTTGAAAAGCATGTCCTATATTTGAACGATTTTTTGCTTTGTAGTTAAGGTGCAAAAAGACAACAAATTTAAAGACAATTTCATTAAATTTAAAGAATTTTTCTGAATTATTAAAGTCAAGTTGACCTTAGCCCAAAAATTTTTTCTTTCATGTTATGATACCAATTTTCAAGTCAAACTACTTAATTATGAGGCCAATACGACTTCATTGAAAAGTTTATCGACTTTTGGACAAGGAAAAAAACTTTATACTATAGAAATGCGTCTTCTATGCTAAGCAAAATTTGCATTCGTATTTTAAGGACATGAAATCTTTGAACTCACGACAATATTTTTTTCAGTGCGGAAGGTAAAGAATCACATAATTCGACCTGTTTAAAACATTTGCAACTACCTATCACCCTGTAATATTTTCTTTTTTAAGGGCATTATTTTACCTGAAATAGTTATAGGGACCTATGAGAGGATACATTAAACGTACTAAAAGGAATATCGTTAAGTTCATAGACGTTTATGCTCTACTTTTTAGAATAAGTCAATAAAATGACCGGCAATAACAGGTTTGCTGATAAGTCCCCGGTCTGACACATATATGGCGTCGCTAGTATTAAATGCATATTATTTTTATATAGTACCAACCTTCAAATGGTTCGTGTCAAAATTTGACGTCTGTAAGTCAATTAGCTTGTGAGATAGAGCGTCTTTTGTGAAGTAACTTTTGTTATTGTGAAAAAATTTAAAAAAAGGAAATTCGTGTTTTGATAAAATACTGTTTTCTGAAGGGAAAAAATACGGTGGAAGCAAAAACTTGGCTTGATAATGAGTTTCCGGACTCTGCCCCAGGGAAATAAACAATAATTGATTGGTATGCAAAATTCAAGCGTGGTGAAATGAACACGGAGGACGGTGAACGCAGTGGACGTCCGAAAGAGGTGGTTACCGACGAAAACATCAAAAAAATCCACAAAATGATTTTGAATGACCGTAAAATGAAGTTGATCGAGATAGCAGAGGCCTTAAAGGTATCAAAGGAACGTGTTGGTCATATCATTCATCAATATTTGGATATGCGGAAGCTCTGTGCAAAATGGGTGCCGCGCGAGCTCACATTTGACCAAACACAACAATGTGTTGATGATTCTGAGCGGTGTTTGCAGCTGTTAACTCGTAATACACCCGAGTTTCTCCGTCGATATGTATGGATGAAACATGGCTCCATCATTCCTGAGTCCAATCGACAGTCGGCTTAGTGAACCGTGACCGGTGAACCGGCTCTGAAGCGTGGAAAGTAGAGGTGTGCGCATGAGGGAGTTTTCACGCACGCTCACGCACGCTCACAAATTCAAAATGTCATTCACGCACGATCACGCACGCCCGTTTTTGAATTGCTCACACTCACGCACGCTCACGAATGAATTCGTAACATTCACGCACGATCACGCACGCCCGTTTTGGAATTGCTCACACTCACGCACGCTCACGAATGAATTCGTAACATTCACGCACGAAAGTTTTTATTGATTCACGCTCACTCACGTTCACGAACCAAAATCCTGCAAAGATAAACACTCACGATTGCAGAATAGTGACTACCGCACGCTCACGACGGGATATATCAACTCACGCACGTTCACGAACAACAAACTTTATTCACGCACACTCACGATTCGAAAAAAAACTACTAACGCACGTTCACGAACAATGAAACGTACTTCCACACACTCACGATTCATAAAAAAAAACTATTCACGCACGCTCACGATGTAAAATGCAACTCACGCACGTTCACGACTATTATACTTACAAAACAAACGAAAAAATGTAATTCACGAATGAGTACGAACTTAAAAACTTACTCACTCTCGCTCGTGATACAAATGAGCTACCCACACAAATTACCAAAATATTTCTAATTAAAAATCTGAAGTTGAAAACGTACTCAATTAAAAAATTAACAGATACAATTAACATTTTAATCAAATCAAAATATAAATTCAATTAAAATTTGGATTGATTTTGGCCGAAAAACTTAATTAATTTTTAATTGAGGCAATCAATGATTTATAGTGTTATTGTTTACTTATTTTATTTTTTATTATATTATAATTGCATATATTATAATTATACTATATAGAATTATTTTTTTTACATCTAAGCCAAAATTGAATGAACCAATGAAACCAATTATTTCCGAAAATTATTAATTTTTTATTTGGAAGAATGTTTTCAATTTAAAAATGTAAAAATGTTCAATCATTATTATACCCTTCACCACTACTGTGGTACAGGGTATAGGGTAATAAGTTTGTGCATTTGTATGTAACGCCAAGAAGGAAAAGTCTGAGACCCATCGTTTAGTATACCGATCGTTAGACCGGGGACTTATCAGCCAACCTGTTATATGGCGTTATTGGAGCGTTTGAAGGTCGAAATCGCGGCAAAACGGTCCCATATGAAGAAGAAAAAAGTGTTGTTCCACCAACACAACGCACCGTACCACAAGTCATTGAGAACGATGGCAAAATTGGGAACGATGGAATTGGGCTTCGAATTGCTTCCCCACCCACCGTATTCTCCAGATCTGTCCCCCAGCGACTTTTTCTTGTTGTCAGACCTCAAAAGCATGCTCGCAGGGAAAAAATTTGGCTGCAGTGAAGAGGTGATCGCCGAAACTGAGGCCTATTTCGGGGCAAAACCGAAGGAATACTACCAAAATGGTATCAAAAAATTGGAAGATTGTTATAATCGTTGTATCGCTCTTGAAAGGAACTATTTTGAGTAATAAAAAAGACTTATCAGCCAACCTCTTATGTATAATCAACATATTAAAAAACAAAATGTCGATCATTTTTTAGTTGGGGTATCACAAAAATGAATTTTGGAAGACAACAATTCACTCAAATATCATCTAAAGCAGTCAAAAATTTAATTAAACTGGATATATAAGTTATAGCGATCAGATGTAGAGCTTTCGCAGTCGGAGAGCGATTATACAAAATGTCAAAAACCACTTATTTCCAAGAAAAATAGGTTAACGCGCCTTCATTTTTCTCAAAAATACCTTAAATAGCCTGAAGAGAAGTGGAAATGTATTATATTTTCCTACGACTCAAAGTTTAACTTGCATGGATCGAATGGTAGAAAATTTAGTACGAAGGCTGAAAGGAAAGCCTTAATCGAAGAAATACAAAACGTCAATCATGGGGGGGGGGGGGGGCTATATTACGGTCTGGGGGTGTTTTACTGAACAAATTACTGGCCCTATTCATAGAGTCGAGGGTATTATGCTGTCGAAAGTTTATAAAAATATTTTTTCCGCCCACTGCCATGCCCACTTGCAAATGAAGGGCATATATCAACCCAAAGGAAGCGCCTAGAGCTCTGAAATTTTGTACATGTACCATTGGGATGAGAATAAAGTATGATCAACATTTCGCACCGGTCCGCCCACTGTCACGCCCCCTTTCTAATGGAGGATATATCTCAACCACTTTTATCATACACCAAATTAAATATATCAATATGTAGTAACATTGGAAACTGAAAATCTAGATTAGAATTGATGCACAACTGTTACTCCATCTTGATCACTACCTTAGAGTGTATATGATTTCAGCAATTTTAGTTCAATTCAAATTTAGTTCAATTCAATGTCTTACACACTCATTTTAGCTAAAAGTTTTGAATACCATTATTTCTGCAGCACTATGTAGAAATGGGAACATTTTCAAATTTTGCCAACCCTGTATGTGTTTGTAGAAAAATGTCCAGATTTTGCCAACCCTGTATGTGTTTGTAGAAAAAAAAAAACATTTTTGCGTTCCCAGTCCGAAAATAACATTTTGTTCCTGCAACATGTTTGAAGTGATCATATTACTTCTGTACGTGTCACTACACGGATGAAAAAGACTGTTTTTCATATGTTTGGCTATAAACATTATATGTTTGGAACACAAATTTTTAAACACAATATTTTTGAGTGCAAGCATATAATGTTCATAAACTAGCATAACATGTTTGGGACATATATGTTAATATGTTAGAACATATTATGTTTGGGACATAAAATGTTTGTAAATATAATATGCTTGGATCCAAACATATATTAATTTAGAAATAGCCTATAAACATATATGTGTTTAGTAGCTTGGAGCGCTATTTAACAGGGAGCGATATTGAATTAAGTTGGTGGTTGTTGCTTGTTATTACAAAATTAACATTTTATTTTTCCTTGGGCAATTGATCAGCTACTTCTTTGATCCTTACAAACTGTGTGGTCCGCTGTTCGAATCCCCGTCCGGCAAAAGGTAAAATTAAAATAAAAAAAATCATACAATTGAATAATTTCTTCTACAATGTTTGTATTACAGAAAAAGGTGCTAAGAACTAAAAAATCTCGTGGAAGTGAGAAAGATGTGGGGGAATATACAATTGGGCAGAAACAAAATTTTGAGCATTCAGGTCGAAAACCTATGTTGTTAGCACCTATATTACCTGTTTATTTTCATAATTCGTTATGATTGTAAATATATAAATAAATAAAATTTTGAGCACAATATTGTTTGGGAGAATTTTTTTTAAGCATATAATATTTTTGGGTGCAAAATGCTTCCAAACATATTATATGTTCACATAATAACATATTGTTTTTTAGAAGACAACATTATTGAATTTGGATGCAAAAATACAAAATGTTTGGAACTTAGACTACCCAAACATATATTGTTTAGACCAATATGCTTTCAAACATATTATATATTGGAAGAGATCAAACATATAAATGTTGTAAAGTATATGCTTGAAACAAAATATGTTTGGGAGTATATGTTACAGAAGCGATTTTTTGTGAGCGTGGACCTTGACACTCTGCAATTTGTAAGTCTATATTTAAATATTAGCTTTATGATTTAGCAAATTTTGTAACGGAACCTGTGTCGACAAATCAGTTACAGTAAGATACCCAGGACGATATTTTATTTTATTTTATGTACCTATTATTAATGATATGGTAGATATTGCACATTTACCCAAATTTCTCATTCGCTACCATTGTTTTGTCCAGAAGTTTCAACTAAACAAAGTAATCTACTTCATTCTATTTCTCTGCACAACTATTTTACTTTTTTCTTAAATTTTTCATGGTAGACTTCTCTGTTTTTAATGTTGTTGCATCACTATTACAGCACTGGGAGTTGTTTTCTATCCAATATTTAATAGTTTTTGCGTTTCGATTTTAACACCATAATTATAATGAGGTACCTTCATTAGCACTTATAAGCAGACAAATTTATGTTTGCAAGAAAGACAACATCTCAACCTTTCTAACACAGTATAGAACTCTACCAATACGTTCCAATATAGTAAGTTCTACTCCAGACAACATGGGACATATATTAAATTAAGCAAAGAAAAAATATTCTTTTTGTCACACATTTTTCTTAAATAACCAACCAATATTTACAATTGCTTTTAATTTTTACTAAAAGTACATACCTTAACTTGATTGATTTTACATTTCAAATTTAGTTTATAAATTTAAAAACTTTTTTTACCAGCAAAATCTCTAAAGCACCTTGTTACACTATGAATTCAAGAAAAAAATCAATAACAAAGAGTGGAAGTGGCCTGAAACGGCCAAACGGAAAGAGGAAAATTCCCAAATGTTTTCTCCATAAGGAGTTAGCATAAAGAGCCAACAATTGAGTTATCTCTCCCAGCCAGATCTATACTAAAAGTTGTGGAAAGATTCATTCGCCCGAATCGAAACATGTACATGTAAGTTAGCATAAAGAGCCCAAAATTGAATTATCTCTCCCAGCCAGATGTTCCTTAATCTAAATCTGTCCATAAAAGCTCGATTAATAATTGTAAATTTAGATATAATGCATTTGGATGTTAATTGTCTGTTTCCGTATCAGGCTAACATGAAATATAGTAAGCAACGAAAAGCCCGTCGTAAAAACTAGGAAAAATACTACTAATGTACGCGTTAGAACAATTTGTAAGAGGAAAATTCCCAAATGTTTTCTCCATAAGGAGTTAGCATAAAGAGCCCAAAATTGAGCTAACTCTCCCAGCCAGATCTATACTAAAGGCTGTGGAAAGATTCATTCGCCCGAATCGAAACATGTACATGTACAGCTATTAGGTTAGGTGGCAATCCGATGTATCAGGCTCACTTAGACTATTCAGTCCATTGTGATACCACATTGGTGAACTTCTCTCTTATCACTGAGTGCTGCCCGATTCCATGTTAAGCTCAATGACAAGGGACCTCCTTTTTATAGCCGAGTCCGAACGGCGTTCCACATTGCAATGAAACCACTAAGAGAAGCTTTGAAACCCTCAGAAATGTCACCAGCATTACTGAGGTGGGATAATCCACCGCTGAAAAACTTTTTAGGTGTTCGGTCGAAGCAGGAATCGAACCCACGACCTTGTGTATGCAAGGCTAGCATGCTAACCATTGCACCACGGGGCTCCCTTTGTTAGCTATCAGCTATTAGCTATTATCATTAAAAGTTATAAAAACCTTAATTATTTGTAAATATCTGTGACACTTAATATTAGTTGCAAATGTTTTGAACAGGTGAAAACTCTTATTTTTAAATAATTGTAAAATCATCAAAAAATCTTTGTCCTTAGTTCCCTTATTCCCTTAAATATTAAAAATTGACATAAAAAGCAACAAAAAAAGTTTGGTTTTAATATTTTTAGTTTCATTGTAATTATGATTTATTTTCAACAGGGAATGTTGTTGCAAATGTTTTGAACAGCACTGTATTTTACGTCTTCTCACAAAATCGAAAAAAAAACTGGTAATGATAGTCCAATAAATAAGCCATGATATCCTTAAATGTATTAGAGTACGCCATGTGTATTCCATACGACAAACAGTCTCGAATGCGCATCACTATGATAAATGCATTTTGAAAATCGAAAAAATATATTGCATACCTTTAGGCCCATATGGAAATAATTAAAAAGTACGCATGTTTTGTGGCGTTGGATTAACAGTCATAATCGTAAATCATGTCCCTAGCTGGGAAAAGAACATGCAAAGGGTAACCTTAGGGTTTTTACACTGACTCATACTAAAGCACAGGCAAAAATATACCACGGCACGAAAAGAATATGAAATAAATGGCAAAAAAGAATGGCAAACATAAAAAAATGGTGTTGCAAACAAGTTCTGTTTGGTCAGAGTCAGTTCACTCCTCTTCCCATCCATTGATCTGATTGTTGGTTTAGTAATCGTAAGATTCCCAGATTATTTATATAAGCTCTTCTCGCTTAGCTGAGTTGGATGAATTTTCTCGTTTATTTCCTATACCAATGGCAATTTTACTTCCTGGCAATTTGTATTTGACTAACACTAAACTAGAATTTCTTTGAAAGGATAACTTTGCCGTTTTTTTCTCATTCTTCATTTTATATAAAGTGTATGGGGAGTAATTCTTTTCGCAATTCTTTATTTCCTAGGTCATGGAAGTGAACTGATGCCGCCAACTCCTAAACTTTTGCTTGCTTAGCAATGGTGGGAGTTTACTTTCGTTTAAGAAATATGAAAAATCTCATTTAAACTTTTTCCATTAATTTTTATTTGATTACAAACCAACACCCAAGTGGCTGCAATAACCCAACTCCTCTTCATTTGACATCAACGCTATTCCATTCCATTAACAAGGGAAATTCCAGAAGCTCCAGTCAGTTAAGAGAGTGTGAAAGTTTCGCACTGTTGGGTTAACATTTTCTTATGGATTGAAAGATGTTCGACTATTTTATATTTGTTGTACTAATAGAATATTAAAGCGTAATTTAACGTCACTGCTTAAATGTGGGAAATGATGTCGTTATTGGTAGTTTATTCCTCTGATATTTCAATGTTAGTGGCTTCAGAGCTTTTTTTTTTTTTTGTTTTGCTATTACGTTTGATAATGACATTTGATAAAACTTTAAACTTTGTCCAAGTGCAATCCACATCGAGTAATGCACTTTGAGATTATTTCGTATATGTAATGGACTAGGAAACTTGATTGATGACTTCGATTGGAAAATTAATGAAGAATTATTAGCCATGAAAAGGATGAGTTTATACCAGAGAGTTGTTTTAGGAAAGAGATTTAATTTAATTAATTTTTTTGCGTGTAAGAATAGGAAAATGCCTTATGCACCTGACAGTGTGTCCACCCGTATGTAGGACTCCAAATGGCTAGCGGCTAAAAACCCATCCTCTTCCCTCGGGGTTTAATTACCACCTCGGAACCGCTTTCGTATTGCTTCGAGGAAGGCCACACGTGGTGCAATGGTTAGCATGCCAGCCTTGCATACACAAGGTCGTGGGTTCGATTCCTGATTCGACCGAACACCAAATAATTTTTCAGCGGTGGATTATCCCAACTCAGTAATGCTGGTGACACGTCTGAGGGTTTCAAAGCTCCTTTAAGTGGTTTCACTGCAATGAGGAACGCCGTTCGGACTCGGCTATAAAAGGGAGGTCCCTTGTCATTGAGCTTAACATGGAATCGGGCAGCACTCAGTGATAAGAGAGAAGTTCACCAATGTGGTATCACAATGGACTGAATAGTCTAACACCCTCAAAAAAAATCGCTTCTTTAACATATGTTCCAAACATATTTTGCAGGAAGCACATATATTATTGCATACTGCCGAAACATTAATATGTTTGTTTTATGTGAACATATTATATGTTTGGAAACATTTTGAGCCAAAAATATAATATGCTTGGAAGACTTTTTCCCAAACACGATTGTGCTCATTCCCTAACATACTCGTAATTTTCACTTCCACGAAATTTTTTAGTTATTGGCCCCTTTCTCTGTGATACAAATAATGTTGAAGAAATTATTCACTTTTATAAATTTTTTAAATTTTACCTTTCGCCTGCACGGAGAATCGAACCGAGGACCATACAGTTTGTAAGCCAACACACTATCCACTGGGCTACGTAGCTGTTATAGTCACCAGTAGATAATTATCGTTTTAAGTTACATTTATATAGCATAGTTTGCAGCGCCCACGAGCCTATGCAAACATAACATTATTTAACAGAAACATACATTTGTTTGCCACGTGGAGCAGTGGTTAGCATGCCTGCCTTGCATGCAAAGGGTCGTGGGTTCAATCCCTGCTCCGACCGAACATTTTTTTTTGTTTTTTTTTTTTTTGTTTAATTTAACATTTATATTTATACTATATTATTTTTTTTTTTTTAATGAAACTTCGAAATGTGCGTTATTAAAGATTTATAGTCAGTAACAGTGCTTGATATAAACGAAATTGACTGATTTTTGGATAAAATATTATTTTTTATTGCAAAAATAACAATCTTGTAATAAAAAACTGTTTTTGTACAAAACTTTAAAATTTGGAAGGAATTCAAAAACTAACAAAACAAGAACGTGGAGTCGAGTATAAACATACATACATAATTTTATAATATAAACATAAATTTATTTAGGAGTGAACAGTTTTTTACTATCATTTAACACCATCGCTCTAAAATTCCTTTTATTTTTCTTTAATAATTCATTTTAAAGAAAATAAACTTTTTAAATTGTTTTAGCTGTAAAACTCGAACTTAATGCCCGCTTTTATATTTGATGGTGTCCGTCAACTCCTCGTGGACTACTTTTTAATAAAGAGGAACTAAAGTTTGTTTTTTTACATTTTACTGTGTAATTTTTCACTATTTCCTCCTTATTTCATTTTACTGTCCCAACTCTAAAAAGAGTATAGTACCCTTTCGTTATTTTTATGAAGACCCCTCATTTCTTTTAACGAACCAAGAAAAAAATTGTGCCCATAATGCCAAAATGATAAACAAAACACATGTCCACACATACAGAAAATGCTGCTCTCAAGGCGAAAACACAGGCTTTTTTTCAAATGTCTATTCTCTTGGTTCCGAATGTCCATTCTCTTTATTCAAATTAAATAATATTTAAACTTAAGCATATCAAATTTTTGGCCTTATCATAAAACAGTTTTCCGAAACAACATACAAGCGGTTTCACAGAAATTGTTCTCTTTTGACTCTTTTGCTGTGTTATATTGATATCTTTCGTCAACTCTCCCGGTTTCCATCTCTATTTCTCTGTATACTCTCTCTGTCGCTTTGAATAAAATATCACAACATATGTATGTTTAGTCGAAATTTGTAAATTTATATATGTTTGTATTCACACATATGATTTTTATGAAACATTCATGCTCCAAACATAATATTTTCTAACATATTAACATAGATGTCCCAAACATTTAGTGTTAGTTTAGGAACATTACATGTTCGCACTTAAATATATTGTGGTTTAAAATCGTGCCCGAAACACATTTTGTTTATATCGGAACATATGAAAAACATATTTTTCTAACAGTGAAGTGAGCCTGATATATCGGGCTGCCACCTAACTTAAACCCACTTCGAGGTAGGCCACACGTGGTCCGTGACCATCTCCTTCTAGTCCGCATCCAGATTCAAGCTTACATTACTCATGTTGTAGTCTCCATGTCAATCTTTTTCCTGCGGAAAACGTTTTCTACAAATCGCCTATGGGCTCCCAATTCTTCTCACTCCGTACCATCTTTTGAACTATATTTCTCGGAGAGACATGTTCAATTTCACCTTCCAGCGCTGTCCGTCGCTCTGCCCACCGGCTACATGTAAAGAATATATGTTCGGAATCATCCTCGACATCTTCTTCTTCTTCTTTGTAAATACATCCCCACACCCTCACAAAAAATCGCTTCTGTAACATATACTCCCAAACATAGTTTGCTTCAAGCATATACATTTTTGGGTATTGCCCAAACATTTATATGTTTGATCTCTTCCAATATATAATATGTTTGAAAGCATATTGGTCTAAACAATATATCTTTGGGTAGTCTAAGTTCCAAACATTTTGTATTTTTGCATCCAAATTCAAAAATGTTGTCTTCCAAAAAACAATATGTTATTATGTGAACATATAATATGTTTGGAAGCATTTTGCACCCCAAAATATTATATGCTTAAAAAAAATTCTCCCAAACAATATTGTGCTCAAAATTTTATTTATTTATTTATATATTTACAATCATAATGATTTATGAAAATAAACAGGTAATATAGGTGCTAACAACATAGGTTTTCGACCTGAATGCTCAAAATTTTGTTTCTGCCTAATTGTACACGGATGAAAAAGACTGTTTTTCATATGTTTGGCTATAAACATTATATGTTTGGAGCACAAATTTTTAAACACAATATTTTTGAGTGCAAGCATATAATGTTCATAAACTAGCATAACATGTTTGGGACATATATGTTAATATGTTAGAACATATTATGTTTGGGACATAAAATGTTTTTAAATATAATATGCTTGGATGCAAACATATATTAATTTAGAAATAGCCTATAAACATATATGTGTTTAGTAGCTTGGAGCGCTATTTAACAGGGAGCGATATTGAATTAAGTTGGTGGTTGTTGCTTGTTATTACAAAATTAACATTTTATTTTCCCTTGGGCAATTGATCAGCTACTTCGTTGATCCTTACAAACTGTGTGGTCCGCTGTTCGAATCCCCGTCCGGCAAAAGGTAAAATTAAAATAAAAAAATCATAAAATTGAATAATTTCTTCTACAATGTTTGTATTACAGAAAAAGGTGCTAAGAACTAAAAAATCTCGTGGAAGTGAGAAAGATGTGGGGGAATATACAATTGGGCAGAAACAAAATTTTGAGCATTCAGGTCGAAAACCTATGTTGTTAGCACCTATATTACCTGTTTATTTTCATAATTCATTATGATTGTAAATATATAAATAAATAAATAAAATTTTGAGCACAATATTGTTTGGGAGAATTTTTTTAAGCATATAATATTTTTGGGTGCAAAATGCTTCCAAACATATTATATGTTCACATTATAACATATTGTTTTTTGGAAGACAACATTATTGAATTTGGATGCAAAAATACAAAATGTTTGGAAATTGACTACCCAAACATATATTGTTTAGACCAATATGCTTTCAAACATATTATATATTGGAAGAGATCAAACATATAAATGTTTGGGCAATAGCCAAAAATGTATATGCTTGAAGCAAAATATGTTTGGGAGTATATGTTACAGAAGCGATTTTTTGTGAGCGTGTATATTCCCTCACATCTTTCTCACTTCCACGAGATTTTTTAGTTCTTAGCACCTTTTTCTGTAATACAAACATTGTAGAAGAAATTATTCAATTTTATGATTTTTTTATTTTAATTTTACCTTTTGCCGGACGGGGATTCGAACAGCGGACCACACAGTTTGTAAGGATCAACGAAGTAGCTGATCAATTGCCCAAGGGAAAATAAAATGTTAATTTTGTAATAACAAGCAACAACCACCAACTTAATTCAATATCGCTCCCTGTTAAATAGCGCTCCAAGCTACTAAACACATATATGTTTATAGGCTATTTCTAAATTAATATATGTTTGCATCCAAGCATATTATATTTAAAAACATTTTATGTCCCAAACATAATATGTTCTAACATATTAACATATAGGTTCCAAACATGTTATGCTAGTTTATGAACATTATATGCTTGCACTCAAAAATATTGTGTTTAAAAATTTGTGTTCCAAACATATAATGTTTATAGCCAAACATATGAAAAACAGTCTTTTTCATCCGTGCATACGTGACCAGAGAGCATCTGAGTTGTGTAGTACGCCACCTCCCTATATCTTCTCTCTCGACATAACTCTATGTCAGTTATAAGGCGGTATGTCCATCTGCCCTTTGTCTTGTTCCTCCATCTATCTCTGGTCTTGTTGAATGTTCTCTGTCATGTCCGTCGCGTCTTGTTATTTAGCTTCGAAAACCTTTTACCGCTCAATCGCCTGGAGGATTGTCCCTGCTATCACTAATGCGGCTTCCCCCGATACCGTGCGATATGCTGAAGTGATTCTCAGAGCTGCCGTTCTCTGTACTGAAAACAGCCTTTTCGCTCTAGTCCGTCTCTGTAGGGTCGACGCCCAGATCTCACATCAATAGAGGAGTATACTGTTAGTCATTCCCATGAGTATCCATCTTCTGCTTGGAAGATGGCCTCCTATGTTTGCCATCAGCCTGCTCAGTCGCGACGTTATCGTAGCAGCTTTCTCCGTTGCGTACTCTATCTGCCTGGAGTACGTTAGTTTTGAGTCCAGCCTTAGACCCAAGTACTTGATTGAGTGCTTTATTGCGATTATCGTGTCGTCTATGTGCACATCTATTTCTAGAGGCAGATGTCGTCTCGTTAGTAGTAGCAGTTCGGTCTTTTGCATGGCTAACTGTAAGTTGGCGTTGAGTCTCTTCAGTCTTTCTCGCTTTTATCACAGCGGCTATGTCATCAGCGTAGCTAACAAGGAATGTATCATATGGCATGGGTATCTTCAGTATCTCGCCGTGTGTTGCGATTCAGAGATCTGGTCCAATGATTAAGCCTTGTGGAGCCCCTGAGGTTATCTCCATTCTTCTTTGGCCCTGTATAGTGTCGTATATCAAAACTCGGTCCTTAAGATAGTCCTTCAATATTCTCGTCAAGTATATCGGTATGTGAAATATGGACTCTAGGGTGTATAACAGGTTGGCTTATAAGTCACATAGATGGCGTCGCTAGTATTAAATGCATATTATTTTTATACAGTACCAACCTTCGACTGATTCGTGTCAAAATTTGACGTTTGTAAGTCAATTAGTTTGTGAAATAGAGCGTCTTTTGTGAAGCAACTTTTGTTATTGTGAAAAAAATGGAAAAAAGGAATTTCGTGGTTTAACTAATACTGTTTTCTGAAGGGAAAAAATACGGTGGAAACAAAAACTTGGCTTGATAATGAGTTTCCGGACTCTGCCCTAGGAAATCGACAATAATTGATTGGTATGCAAAATTCAAGCGTGGTGAAATGAGCACGGAGTACAGTGAACGCAGTGGACGCCCGAAAGAGGTGGTTACCAACGAAAACATAAAAAAAACACAAAATGATATTGAATGACCGTAAAATGAAATTGATCGAGATAGCAGAGGTCTTAAAGATATCAAAGGAACGTGTTGGTCATATCATTCATCGATATTTGAATATGTGGAATGGGTGCCGCTCGTGCTCACATTTGACCAAAAACAACAACGTGTTGATGATTCTGAGCGGCGTTTGCAGCTGTTAACTCGTAATACACCCGAGTTTTTCCGTCCATATGTGACTATGGATGAAACATGGCTCCATCACTACACTTCTGAGTCCAATCGACAGTCGGCTGAGTGGACAGCAACCGGTGAACCGTCTCCGAAGCGTGGAAAGACTCAAAAGTCCGCTGGCAAAGTAATGGCCTCTGTTTTTTTAGACGCGCATGGAATAATTTTTATCGATTATCTTGAGAAGAGAAAAAACATCAACAGTGGCTATTATATGGCGTTATTGGAGCGTTTGAAGGTCGAAATCGCGGCAAAACGGCCCCATATGAAGAAGAAAAAAGTGTTGTTCCACCAAGACAACGCACCGTGCCACAAGTCATTGAGAACGATGGCAAAAATTCATGAATTGGGCTTCGAATTGCTTCCCCACCCACCGTATTCTCTAGATCTGGCCCCCAGCGACTTTGTTTTGTTCTCAGACCTCAAAAGGATGCTCGCAGGGAAAAAAATTGGCTGGAATGAAGAGGTGATCACCGAAACTGAGGCCTATTTTGAGGCAAAACCGAAGGAGTACTACCAAAATGGTATCAAAAAATTGGAAGGTCGTTATAATCGTTGTATCGCTCTTGAAGGGAACTATGTTGAATAATAAAAACGAATTTTGTCAACAAAATATGTTTTTCTTTGCTAGACCGGGGACTTATCAGCCAAACTGTTATTATGTCTGCCCCACTTAGGTTATTGAAAGCGTTCTTAATATCCAGCGTCGCCAGTAGAATTATAGATCTCGAAGCGTGACTGCCCTGTTGTGTCGCCCGGACGGCGTCAATACTTCCTTATGAAGGGTCCATTTCGAAGGTCTAAATTCGTATTGTCTCACGGACAGAACCTCAACAGTCCCACGTATTGGTTTAATGAGCCGTTTGAATAATTTTTCAGCTGTGTCCAGCATGCACAGTGGTCTGTACGACTATTGGCGCTTGGTCGCTCTTGTCCTTGCTGATAAGAACTAGCCTTTGCTCTTTCCACACTTTAGGGAAGATTCCATGTATTAGGCAGCTGTTGTTAATAGCAAGTAGGGTCTCGGGTCGTTTGGTACATATTTCCTTAATTATCTCTGCCATCAGGACCAGGTGGCTTCTTGTCCTTGTGCCTTTGGCGGCATTTCGCAGTTCCAGGGATGTTCGCAGTTGCAGGGATGTTTATGAGCGCCTCTATATTAGAGGTCTGCATCGAATAACTTTTCACTACATGTATGCAATTAGCTGTCGAATATAGTACATACACTGTCTTTCTCTCAGAGCGCAAGTAGTGAAGTGAAGAGAACACTTGCTTGTCAAATACCACCAAGTACTTATCCGAAAAAATATGTGTTCCGAAAAAAAGGAACAATAAAAAAGCATGTACTTGAGAAAAAGTACATAGATTCTCTTCACTTTACGTGGTACCACAAGTATTTCTCAGTTATGTGCGAAGCAAAACTTTCCATTTCTATTAATCATAGATATGTATGTATGTCACATATTGCATATATTTATGTATGTCACACATTTACCTTAACGTTTGCCGTTCTTTATAACAAACCGAAAACATATATTATGGAGAGTAACTGTTTTTTTGTATTTCTGAAACTGCACGTGGTACATGGAGTACTCTATGAAGTTTTGTTCTTGCAACATACTCGACGTGATCACTCTGAGTACACTTCAATAAGAGAAAAAGAGGAATATGTGTTTGTTGGTAGTGAAGACATCAGAGTAGCAACAAGAAGTTACTCGTGGCTTTTGGTGTTCATCAAAATGTGTACCAATTGTTTTGCGACTCTCTCAAATAGATGTACTCATGTAGCAAGTACACGTGTACTCTTCATTTACAAATGGAATTGTGCAGACCTCTACTCTATATTGTTCTCCTCTTCTCTTATTTCATGCTTTGGGTATAAAGTTTCCACGATGTTCCGCATTTCATTCTCGTCCATCCTGTCCACCGGACATCTCGTGCCTAGTTTCTGTATAACTATTTGGTAATCTAATCCCCAAGGGTTATTGTTTATATCCAATCGTATCTTTTCCCATTTATCTCTCGTGCTCTTACTTATACTGTAGTGCAATTATTTCTTTGCCTCTTTGTGTGCGTTGTGTTCTATCTCTGCGTTACCGCCTTGCACCCAGTGTTATGTTTCTTATTTCTTAATTTAATTTTCTAAAACTGAAGGAAAGGAATTTGTATATATATTCAACATATTGGTTATGGTTATAAAATACTTAAAAATTTATGTATGACATAATTTGCTCCTGGACCCTTGTTCGTCTCTTGTCAAATAAAATCCAATAATTGTTGATAATTTTGTTAATATTTCATTCAATTCCATAACGTATAACTTAATCCCAATTATTCTAAAATTGCCAGACATTTTTTCTCAAAGCTGTTAGTTATTCAGTTTGGTATTTCCCAAGCGTTAAACATGTGCGATTATTTAACATCCCCTGGTTGTGGGTGGCTTGTAGTTTAAGAATTTTAAACTGACTTCATTAATTACGGCGACAGCTCATCAACTTTGTATTACACGCACCGTAACACATTTGTTCCTTGCTCTTAATGACTGCTGGTATAGAGTTGACATTTTTGTTTTTTATTCCGTCCAAAGCTTGTGCGAGAAATTAAAGGGGGGTTTGAGAAATGTACAGTGACATGGGGTATAGTCACATTGTTATTCACAATAAAATTTAACACAACGCAAAAGGGAACATTGAAGGAGTCTTTCTGAAATTAGGCATGGTGAAGATCTGCACCATATTTTGGCGCAGGCAACTTTATCTGTTACATTACATTAAAAAGCTAATTTCTTTAGAACCACTGTGCCAGTACATAAATGGCAAATGTGTCAAACACGTAATACACGCAACATTTCATTTAAACAAACTGTGATATGGAGTAGCATATGTGACGAACCATAAGGAACTTCTAAAGAGGGCTACGTAATGGGCCTTAGTCTCTACTAACAAAAAAAAACTTGAGGACGTAACAGTGTTGCCAGGTTGGGGGTTTCCCCCCAAATTTAAGGGTTTTTTACACGTTTAGGGAGATTTTTAAGGGTAACATTTATTTGGGGGGATTTTTGGGGGTAAAAAAATATCTTAGATCTTATTAAGTGGAGCAATTCTCAACAAAATTTGGAACAATTCTGGCATGAATTTTGAGAAAAAAATAAGGGAAGCCAACCCATGTTCCTACATACAAGCAAGTATGCAATGGCATTCTTTTTTAAACACATCTGTTGAAGGGGCATTTTTAATATTTGATACAATTAACAAGTACATACGGCCGTAAGTTCGGCCAGGCCGAATCTTATGTACCCTCCACCAAGGATTGCGTTGAAACTTCTACGAAAGACTGTCATCCACAAATTTCAACTCACATGGTTGTTAAATATCATATACTACCACCACTTACCAAATTTCAACCAGATCGGATGAATTTTGCTTCTCCAATATGCACCAGAGGTCAAATCTGGGGATCGGTTTATATGGGGGCTATATATAATTATGGACCGATAGGAACCAATTCCTGCATGGTTGTTGGATACCATATACTAACACCACGTACCGAATTTCAACCGAATGGGAAGAATTTTGCTGTTCCAAGGTGCTCCGGAGGTCAAATCTGGGGATCGGTTTATATGGTGCATATAATTAATTATGGACCGATATCGACCAATTTTTGCATGGGTGTTTGAGGCCATATATTAACATAACGTACCAAATTTCAACTGAATCAGATGAATTTTGGTCTTCCAAGATGCTCCGGAGTTCAAATCTGGTGATCGGTTTATATGGGGGCTATATATAATTATGGACCGATATGGACCAATTTTTGCATGGTCATTAGATACCATATACTAACATCATGTACCAAATTTCAGCCGGATCGGATGAAATTTGTTTCTCTTAGAGGCTCTGCAAGCCAAATCGGGGGATCGGTTTATATGGGGGCTATATATAATTATGGACCGATATGGACCAATTTTTGCGTAGTTGTTAGAGACCATAGACTAACACCATGTACCAAATTTCAGCCGGATCGGATGAAATTTACTTCTCTTAGAGGCTCCGCAAGCCAAATCGGGGGATCGGTTTATATGGGGGCTATATATAATTATGGACCGATGTGAACCAATTTTTGCATGGTTGTTAGAGACCATATACTAACACCATGTACCAAATTTCAGCCGGATCGGATGAAATTTACTTCTCTTAGAGGCTCTGCAAGCCAAATCGGGGGATCGGTTTATATGGGGGCTATATATAATTATGTACCAATGTGGACCAATTTTTGCATGGTTGTTAGAGACCATATACTAACACCATGTACCAAATTTCAGCCGGATCGCATGAAATTTGCTTCTCTTAGAGGCATCGCAAAGCAAATTTGGGGGTCCATTTATATGGGGGCTATACGTAAAAGTGGACCGATATGGCCCATTTGCAATACCATCCGACCTACATCAATAACAACTACTTGTGCCAAGTTTCAAGTCGATAGCTTGTTTCGTTCGGAAGTTAGCGTGATTTCAACAGACGGACGGACGGACGGACGGACGGACATGCTCATAAAAATCACTCACACAAATTAATAGTATCAATTAAATATTTAATTGAATCAATTAATTTTTTAATTGATACTATCATTTCTGTGATTGAAGACATTTCAATTAAAAAATTAATTGGATCAATTAATTTCGTGATTGAATCAGAAAAAAAATTTTTGTGTGTTTGCGCAGAATAGTGGAACACTGATACTCGTATTTACAGTATGAACACTGATATTTAAGTGCTTCCAATTTTAGAATTATTTTTTGCTGGGTAGTGCACGGTATAAAAAGCCACATTATCTTTGTGGTTTTTTAGTAGACAATATCTTTTCAACTAAAAATTAATAAGCTACAAATTCATTGACTTAAGTTAATATGACCACAAAAGAAAAAGAAATGACCATAAAACAAACCAAATGATTTTATTGTTATTCTTTTGGCAATGAATGATGAGGGTACAATTTTTTTTTTATTTTTTAACACTATAGGGATTTTATTATAGTGAACCTGTTTTTGGATATTTTAGGAAAAATACTTTTTGTGTGGGTGTATTATAAAAAAAAAGAAACTATAAAACCAATATATTTAAGACATCTATCATCGTATAAAATCACCCAGCGCATATTTTATTATTTACCCGGGGAATAATGAACGAATAAATGTCGGATTAATTTATTATGTGGAGATATAAAAAACATGAAGGCATAATAGAATCATGAACAAAACAAAAGGGGGACTAAATATTCGATTTTGTTGCAAGATATATGGAAATTTTAGGATACTCTCTAAGACTGTCATTCGATAATTTCTTATTTGATTAAGTTTGTGATAGTGATGGAAATAACCGAAAAATTAATAAAGCTACACGCAGAGAAGAAACATGATTGTAACAATCATATTCGTAGAGCAAAATAATATGATAGGAGCTATTTTTGCGGCGTGAACATGGTTCTAAGAAAAATACAATTGTGCTCATGTAAAATGTTATTATGTATATTGATAACAAGTATATATGCCCGTAAGTTCGGCCAGTCCGAATCTTATGTATCCTCCACCACGGATAGCGTAGAAACTTCTACGAAAGACTGTCATCCTGGGTTGTGGTATCTTAAATCGTTTTCTAAATTGTGAGTTAGTCCATACGTGGTATATATTAGACAAAAAAGGTATGTGTAGGTAAATCTCCAAATAATTACGAATCGATATGGACTTTTGCTCGGTACGTAGGGAGCCAGAACTGAAATATGGGGATCGATTTATCTGAGGGCTATATATAACTATAGACCGATATGGACCTAGTTAGGCATAATTGTTAACGGCCATATACTAGCCCAATGTACCAAGAGGCTCCAAAACCAAATCCCGGGATCGGTTTATATGGGGGATCGGTTTATATAATTATGGACTGATATGAACCAATTCCTGCATGGTTGTTGGATACCATATACTAACATCACGTACCAAATTTCAACCGAATCGAATGAATTTTGCTCTTCCAAGGGGCTCCGGAGGTCAAATCTGGGTATCGGTTTATATGGGGGCTATATATAATTATGGACCGATGTAAACCAATTTTTGCATAGTTGTTAGAGACCATATACTAACACCATGTACCAAATTTCAGCCGGATCGGATGAAATTTGCTTCTCTTAGAGGCTCCGTAAGCCAAATCGGGGGATCGGTTTATATAGGCGCTATATATAATTATGGACCGATGTGGATCAATTTTTGCATGGTTGTTAGAGACCATATACTAACACCATGTACCAAATTTGAACCGGATCGGATGAAATTTGCTTCCCTTACAGGCTCCGCAAGCGAATCTGGGGATCGGTTTATATAGGGGCTATATATAATTATGGACCGACGTGGGCCAATTTTTGCATAGTTGTTAGAGACCATATATACCATGTACCAAATTTCAATCGCATCGGATGAATTTTGCTCATCCAAGGGGCTCCGTAATCCAAATCTGAGCGTATGTCTAGCGGATGTCTAGACGATCAAGAAGTCATATCGGCAAATCGAGTTACATGGGGGACCGAATCGCCACACCTATTTACGATCCCAAAATACCACAAAATATTGAATTTCAGGAAAATCGGATAAAAATTGCGGTGTCTAGAAGCCCACGAAGTCAAATCAGAGGATCGTGCTATATGGGGGCTATATCAAAATGTGAACCGAATCAAACCCTATTCGGCACACTCATTTATGTACCTAAAATACCACTAGATTTTGAAATTCAGGCAAATTGGATAAAAATTGGGGTTTTATAGGGGCTATATCAAAAACTCGATCGATATAGCCCATCTTCAAACTTGACCTGTACACTGAAAACATATTGACATAATATGGAAGATTATGCAACTTAAATTTTAGGACTCAAAATTTACGCAATGCTGAGGACACAATTATTTAAAACAATGACATTTTAATTAAAAGAAAGTTTGTAATCCTTGCTTCAAAAATTTGTTTTTTCATTAAATTTAGGACACAAATCTTGAAATTTTGCGATTCACTGCTGAAGTTGTAGATCTTTGAAGTAAGGCAAATTTGTCTTAAAATAAAGAAAAACTTTTTTAATTTAAAGAAATCGTCTTTAACTCAACTGACATATTGAATTTGTAAATTTAAGATAAAAAGGCTTAAAATATAGGCTAAGACTTATTTTAAGGACTTGCATCTTTGGTTTAAATTTTTTTTTTTTTAGCATTAAGAAAACTGTGTTTAATTTGAAGTACCTGGCATAATTTGGATTTTGAAATTGGAATTTGTTTGTACATAAATACCTATATTGATATCTCGCAAAAAGAGAAAAAATTCGATGAATGAGAATTGTATCCAGTTTTAATTTTATTGATCCTAGATTTAATGCCAGGCAGGTCCGGAAAAAATATCTTTACTTTAAAGAAGCCTCATCTTTGGCTCGGAATCAATACCAAAATCCTTAAGGGAAGGTCAAAATCTTTGGATCCAAGTAAACTTTTTTTTGAGTGTAGTTGGAAATCGATATTTGGATGTGTTAGAAACGGAATGACAAAACTTATTATACCCTCATCACCATTCTATGGTGGTGGGTATAGAAATTTGTTCAATTTGAGAAAGGTTTCATTTAATTTGAATAAGGTTTCGTTTGAAATGTTAAAAAGTTTCATTTGAAGTGAAAATTATATATATCTGGCAGTGAACGATGATTAATCTCGAGTCTTACATTTTAACTTCTTACAATGTTCGCATAAGATTATCCATTATTATCATAAAACAGTTCACTTTTTTTGCTGTGTGTAAGTGTAGTAAAACAAAAGGGAAGTTTGAATTGCCAGTGGGTTGATAATTTGGCTGCAATTATAGTATGCTCGGCATCATCACCAATAGTTATGGAAGCTCGAGCTATCGACCAGGGCTGTGGAGTAGGAGTCTAAAGATTTTGCAAAAGTCGAAGTCGTACAAATTTTGCTCAATTCCGGCAAAATCAAAATTTGAAAAACACTTCATATTTTTGTAACTATTAATTGAAATACTAAAATGTAGTCGTGGATTAAATCATTTGTTACCCCCATATCGAAAATAGGTTTCAGACCATACAAAATGTATTGATATGGGTGAAATTCCACTGTCTTTATATAAAGATGGTGGGTTGAAAGTAATCGCGGTGCAAATGTTAATGATGGAGATTTGTTTTATGTCTACTAAATTTCATATTCGTATTTTTCGGACATGAAATTGTTGATCAAACGACAATATTGTTTTCAGTGTATACATTAATGTGTAGATTAAATTAAAGTCTATACATTGTTGTAAATTAAATTAAATTTTTCAACAAATTAAATATTGCATATAATTAATTAAGAAATTCTATTTATTATATACGCAAAAAAATAATTCTTTCCTCCCAAACGAAATTTTAGACAAACAAAGTTCATTTCTCATTTGCTTTTCGCTTTATGGAAGTGTATTTGGAAGAAAAGTATATACTTTTTGTGATAAACGTTTATTCTTTTCCAGGATGTAAAAACAATTTCATAAAGACAAACCCAAAAAAAACATTGTTTTCTTGCTAATTGCTTTTTCCCTCACATCTTTCTCACATCCACGAGGTTTTTTAGTTCTTAACACCTTTTCCTGTAGTACCAACAATGTAGAAGAAATTATACGATTTTAGAAATTTTTAAATTTTTTTTACCTTTTGCCTGGACGGAGAATCGAACCGAGGACCATGCACTTTGTAAGCCAACACACTAACCACTAAGCTATGTACCAGTTATGGTCATCAATAGATAAATATCCATATAAGTTATATTTATATAGCATAGCTTGCGGCGCCCACGAACCGAATAAACAAAGTTCATTTAACAGAAACAAACTTTTAGTTTGGCACCGTGGAGCAGTGGTTGCTACGTCCGACTTGCATGCCAAGGGTCGTGGGTTCGATCCCTGCTTCGACCAATGTTTTTTTTTGTTTGTTTGTTTTTTTTTTTTTGTACATATATTCCAGAAGATTCCGAAAAAATGTTCAACATTACATTGTAGTATATTAAATTTTTAACTGTAAAATGTGTCTTATTAAAGACCTAAAGTCAGAAAAGAACAGTTTTTGATATAAACGAAATGGACTGTGTTGTTGTTTCAAAAATAACTTTTTTATTGAAAAAATAAAAATTTTGTAACAAACGAATTTTTTTGGTGATAAAAGTTTAAAATTTTCGAAGCAATTCAAAAAACTCTAACAAAAACAAAAACGTTTTCGGTACACGTTTTCCAAACGTTTTTTTTCTTTGCGTGTACCCTCCATCATAGGATGGGGGTATATTAACTTTGTCATTCCGTTTGTAACACATCGAAATATTGCTCTAAGACCCCATAAAGTATATATATTCTGGGTCGTGGTGAAATTCTGAGTCGATCTAAGCATGTCCGTCCGTCCGTCCGCCTGTTGAAATCACGCTAACTTCCGAACGAAACAAGCTATCGACTTGAAACTTGGCACAAGTCGTTGTTATCGATGTAGGTCGGATGGTATTGAATATGGGCCATATCGGTCCACTTTTACGTATAGCCCCCATATAAAGGGACCCTCAGATTTGGTTTGTGGAGCCTCTAACAGAAGCATATTTCATCCGATCCGGCTGAAATTTGGTACATGGTGTTGGAATATGGTCTCTAACAACCATGCAAAAATTGGTCCACATCGGTCCATAATTATATATAGCGCCCATATAAACCGATCCCAGATTTGGGTTCCGGAGCCTCAAAGAGAAGAAAATTTCATCCGATCCGGCTGAAATTTGGTACATGATGTTGGTATATGGTCTCTAACAACCATGCAAAAATTGGTCCATATCGGTCCTTAATTATATATAGCCCCCATATAAACCGATCCCCAGATTTGGCTTGTGGAGCCTCTAAGAGAAGCATATTTCATCCGCTCCGGCTGAAATTTGGTACATGGTGTTGGTATATGGTCTCTAACAATCATGCAAAAATTGGTCCACATAGGTCCATAATTATATAGCCCCCATATAAACCGATCCCCAGATTTGGCTTGCGGAGCCTCAAAGAGAAGCAAATTTCATCCGATCCGGCTGAAATTCGGTACATGATGTTGGTATATGGTCTCTAACAACCGTGCAAAAATTGGTCCACATCAGGTCATAATTATATATAGCGCCCATATAAACCGATCCCCAGATTTGGGTTATGGAGCCTCAAAGAGAGGCAAATTTCATCCGATCCGCCTGAAATTTGGTACATGATATTGGTATATGGTCTCTAACGACCATGCAAAAATTATTCCACATCGGTTCATAATTATATATAGCCCCCATATAAACCGATCCCCAGATTTGGCTTGCGAAGTCTCCAAGAGAAGCAAATTTCATCCAATCCGGTTGTAATTTGGAACATGGTGTGATCTTAACCAAGCGTGCCAGTATTGGTCCATATCGGTCCATAATTATATATAGCCCCCATATAAAACGTTCTCCAGATTTGACCTCCGGAACCTCTTGGAGGAGCAAAATTCATCCGATCCGGTTCAAATTAGGAACGTGGTGTTAGTATATGGTCGCTACCAAACATACCAAAATTGGTCCAATCATGGTTGCCACTAGAGCCAAAAGTAGTCTACCAAAATGTTATTTCTATAGAAAATTTTGTCAAAATTTAATTTCTATAGAAAATTTTGTCAAAATTTTATTTCTAGAGAAAATTTTGTTAAAATTTTATTCGGTTCATAATAACATTTTCATCATTGTCAAAATTTTATTTCTATAGAAAATTTTGTTAAAATTTTATTCGGTTCATAATCATTTTTGCCACTCGAGCCAAAAATAATCTACCAAGATTTTATTTCTATAGAAAATTTTGTCAAAAGTTTATTTCTATAGAAAAGTTTGTGAAAATGTTATTTCTATAGAAAATTCTGTTAAAATTTTATTTCTGTAGAAAATTTTGTCAAAATTTTATATCTACTTTGTCAAACTGAATTATATACGTATTGGATCGATCTTTTTTGATTTAATACATACCACGTATGGAATTACATACAATTTAGAAGATGGTGTTAGGAGGTTTTAAGATACCTTGCCATCGGCAAGCGTTACCGCAACTTAAGTAATTCGATTGTGGATTTCAGTGTTTAGAAGAAGTTTCTACGCAATCCATGATGGAGGGTACATAAGCTTCGGCCTGGCCGAACTTACGGCCGTATATACTTGTTATATGTTTAATTTATTATAATTTCTGATTTATGCTAATTAAAGAAAATCTATTTATCTTATGTACCTTTTAATAACATGCTCATGTATTTGTTTTATTTAAGAAAGCCTTTCTTCGAACAAAGAGAGACTGACATATGCAATCTTATGTGAAGGCTAAATTGCCTGAAATCTGGTTGCTTCATTCAATCAGCCTCCTTGAACTGCTATTCACCTTCATGGAGAATTGCCTCTTTCCGCCTTCATCACTTTTAGTCAGTTGCTCGACATATTCACAATATATGTATTTAGTCCGCAGGCATCTCGAGTCATAAACAATCATCAGCAAACACCCTGTCTGAAGTGAATGTTTATGGAGGTCATGAAAACAGAAACAATTTATTAACAAGCATCATCCAAAACCCCTTAGGCAGCCTACAGAAATCTATAAAAGCATTTTTTTTCATTAGAGAAATTTTGAAGGAGACATTAAAAGGAGCTACTTTAAAGACTGTGTAAAAAAGTACAACCAAAGAATGATTTTCTATTACCCCGAAGAAAATTATCTCTATATGTTATATAGAAAACTTTAGTTGAAAACTTGTTAGGAATTTAATTTTAACAGAAGTAGAAAAGGCCGTAAGTTTGGTCCATTGGGCCCATTTCATCGATTATAATATATAGTAAATGTATAATATGGCGACTTTTGCTAGTGGTTAAAATCGGGTCTGTAGTAACTTATAGATACGAGGGCGGTTCGGAAACTTCTTAGCCTATCAATGAATGAGAATAGTTAGTTTTTCAAAAATATTTTTATTTTTCAATATAATCTCCTGAAACTTCAATACACTTAGTCTAACGCTTTTCTAGCAATTCTATCCTTTGATTAAAATAGTTTTCCTCAAGGTCTTCAAATTAGTGGTTTACAACTGTAATTGCATCTTCATTTGAGGTAAAACGCTTGTCAGCAAGGATTTTTTTTTTAGATTTTTTAGGGAACAAGTAAAAGTCACTGGGTGCTAAATCAGGAGTATAAGGTGGGTGGTCAAGCAACTCGTACTTTAATTTGTTGATTTTAGCCATTATTAAAATTGTTAAAATTATTTTTTGTGTTGTAAACCAGGACGTTTTCCTCGAATTTGTACATTTAATTGATACAAAAGGTTGCAATAGTACTCTGAATTTATTGTTTTACCCTTTTGCAGATAGTCAATCAATAAAATACCTTTGAAGTCCCAAAAAAGCGTTGCCATAACCTTACCATCCGATTGAATTGTTTTTGCTTTCTTTGGGACACTTCCTCCAGCTTCAGTCCATTGTTATACCCACCACCATAGAATGGTGACGGGGGTATAATAAGTTTGTCATTCCGTTTGTAACACATCGAAATATCGATTTCCGACTATATAAAGTATATATACATTCTTGATCAGGGAGAAATTCTAAGACGATATAACGATGTCCGTCTGTCCGTCTGTCTGTCTGTCTGTTGTAATCACGCTACAGTCTTCAATAATGAAGCAATCGTGCTGAAATTTTGCACAAACTCGTCTTTTGTCTGCAGGCAGGTCAAGTTCGAAGATGGGCTATATCGGTCCAAGTTTTTATATAGTCCCCATATAAACCGACCTCCCGATTTGGGGTCTTAGGCTTATAGAAATCGTAGTTTTTATCCAATTTGCCTGAAATTTGAAATCTAGAGGTATTTTATGACCATAAAGAGGTGTGCCAAAAATGGTGAGTATCGGTCCATGTTTTGGTATAGCCCCCATATAGACCGATCTCCCGATTTTACTTCGTGGGCTTATAGAAACCGCAGTTTTTATTCAATTTACCTGAAATTGGAAATCTAGAGGTATTGTATGACCACAAATTCGTGTGCCAAAAATTGTGAGTATCGGTCCATGTTTTGGTATGGTCCCCATATAAAACGACCTCCCGATTTGGGGTCTTGGGCTTATAGAAATCGTAGTTTTTATCCAATTTGCCTGAAATTTGAAATCTAGAGGTATTTTAGGACCATAAAGAGGTGTGCCGAAAATGGTGAGTATCGGTCCATATTTTGGTATAGCCTCCATATAGACCGATTTCCCGATTTTACTTCTTGTGCTTCTAGAAATTGGAAATATAGAGGTATTTTCGGGCCATAAAGAGGTGTGCCGAAAACGGTGAGTATCGGTCCATATTTTAGTATAGCCCCCATAAGAACGATCTCCCGATTTAACTCCTTGGGTTTCTAGAAACCGTAGTTTTTATCTAATTTGCCTGAAATTGTAAATATTCTGGTATTTTAGGCTCATAAAAACGTGTATCGGATTAAGTTTTTATCGGTCCATTTGGTAATGCCTCCATATAGACCGACTTCACTTCTTGAGGGTGTAGAAGGCGCACTGATCATGAAAATTGCTGGAAACTCAACGCAAAATTTCCAGATTTTACTTCTACAGATTTAAGATTTCAAATCAAGACGTTATTTTATAATTTTCTTGCACACTTACAAGAGATGTTAATGATTCCTCTAAAACTCAAACAAAAATGGTTCTTATAAATCCAGAATCTGATATAATCCTCATAGGTGAAATCTTTAAATTTATCTTCGGGAAGTGTCCTCAAGCCCTCCTGAAATTTCAAAGAAAACCCTAATATTTGGTTCATGGTGGTGGGTATTTAAGATTCGGCCCGGCCGAACTTAGTGCTGTATATACTTGTTTGGATTGTTCTTTTGTCTCTGGAGTATAGTGGTGGATCCATGTCTCATCAACAGTTATGAAACGACGCTTAAAATCCATTTTATTTCGCTTAAAACGATCCAAACAAGCTTGAGAAATGTTCATTCTTATGCGTTTTTGATCGACTGTTAACAAATGCGGCACCCATCTTGCAGAAAACTTTTCCATCTGTAGTTCTTCAAGCAAAATTAAATGGACTCGATCATTTGAGATGCCCATGATATTAGCAATTTCACGCACTTTTATTCGTCGATCATTTAATACCATATCATGCTCTTTGGCTACAATTTCTGTTGTTGCTGTTTTTGTACGTCCACTACGTGGTTCATCTTCAATGCTTGTACGACCACGTTTAAATTCAGCAACCCAATTTTTTACTGTTGCATATGAAGGAGCACTTTCGCCTAACACATTCACCATGTCATTATGAATTTCTTGTCCCGATAAACCTTTTGTATGTAAATATTTAATGACAGCATGCATTTCTAATTTTTCCATTGTAAACAAATTGCGGATGCGTGTTGTTTGAACACCTGTTTCTATATGAAGGAGTTGACAGATCGAAACAAAATTTAACATGTGTTCATAACAGAGATGGAAGTTTCCAAAACACTTAACTTTTTTCTGTTTATATCGCGCTTTTTGTGCTAGGCTAAGAAGTTTTCGAACTGCTCTCGTATATCTATCTCGTCTCCTTCTGAGTGTTGCAAACATATGCACTAACTTAAAATACCCTTTTCCACAGTGTGGCGTAGGGTATAATGAGAGGTCAACGTTTGATGTGTTGAGAATGCATGACTTGAAGATACCTCAATCAGAATGGCAAATGTGCTTCGACAATTAGGTCAAATGCATGCAAATGTGTATAAATCTTGGGGAATATTTTGGAAAACAGAAAAACGATTTTCGGTAATGAATATTTGTGTTTGTTTTCTAATCCCAAAATATAAACGGCAACACTCGTAGTGAAGTTAGAAATTTCTCCCATTGCTAATTGTAATATTGTATTTTTTTACCACGGAGTATCTAATTTTTTATACCCTCCACCATAGGATGGGGGTATATTAACTTTGTCATTCCGTTTGTAACACATCGAAATATTGATCTAAGACCCCATAAAGTATATATATTCTGGGTCGTGGTGAAATTCTGAGTCGATCTGAGCATGTCCGTCCGTCCGTCCGTCTGTTGAAATCACGCTATCTTCCGAACGAAACAAGCTATCGACTTGAAACTTGGCACAAGTAGTTGTTATTGATGTAGGTCGGATGGTATTGCAAATGGGCCATATCGGTCCACTTTTACGTATAGACCCCTTATAAACGGACCCCCAAATTTGGCTTGCGATTGCTCTAAGAGAAGCAAATTTCATCCGATCCAGCTGAAATTTGGTACATGGTGTTAGTATATGGTCTCTAACAACCATGCAAAAATTGGTCCATATCGGTCCACTTTTACGTATAGCCCCCATATAAACGGACCCCCAAATTTGGCTTTCGATTGCTCGAAAAGAAGCAAATTTCATCCGATCCGTCTGAAATTCGGTACATGGTGTTAGTATATGGTCTCTAACAACCATGCAAAAATTGGTCCATATGGTCCACTTTTACGTATAGCCCCCATATAAACGGACCCCAAATTTGCCTTGCGATTGCTCTAAGAGAAGCAAATTTCATCCGATACGGCTGAAATTTGGAACATGGTATTAGTATATGGTCTCTAACAACCATGCAAAAATTGGTCCATATCGGTCCATAATTATATATAGCCCCCATATAAACCGATCTCCAGATTTGAACTCCGGAGCCTCTTAGAGGAGCAAAAATCATCCGATCCGGTTGAAATTTGGTACGTGGTGTTAGTATATGGTCTCTAACAACCATGCAAAAATTGGTCCATATCGGTCCATAATTATATATAGCCCCCATATAAACCGATTCCCAGATTTGGTTTGCGGATCCTCTAAGAGAAGCTAATTTCATCCGATCCGGGTGAAATTTGGTACATGGTATTAGTATATAGTCTCTAAGAACCATTCAAAAATTGGTCTATATCAGTCCATAATTATATATAGCCCCTATATAAACCGATCCCCAGATTTGAACTCCGGAGCCACTTTGACGAGCAGAATTCATCCGATCCGGTTGAAATTTGCAACGTGGTGTTAATATATGGCCGCTTATAACCATGCCAAAATTGGTCCATACCGGTCTATAGTTATATATAGCCGATCCCCAATCACACAAAAATTGGTCCATATCGGTTCATAATCATGCTTGCCACTCGAGCAAAAATAATCTAGCAAAATTTTATTTCTATAGAAAATTTTGTTAAAATTTTAATTCTATAGAAAATTTTGTCGAAATTTTATTCCTATAGAAAATTTTGTCAAATTTCATTTCTATAGAAAATTTTGGCAAAATTTTATTTCTATAGAAAATGTTGTCAAAATTTTAATTCTATAGAGAATGTTGTCAAAACTTAAAATCTTTTGAAAATTTTGTCAAAATTTTATTTCTATAGAAAATTTTGTCAAAATGTTATTTCTATAGAAAATTTTGTCCAAATTTTACTTCTATAGAAAATTTTGGCAAAATTTTATTTTGTCAAAATTTTATTTCTATAGAAAATTTTGTCAAACTTAATTATATACGTATTTAATGGGCCATTTTAAGTATAATATATACCATGTATGGACTACGTGGTATATATTAGGGTATTAGGAAGTAATTCGATTGTGGATGACAGCCTTCAGTACAAGTTTCTACGCAATCCATGGTGGAGGGTACATAAGCTTCGGCCTGGCCGAACTTGCGGCCGAATATACTTGTTTTTTTTTTTTATCACATTTCACATTCTTTTTACTCTATAAATAAGTGTGATAGTGTTGCAAGTTCTAAATTTCCAGTCTATAAAACTCTATAAACATTACATTTAAAGAAAACATCGAACAATCTAAATAAATAAATAATTGAAAATCCAAAGTAAAAAAAAAACTAAACAGATTACCGGCGCCACTATGTCATGATCTTCGAAACCAAGAAAGGTTGATCACACAGACAGGCTGTTAAATGATTGCACAGAGAGTCAGGTCAGGCTAAATATTCCCATTATTTTATGTTTATTTCCTAAGTTTTTTTCCGATAGTTTATAGATGTGTGTGCCTCACTTTTCGTGTTTTGTTGTTGTTCCTTTTTTTCTGTTCTTCATATATCACATCCAACAACAAATTTTTGGTTGTTTGCCTTTCCTGAATAAACAATTTCCTCACCATTGGGGGTTTCAAGGGGTTTTTAGTGCTGTTGTTGTTGTTGTTGCCCCTACACCTCTATATTTCTTCCTATACTACTCGCACCTAACACCTCTCAAACACACACGCACACATACTCAATGGATATCGTGTAAACAAACACATGAGAGATCCGACTAATGTTCCATCGGAGATATTCCAAAATAGATTCGGGTCGTAAAAGAATTGCAGCAACAACAATAACAAACACTTTACACGTAAACTATATAATTTACGTTGGCAACAACAACATCAAAAGCAACTATTGAACTGATTGTGGGGTGGTGATATTTTTAAACACAATTGAGGTGATGAATGAGTTGTCTGTGATGATAAAACCCAATCAGTGTTACTCGAGGACGTGTTGAAATTGCATATTCACAATTATCACGGATGCATTCACGCAACGGATGAAATTTTATATGTTTGCCTGTGTGTGGGAAATCCTTTGCACTGTGGGCTTAAGAGCAAATTGGGACTTTTTAAAGCGGCCATAGTTTAAGAGATTATTGAAAAATAAATGAATACGGTCATAGTGGTGCAATAGTAAGCATACACTGAAAAAAATATTGTCGTGAGGCCAAAGATTTCATGTCCTTAAATTACGACTGCAAATTTTGCTTAGCACAGAATACGCATTTCTCTAATATAAAAGTCGATAAACTTTTCAATGAAGTGAAGTTTTTTGGGGTAAGGTCAACATGAATTTAATAATTCAGAAAAATTCTTTAAATTTAATGAAATTGTCTTTAAATTTGTTGTTTTTTTGCATCATGACTACAAAGCAAAAAATCGTTAAAATATAGGACATGTTTTTCAACACTTTATTTTAAAGACGTTTTTTATTTGAAACATAGCATAAATTCTACTGGAAGTCCAGTCTGAATTTGCAAAATAAAATTGTTGTTAACTCCTTTTTAAAGGACTTTGATGGCATATTAACAAAAGGCTGAAAAAAACGAATAATTAAAATTTGCTTCCTAGAATCAAGTACACAAAACCCAAATCTAAAAGAGAATTGTGTCTTAAGTGTATCCTTACTTGTATTCTCCGCTTCTTTGGCTCGGAATCAATACCAACATCGTTAATGTAAAGACAAAATCTTTGGAACCGGACATGCTTTTTTTAGTGTACCCACACTCAAAAAAAAAGTTTACTTTTTCGGAGTGTGGTTATGCTTCCCTTAAAGATTTTAGTATTGATTCCGAGGCAAAGATAAAGACATTTTTCATTCAATAAATCTACAATTTATTTATTTTCATTTTCTTTTTGCGATATTTTAATAAAGGTATTCAGGTACAAACAAATTCCAGTTTCAAAATCCAAATTATAACATATACTTCAAAGTAGGGTAAAAAGAATTTTCTTAATTAAAAAAAGACAAGCAAATTTCATCGGATCCGGCTGAAATTTGGGACATGGTGTAAGTAAATGGTCTCTAACAACTATGCAAAAATTGGTCCACATCGGTCAATAATTATATATAGCCCCCATATAAACCAATCCCCCGATTTGGCTTGCGGAGCCTCTAAGAGAAGCAAATTTCATCCGATCCGGCTGAAATTTGGTACATGGTGTTAGTATATGGTCTCTAATGACCATGCAAAAAATGGTCCATATCGATCCATAATTATATATAGCCCCCATATAAACCGATCCCCAGATTTGACCTCCGGATCCCCTTGGAAGAGCAAACTTCATCCGATTCGGTTTAAATTTGGTACGTGATGTTATATGTATATGTTATCCAACAACCACGAAGGAATTGGTTCATATCAGTCCATAATTATATATAGCCCCATATAAACAGATACCCAGATTTAACTTCCGGTGCCTTTTGGAGAAGCAAAATTCATCCGATCTGGTTGAAATTTGGTACGCGGTGGTAGTATATGATATTTAACAGCCATGCCAAAAGTGGTCCATATCAGTCCATAATCATATATAGCCCCTCATAGGGAGCCACCGTGGTGCAATGGTTAGCATGCCTGCCGTGCATACACAAGGCCGTGTGTTCGATTCCTGCTTCGACCGAACACCAAAAAGTTTTTCAGCGGTGGGTTATCCCACCTCAGTAATGCTGGTGACATTTCTGAGGGTTTCAAAACTTCTCTAAGTGGTTTCACTGCAATGTGGAACGCCGTTCGGACTCGGCTATAAAAAGGAGGTCCCTTGTCATTGAGCTTAACATGGAATCGGGCGGCGCTCAGTGATAAGAGAGAAGTTCACCACTGTGGTATCACAATGGACTGAATAGTCTAAGTGAGCCTGATATATCGGGCTGCCACTACACCTAACCTAACTGAACCTAATTGCCAAAGAGGTCAGCTGAAAATATTCACCCGTAATAGGCCAACGGAAGTCAAGCGCCGCCATGGTAATGGTGTGGGCTGCCGATGATAGCTCCCAATTCCTACTCATTGACCGTGGGGTAAAAATATTGTAGGAAAATTTCCTAAAGACAGTAATGAAGCCGTGGGCAGCCAAACATTTCGTCCGCGGACCATGCATATTCCTGCAGGACTCAGCACCATCGAACTTGACACGCGTCATCTAAGAAAGCCATAAAAATTATGTTCCTCGCTTTATTTTCCGGATCTCAATTCGTCGGACTTTTGCGCCTGGGCCATTTCGAAGAATAACATTTGCACTACATTCAAACAAAAGTTTACTTGGATTCAAAGATTTTGACCTTCTCTTAAAGATTTTGGTATTGATTCCGAGCCAAAGATGCGGCTTCTAAAGACGTTTTTTAGCAACCTATCTGGCCTTAAATCTACGATCAATAAAATTAAAATTATGATTCAGATCTCATTTATCGAATTTTCATTTTCGTTTCGCGGTATGTTAATAAAGCTATTCACGTATAAACAAATGCAAGTTTAAAAATCCAAATTATAGCGGATAACTCAAAGTAAAAATGTTTTCTTAATTGCAAACAAAAAAAAAACTTTAAACCAAAGATGCTAAATTTTCAAAATAAGTCTTAGCCTATATTTGAAGCTTTTTCATCTTAAATCTAAAGATTCAATATTTCAGTTAATTTAAGGACGATTTCTTTAAATGAAAAAGGCGTTTCTTTATTTTAAGGAAAATTTTCCGTAGGTCAAAAACATGCAACTTTAATGGAGGGGCGCAAATTTACAAAATTTGTGTCCAAAATTTAATGAAAACAAATTTTGAAGTAAAGATTTTAAACTTTGTTTTAATTAAAATTTCATTATTTTAAAGAAATTTGTCCTTAATATTTTTTAAATTGCGCATCCTAAAATTTAGGTTGCATAATCTTTAATATCACGTAAATATTTTATTCAGTGTAAGTACAAGGCCATAATTCGCGACTACGCTTTGTATGCAATGCAAGCTTGCTAAGCGTTGCACCGCGGTGGCTCCCAGTCTCAATTCCTTGATACGTGATTTTCGTTTCGGTATATAATGGTGTTCTTATCGCTCCTTGAAATATCGAATATATTGTAAATACGTAAAACCCACTGTACGAGTACTTCCCTCTATGTATAACAATAAGGTACCAATTATTATACCCTGCGCCACACTGTGGAACAGGGTATTATAAGTTAGTGCATATGTTTGTAACACCCAGAAGGAGACGAGATAGATACATGGTATCTTTGGCAATAATGCTCAGGGTTGGTCCCTGAGTCGATATAACCATGTCCGTCTGTCCGTCCGTCTGTCCGTCCGTCCGTCCGTCCGTCTGTCTGTGAACACATTTTTGTGATCAAAGTCTAGGTCGCAGTTTAAGTCCAATCGCCTTCAAAGTTGGCACATGTTCCTAATTTGGATCAGAATAGAACCCTATTGATTTTGGAAGAAATCGGTTCAGATTTAGATATAGCTTCCATATATATATCTTTCGCCCGATATGCACTAATATGGACCCAGCAGCCAGAGTTTTATACCGATTGGCTTGAAATGTTGTTCAAACATAACACTTAGTCGTATAGTCAAGTGTGCAAAATTTTATTGAAATCGGTTCAGATTTAGATATAGCTCCCATATATATCTTTCGCCCGATATGGACTTATATGGCCCCAGAAGTCAGATTTTTGGCCGAATTTGGTTGAAATTTTTCACTAGGAGTATAATTAGTAGTATAGTCAAGTGTGCAAAATTTGATTTTAATCGGTTCAGATTTAGATATAGCTCCCATATATATATCTTTCGCCCGATATGGACTAATATGGTCCTACAAGCCAGAGTTTTGACCCAATTTGGTTGAAATTTTGTACAGGGAGTAAATTTAGCATTGTAGCTATGCGTGCCAAATTTGGTTGAAATCGATTCAGATTTAGATATAGCTCCCATATATATCTTTCGCCCGATATGCACTTATATGGACCCAGAAGCCAGAGTTTTATCCCGATTAGCTGGAAATTTTGCACAAGGAGTACAATTGGTAGTATAGTCATGTGTGCCAAATTTGATTGAAATCGGTTCAGATTTAGATATAGCTTCCATATATATTTTTCACCCGATATGGACTTATATGGCCCCAAAAGCCAGAGTTTTGGCCCAATTTGGTTGAAATTTTGCACTAGGAGTACAATTAGTAATATAGTCATGTGTGCTAAATTTGATTGAAATCGGTTCAGATTTAGATATAGCTCCCATATATATGTTTTTCTGATTTCGACAAAAAAGGTCAAAATACCAAAATGTTCCTTCTTAAATCGCCACTGCTTAGTCGAAAAGTTGTAAAAATGACTCTAATTTTCCTAAACTTCTAATACATATATATCGAGCGATAAATCATAAATAAACTTTTGCGAAGTTTCCTTAAAAGTGCTTCAGATTTAAATGTTTCCAATATTTTTTTACTAACATTGTGTTCCAACGTAGTGCATTAGCCGACTTAAATTTTGACTCTATAGATTTTGTAGAAGTCTATGAAATCCTGTCCAGATCGAGTGATATTTAAATGTATGTATTTGGGACAAACCTTTATATATAGCCCCCAACACATTTGACGGATGTGATGTGGTATCGAAGATTTAGATCTACAAAGTGGTGCAGGGTATAATATAGTCGGCCCCGTCCGACTTTAGACTTTCCTTACTTGTTTTTGCTTTGAATTTCACTCCTACCGTTCCAGCTGCTGTTTAATTACCATAATTGATGTTCAGAGCCACACACAGACAAACAATACTTGAGACCATTGGCATTGGGACGAATGTGACATGCTTTGGGCTACGGAAGCAGTAGTTTACCAAAAATTAAGGTTCATTGCTTAGGGAGATATGGTAATTGGGGGGATGGGGGTATTTAGAATACATACTTCTCTGGATGTTGGTGTTTTTTGTTAAATATCCGCGGATCCTTGTTTTAGACTTTTTTTGAAAAAAAATATAAAAATTTAAAACATTTTTCATTATTATTAAAATTAGATTGGTAACATAGAACACACCCATTTATGAACCTTAAACCTTTTTTCGTATTATCCTCAAAGTCAATGAGTTTAATCCTCAGGATATATTCGGCTAAGGACCACATGTGGTATTATATTTCATTTACCATCAAGCAACATCATCATTGGGTTACCTTATATCGCGGCAAACATTTAAGATTTCTTAAATAGCCTCATTTAAATATTCAGGTTATCCTTTTGGGGTTTGGTTTTTCCATTTTTAGTTGGTATAACACGTGGCCCATATTGCTTAAGTGTTAGCAAATATTGTTTTACATTTTGTTTACCTCTTAAACTTTCTTTAAATATTAATAGATTTTGTTTTTTGTTTTTCATTTTAGGTAAATATTCAAACAAAAGTAACGAAAATTAAGTCCCTTTTGTAATGCGAGAAGTTTTGAAAAGGGACATTGGGTAAGCAAATGCATGTAAGCGTATTAAAATGATTTCTTTCCTCCACTTTTGTTATACGGGGGTATAACTACTTTATCATTCTTTACATCGAAATAATCTCCTTGTAGGTCTACATGGATATAGTGATGTCCGTCCGTTTGTCGATTGAAATCTCCATATGAAGATTATGCCATCGGAAGCATTACATATCGAGAAAAATATCTGTCTTTCTGGCAACGTGAAGACTATTGTATTGGGTTCATTAAGCAGAATATTTTTCAAGAGAGAATTCACTCCCCAGCATAAAAATTTGAAAATTGTTCCAAAAGGCACAACTTTAAAAGCACTTCCAAAAATGTCCTCCCAAAGATATGCTTTATTTTAACTACACAGGAAGTTCTTTTAATTAAATGTTTATACCCTCCACCATAGGATGGGGGTATATTAACTTTGTCATTCCGTTTGTAACACATCGAAATATTGCTCTAAGACCCCATAAAGTATATATATTCTGGGTCGTGGTGAAATTCTGAGTCGATCTGAGCATTTCCGTCCGTCCGTCCGTCCGTCCGTCTGTTGAAATCACGCTAACTTCCGAACGAAACAAGCTATCGACTTGAAACTTGGCATAAATAGTTGCTATTGCTGTAGGTATTACAAATGGGCCATATCGGTCTACTTTTAAGTATAGCCCCAGACCCCCAAATTTGGCTTGCGATTGCTCTAAAAGAAGCAAATTTCATCCGATCCGTCTGAAATTCGGTACATGGTGTTAGTATATGGTCTCTAACAACTGTGCAAAAATTGGTCCACATCGGTCCATAATTACATATAGTCCCCATATAAACCGATTCCACGATTTGGCTTGCGGAGCCTCTAAGAGAAGCAAATTTAATCTGATTCGGCTGAAATTTGGTACATGGTGTAAGTATATGGTCTCTAATGACCATGCAAAAATTGGTCCACATCAGTCCATAATTATATATAGCCCCCATATAAACCAATCCCCCAATTTGGCTTGGGGAGCCTCTAAGAGAAGCAAATTTCATCCGATCCGGCTGAAATTTGGTACATGGTGTTAGTATATGGTCTCTAACAACCATGCACAAATTGGTCTACATCGGTCCATAATTACATATAGCCCCCATATAAACCGATCCCCCGATTTGGCTTGCGGAACCTCTAAGAGAAACAAATTTCATCCGATCCGGCTGAAATTTGGTACATGGTGTAAGTATATGGTCTCTAATGACCATGCAAAAATTTGTCCACATCGGTCCATAATTATATATAGCCCCCATATAAACCGATCACCAGATTTGACCTCCGGAACCTCTTGGAAGACCAAAATTTATCTGATGCAGTTTAAATTTGGTACGTGGTGTTAATATATGGCCTCAAACACCCATGCAAAAATTGGTCGAAATCGGTCAATAATTATATATAGGCCCCATATAAACCGATCCCCAGATTTGACCTCCGGAGCCCCTTGGAAGAGCAAAATTCATCCGTTTCGGTTGAAATTTGGTACGTGATGTTAGTATATGGTATCCAACATCGTTTTCTACATGGTCACCACCCAAAAATAACATTTTGCTCTTAAAACATGTTTGAGGTGATCCATATTCCTTCTCTGGGTGTAACACTTGCGGGGGTTCTGTTTGTATGGGGGCTATATTAAAAACCATTGACCGATATATCCCATCTTCGAACTGGACCTGTTTGCAGACAAATGGTGATAGGGGTATAATATCCATTTCCGACTATATCTGTGGTCACAACCCTTAACAGCCTAACTCGATTTAGGACACAATTGAGTTATTAGCACCATCGTATTCAGCGTATTTAAATTTATTTGCTCTAAATATTTCATGTTTGTATCTCTTCAAGGAATCTGTAGCAAAGTTTTCCAAAAAATACCTTCTCCTGATTTTCAGTGAAGATTCAAAACTTTAAACTCCTGTACTGAAAATATTGAAAAACAGACTTAGGCTGTTATGGGTTGTGACCACAGTTATAAAGTACATAATTCTTTGATCAAGGGGAAATTCTAAGACGATATAGCTATGACGGTCTGTTTGTTGTAATTACGCTACAACATCCTATAATGACACACGTTTTATAATTTGACACAGATTTGTTTTTTGTTTGCAGGCAGGTCAAGTTCGTAGATGGGATATATCGGTCCAAGTTTTGATATTGTCCCCATAAAAACCGACTTCCCGATTTGGGGTCTTGGGATTATAAGAACCGTTGTTTTTATCCAATTTGCCTGGAATTGGAAATCTACAGGCATTTTAGGGCCATCAAAAGGTGTGCTGAAAATGGTTGCTATCGGTCCATGTTTTGGTATAGCCCCGATATAGACCGATCTCCCGATTTTACTTCTTAGGCTTCTGGAAACATTATTTACTATTCGAATTGCTCGAAATTAGAAATCTAGAGGTATTTCGGGACCGTTAAGTGATGTGTCGAAAATGGTCCGTATCGGCCCATGTTTTGGTATAGCCCACATATAGACCGATTTCCCGATTTTACTTCTTGGGCTTATAAAAACCGTAGTTTTTTTTTGGAAATTGGAAATCTAGGAGTATTTTCGAACTATAAGGAGGTGTGCAAAATATGGTGAGTTCATGTTTTGGTATAGTCCCCATATAGACCGATCTCCCGATTCTACTTCTTGGGCTTCCCTAGTTTTTATCCAATTTGCCTGAAATTGGAAACGTAGAGGTATTTTAGGACCACAAATATGTCAGCCGAATATGGTGTGTATCGACCCATATTTTGGTATAGCCCCCATATATAGACTGATTTCCCGATTTAACTCCTTGGGCTTCATGAAACACCGTAGTTTTTATCCGATTTGCCCGAAAAATCTGCATCGCATTTATTTTTACCGGTCCTTTTGGTAAGGCGGTCTATATCAAGGGTATTCTGTTTGAGAATATTGCAGGCGCAATTATCATTGCTTTAAACTGAAAGTAAAATTTGCCGATTTTACTCCTCGTAATCATTTCAAATCAGGGCGTTATTTCATCATTTACACGATATGTTTATGATTTCTCTAAAACTCAAACAAAATTGGTTCTTATAACTCCAGAATCTGATCTAGTCTTCATAGGTAGAATCTTTCAATTTATCTTCGGGGAGCGTACTGGTTGCACTGATCTGCTTGGGAGAATATCTGTCATCAAACCCCCTGAAATTCTATATATTATCAAGTAACCCCGAACGACGAAGAGTTCTCAAAGTAAACTATTATATTTGATTCATGGTGGTGGGTCTTTAAGATTCGGCCCGACCGAACTTACTGCTGATGTACTTGTTGTTAAATAATTTAGTAATATAAACTATGTATACTGATATAATTAAAGGAAAAAAATTCACAAAATTCATTGAAAATTTTTATTATGGAACTAATTTTCTACACCCTCAAAAAAAAAATCGCTTCTGTAACATATACCCCAAACACATTTTGCTTCAGGCATATATATTTTCAGGATTGGTCCAAACAAAATTTTATTTATATTGTTCAAACATATTATGTTTCACCTTAGGTCATACACTGGTAGAAAAAAAATTTAATGACATTTTCTTTGTGTGGATCTAATTTTAAGGCGCCAATTGGTTAGGTTAGGTTATGTGGCAGCCCGATGTATCAGGTTCATTTAGACTATTCAGTCCATTGTGATACCACAGTGGTGAACTTCTCTCTTATCACTGAGTGCTGCCCGATTCCATGTTAAGCTCAATGACAAGGAACCTCCTTTTTATAGCCGAGTCCGAACGGCGTTCCACATTCCAGTGAAACCACTTAGAGAAGCTTTGAGACCCTCAGAATGTCACCAGCATTACTGAGGTGGGATAATCCACCGCTGAAAAACTTTTTGGTGTTCGGTCGTAGCAGGAATCTAACCCACGACCTTGTGTATGCAAGGCGGGCATGCTAACCATTGCACCACGGTGGCTACCACTTCCATTATTTTATTTTATTCCATTTCCAATTGGTTACTTCCATTATGTTACTTGCAGCATACTCTCTAGTAGAGGTGTCGTGAATCACGACACACGTGAATCACGTGAGTCGTGAACAAAATCCAAAGCAACTCTCGTGAATGTGCGTGAATGGGACTAAAATAAATATTTCGTGCGTGAGCGTGCGTGAGAAATAAAATCGGTTCGTGAATGTGCGTGATTAAGATTTTTGCAAAATCACGCTCACGAAAATAATCAAGATTTAATTTCCACTCGTAAGTTATCTGAAATTAATTTGGCTCTCGAACATATTCTATTTTTGAATATTATTACACTCAAAAAAAAGTGAACTCACTATTTCACTAAAGCCAAATTATCTATATTTTAGTTCATGAACTTATTATATTTGGTAAAAGTTTCATCTACTCTAATAATTTTTTGCGTACGTTAGTTAAATGAACTAAAAGACGGGAAAAAATTATACACAAGTTAAGGACAGACATTTTCTAAATTCGTATTTGTCATAAAATAGTTCATTATTTCATCAAATTTGTAAATTTTACTACAAAAGCGTCCATTGTGAACTTCGTATGTCACTAAAGACATTCTTGCAATTTTGAACTCCAATTTTTTCCTTCAAACTACAAAATTTTCTTTAAAAAGTGAAAAAAGTTATTTATGTCTAATAAATTTTCTTGAATTTGTCGAAAAATATTTACTTATTTTTGTGATATCGGTGCGATGCCAGCGCTTGTAATACTGTTTAGTTAAAAATTTCTAAAAATATTCAAAATTTTCTAAAATTAATCAAAAGTTTTCTTCCTGGTGGGTTCACTGTTTTTTCAGTGTACCTTTGATGATTTCCATTTGGAGAATTTCGTGAGTCTCGTGAATTTGTCGTGAATCACGTGAATTGTCGTGAATCGTGCGTGAACGTGAGTCGTTAAAAGTAATTTGTGCGTGAGAGTGCGTGAGTACTGGTTTTCATTTCGTGAATGTGCGTGAGTGGGATTGGCCACCACACGTATCGTGCGTGAGCATGCGTTAATAAATATTTTGCTTCTTGAATGTGCGTGAGTGTGAGTCACGCGCACACCTCTACTCTCTCGGTCTATCTTTCTAAACACATATATGTTTATAGGCTATTTCTAAATTAATATATGTTTGCATATTATATTTACAAACATTTTATGTTCCAAACATAATATGTTCCAACATATTAACATATATGTCCCAAACATGTTATGCTAGTTTATGAACATTATATGCTTGCACTTAATAGTATTGTGTTAAAAAATTTGAGTTCCAAACATATAATGTTTACACCCAAACATATGAAAAACGGTTTTTTCGTCCATGTATGAATTATGATCATTTCATAGTATTAAGGATTAATTACATTGACCAAATGAAATATTTTCATTTTCGTTTCTTTCAATTGTAAAGAATTTTTCTTTGAGTGGATTTATACAAACGAATAAATAAACTTTTTACACGCGATAGGGTTGAAAATATTCAAACGATTGAATTTTTTTTTTTTTGCAAACAAAAAATTAGTCTTTATTTCTTTAGAATCAAGCATGCCAAATTTATTGACCACTATTTCGCCTTAGCTTAACTCACCCCCACCTAATGTAATTCAATTTAGGATGTTGTTTGGGGATCAACGATGTGCAATATTCTTCTAGAAACTTTAGCTAATATTTATAATAAAAATGTTAATTTTTTTTTTTTGTAACACGTTTTATCCTCAAAACAAGGCCATTAACTGCAACATTTATACCCAGGGAAAAACAACCCCTACCTCGAATACCACCATGAATTCGAGCAGTTGTTGTAACAGGAATTTATTTTTGTTGTTGTTGTTATGATATGATTGCTCTGAGGGATTCTTATTGGTTAAGCACACGGTGTGAGCGTGGAAGCAATGACTTGATCCCAGGGACCACAATCTTAAACGGGTAATTGAACCAAGACACATCAACTCTCCAGCCAATATCCTCTTAGGGTGTTGAAAAATTAAATGAAAAGAATAACAAACAATATACGCATACAGCGCGATAGATGCTCTACGACCCCAACTTAGTACATAGATGGCAGCAGCCAAGAGGCACAGACATTTCAGAACAAGATAGACAAGTGGTCTGGCGTAAGGTAAGAGAATGAGTGAGCAGTAGTATCAATGTCAGTCAGAAAACTAGACAGTCTTTGGCAACATATTGCCATTACAATATGAAATATTGAACATTTACAGATATGCCTCTGTACATAGTCAAGGGTTGCAAGCGAAGGAATCTAAGGGGTAGCTGAAGGGCCCTAATACAACATTTCATATACACCTGACCTTAATAATGAAGACACTTAGCAAAATTTTTTAAAACACTTCCGCGTACAGGTAGTTGCTATTCTCCCTCGCTAATTTTCCCATGGCTGCTAGTACTACTACCTACTTATTTTGCAACAAAGTAAAACGCTATATGTATTTTAATTTTTATAACCTCTACCACAGCAGGGGTATACCAGCATTCCCATTCTGTTTGCAACACATCGAAATATCAGTCTCAAACCCCATAAATTCTGGTGAAATTCTAACTTGATCTAGCTAACAGGTTGGTTGATAAGTCCCCGGTCTGACACATAGATGGCGTCGCTAGTATTAAATGCATATTATTTTTATATAGTACCAACCTTCAAGTGATTCGTGTCAAAATTTGACGTCTGTAAGTCAATTAGTTTGTGAGATAGAGCGTCTTTTGTGAAGCAACTTTTGTTATTAAAAAAAATGGAAAAAAAGGAATTTCGTGTTTTGATAAAATACTGTTTTCTGAAAGGAAAAATATGTAGGAAGCAAAAACTTGGCTTGATAATGAGTTTCCGGACTCTGCCCCAGGGAAATCAACAATAATTGATTGGTACGCAAAATTCAAGCGTGGTGAAATGAGCACAGAGGACGGTGAATGCAGTGGACGCCCGAAAGAGGTGGTTACACAGAAAAAAATTTCATGAAAAATTTTCCAATTAAAATTTTAATTGAGTTTGAATAGATATTCAATTAAAAATTTAATTGAATCAACAAATTTTTTAATTGAAACAAAAATCAATCACAACAATTAATAGTATCAATTAATTTTTTAATTGGATCAATTAATTTTTTAATTGGATCAATTAATGTTTTAATAGGCATTCAATTAAGTTTTTAATTGATACTATCATTTCCGTGATTGAAGACATTTCAATTAAAAAATTAATTGGATCAATTAATTTCGTGATTGAATAAGAAAAAAATTTTTTGTGTGTACCGACAAAAACATCAACAAAATCCACAAAATGATTTTGAATGACCGTCAAATGAAGTTGATCGAGATAGCAGAGGCCTTAAAAATATCAAAGGAACGTGTTGGTCATATCTTTCATAAATATTTGGATATGCGGAAGATCTGTGCAAAATGGGTGCCGCACGAGCTCACATTTGACCAAAAACAACAACGTGTTGATGATTCTGAGCGGTGTTTGCAGCTGTTAACTCGTAATACACCCAAGTTTTTCCGTCGATATGTGACAATGGATGAAACATGGCTCCATCAGTACACTCCTGAGTCCAATCGACAGTCGGCTGAGTGGACAGCGAGCGGTGAACCGTCTTCGAAGCGTGGAAAGACTCAAAAGTCCGCGGGCAAAGTAATGGTCTCTGTTTTTTGGGATGCGCATGGAATAATTTTTATAGATTATCTTGAGAAAGGAAAAACCATCAACAGTGACTATTATATGGCGTTATTGGAGCGTTTGAAGATCGAAATCGCGGCAAAACGGCCCCATATGAAGAAGGAAAAAAGTGTTGTTCCACCAAGACAACGCACCGTGCCACAAGTCATTCAGAACGATGGCAAAAATTCATGAATTGGGCTTCGAATTGCTTCCCCACCCACCGTATTCTCTAGATCTGACCCCCAGCGACTCAAAATGACCTCAGACCTCAAAATGATGCTCGAAGGGAAAAAAATTGGCTGCAATGAAGAGGTGATCGCCGAAACTGAGGCCTATTTTGAGGCAAAACCGAAGGAGTACTACCAAAATGGTATCAATGAATTGGAAGGTCGTTATAATCGTTGTATCGCTTTTTCTTTGTTAGACCGGGGACTTATCAGCCAACCTGTTATGTCCGTTCGTCCGTCTGTCGAAATCACGCTAACATCCAAACCAGAGATGATCTGTATCAAATTTAGTTAGGTTTGCGACTGTCGCAAAGTTGTTAACGTCGTAAATGTAGAAAAAGTAACAAAACGTTGCAAACTCAAAATACTTCAGTCACGTCAGCTGGGCAGCGAATGATGGTATGTTCGAAGAATTTCAATTCACCGGAATGTTCACAAAATTATTGACAGATTAAAAACAAGTAAGTAAAGTAGAAAGTCGGGCGGGGCCGACTATATCATACCCTAAACCACCCTTACTGAATTAGTAATTATAAGCCTTTGTGGGGTAACATTGACATAGGTCTGGGAGATAAACCGCAGTTGCATATTTAAGAGAATTAAGGGGTACATGTTTATGGGTGCTTTGTCTCAATCTAACTATAGCTCATACTCAGTGTTGCCAGGGCAAATGTTCGGTTTACCCTACAAGGACAAAAACAAGTTCCCTAATTTACCATACATTTCCAAACAATTTTCCCTACAATATTTTTCGTTAAATTTAAACAAATTTTACAAAACAATAACAATAAATTCCTATTACCACCACGGTTGCCACAGTTGGTAGAATTCTAAAATCCAGCCATCTTGCAGTCTATAGGGCTTTGCCCAAAACCTACATATAGGGAATTTCCCCTACTTCTAGCAACACAGGCTGTAGTTGATATTGCACCTACGGGGTTAGTATGGCACTAATATTGAGCCCATTATTAAACAAGTAAGGAAAGTCTAAAGTCGGGCGGGACCGACTATATTATACCCTGCACCACTTTGTAGATCTAAATTTTCGATACCATATCACATCCGTCAAATGTGTTGGGGGCTATATATAAAGGTTTGTCCCAAATACATATGCATATCACTGATCTGGACAGAATTTGATAGAATTTTACAAAATCTATAGACTCAAAATTTAAGTCGGCTAATGCACTAGGGTGGAACGCAGTGCTAGTAAAAAATATGGGAAAAAATCTGAAGCAATTTTAAAGAAACTTCGCAAAAGTTTATTTATGATTTGTCGCACGGTATATATGTGTTAGAAGTTTAGGAAAATTAGAGTAAGTTTTACAACTTTTCGACTAAGCAGTGGCGATTTTACAAGGAAAATGTTGGTATTTTGACCATTTTTGTCGAAATCAGGAAAACATATATATGGGAGATATATATGTAAATCTGAACCGATTTCAACCAAATTTGGCACGCATAGCTACAATGCTAATTCTACTCCCTGTGCAAAATTTCAAATAAATCGGTGCAAAAAATTGGCCTCTGTTGTCATATGAGTGTAAATCGGGCGAAAGCTATATATGGGAGCTATATCTTAATCTGAACCGATTTCAACCAAATTTGGCACGCATAGCTACAATGCTAATTCTGCTCCCTGTGCAAAATTCCAATTAAATCGGAATAAGAGATTGGCCACTGTGGTCATATGAGTGTAAATCGGGCGAACGATATATATGGGAGCTATATCTAAATCTGAACCGATTTCAACCAAATTTGACACGCATAGCTACAATGCTAATTCTACTCCCTGTGCAAAATTTCAACTAAATCGGAGCAAAAAATTAGCCTCTGTGGTCATATGAGTTTAAATCGGGCGAACGATATATATGGGAGCTATATCTAAATCTGAACCGATTTCAACCAAATTTGGCACGCATAGCAACAATGCTAATTCTACTTCCTGTGCAAAATTTCAACCAAATTGGGGTAAAACTCTGGCTTCTGGGACCGTATTAGTTCATATCGGGCGAAAGATATATATGGGAGCTATATCTAAATCTGAACCGATTTCAATAAAATTTAGCACACTTGACTACACTACTAATTGTACTCCATGTGCAAAATTTCAACCAAATTGAGCCAAAACTCTGGCTTCTAGGACCATATTAGTCAATATCGGGCGAAAGATATATATGGGAGCTATATCTAAATCTGAACCGATTTCAATAAAATTTAGCACACTTGACTACACTACTAATTGTACTCCATGTGCAAAATTTCAACCAAATTGAGCCAAAACTCTGGCTTCTAGGACCATATTAGTCAATATCGGGCGAAAGCTATATATGGGAGCTATATCTAAATCTGAACCGATTTCAATCAAATTTTGCACACTCGACTATACTACCAATTGTACTCCTAGTGCAAAACTTCAACCAAATTCGGCCAAAAATCTGGCTTCTGGGGCCATATAAGTCCATATCGGGCGAAAGATATATATGGGAGCTATATCTAAATCTAAATCGATTTCAACCAAATTTAGCACGCATAGCTACAATGCTCGATTTTGTCAATTTTGACCATTGAAACCTTATTTGTTAACTAGCGTTCTTACTCAAACTTGGCTTACTCTAATATTTTATAGCACTGACAATATGTGCTAAAAATCATCAAAATCGGTTCACAATTAGATATAGATTCCATATATATGTATCGTCCGATTTTGCCAAATCTGGTCGTAAAACCCTTATTTATCAAGAGATCCCACTCAAAGTTGACTAAATGTAATCCTTTATAGCACTAACTGTATGTACAAAATTTTATCGAAATCGGTTCATATGTATCAGCCGATTTTGCCAAATATGGCCATAAAGACCTCATTTTGTAAGCGATCTTACTCAAACTTGGCTTACTCTAATATTTTATAGTACTGACAATATGTGCTAAAAATCATCAAAATCGGTTCAGATTTTGATATAGCTCCCATATATATGTATCGTCCGATTCAAAACTCAATCGTCCGATTCAATACTCAATGTTGGCTAAATGTAATCTTCTATAGCATTAACTGTATGTGCAAAATTTCATCGAAATCGGTTAATATTTAAAAATAGCTCCCATATGACCCTAATAACCTTATTTTTGACAATATAGGCCTCATTTATTAACTGATCGTACTCAAATTTTTCACAAGGTAACCTTCTATGAATCGCTCGATTTTCCTAAATCTGGCCATAATACTCAAATTTATTATATGTAGCTCTTACATAAATATATTTCCCAAGTTTCACAAATTGGGATTTATTGCTCACACTAATTGAACGATTTCCTCTTTTTATTTAATAGTGGACTCAATATTACTGGCATACTAACTCTGTAGGTATTTCTGTTCAGATTGTGATAAAACTCTCATAAGTTTGTACCCCTTAATGTTAATGCGGTTAATCTCCCTAACCTATACCATCGATACCCCACAAACTATGTTTACTAATTCAATAGGGGTGGTATAGGGTATGATATAGTTGGTCCCGCCCGACTTTCTACTTTACTTAGTTGTTGTTTTTTTATTTTTGTTCTTCAAAAACAAGTCGGAACATTAAATTAAATTTTAGAATCAGCTTAGTTTGTTTGTTTGACTTGGCTATATTTGGCACGAATTATGGCCTTAAAACGGTCGACAAAACCATGGCATGTTGCATGAAAGTGACTCTTTGATATTTTGGGCCATTCCCGACGAAGCGCCCCCGTGAGATCATCAACACTTTGACATTTTTTAGTGCCAAAGTGTTGATGATGCCTCAGCCGAATTTAGATCCGGACTTTTCGGTGGCCATTGTTCGGCAGAAATGAAGCGAGGAACCTCCTTTTGAAGCCATTCATGGTTGACGCATACATAGTGTGATTGTACTAAGTCCTCTTGAAATGTCCATTATCTGTGTCCGAAATGTTTCTGCCCACGGCTACAATATCTCTATGCCAATGCCTCAGGCGAATTTAGATCCGGACTTTTCGGTGGCCATTGTTCGGCAGAAATGAAGCGAGGAACCTCCTTTTGTCGAACATATCCCATATATTGTGCACATTATAAGTTAAGTCCGAAGGCATAATCGATACTGCTGCATGTTTATGGAATCGATAACACATTTACCGATTATTTAGTCATAGCCGACAAGTCGTATCGATCCGACACACTGTAAGGTTCTTTACAAACACCGACATTCCGTCCGGAATAACTAATAGTCTGTAAAGCGCATAACGCAGCCCACACCATTGTCTTCGACAGTGTTTTAGTTCTGGTGACCAAGCGATTGTGTAAATTTTCAGCTGACATCTTTGGCAGGTAAACGCAATCATTTTGTTTGTTCATAATCTGCTCAGTTTGGAATGACTTCTCATCGGAGAAAACCAAATTCGGTAACTGGCCACTTTCGTGGCACCTTCTGGGCTCTTTTTCGAGTCTAACTTCCTTTGTGCATCGATGATCTCTTGCACTTTTTTGAACTTGAATGGCTTTAATCCAAGTTCAGTTTTTAAGAGAAAAGTTGCATCACAATGGACTGAATAATCGAAGGGATCCTGATACATCGGGCTGCCACCTAACCTAAGCTAATTTTTCAATATGTATGTGCAGTTCACAGGCAAGTTTTAAAACCTTGCTGCGTGGATTTTTATCAACTCTGACCTTCACTTTTCGAATCATTTGTGGTGTTGTTACCGTTTTTTGGGTCCACTTTTTAGGCGCAATGATACGAGAAACAAACGATTTTGTTCACTCGAACGATAGCCACGTGTGGTTTTCAAGTCACACTATCATGCTTAAATTTCATCACGAATAACTTTATATGTACACCCAGAAAAGGAAATCAGATAAATGATGTCGAAGAAAATAACATGGTTGCGACAAATATGTTACAGGTTCAACGTCCAAAAATACAATTTTGCTCTAGGAGGTGATCATACCTAGAGCAAAATTGTATTTTTTAAACGTTGAACCTGTAACATATTTGTCGCAACCATGTTATTTTCTCCGACATCATTTATCTGATTTCGACAAACATTTTATGTTTGGGGAGAAAACAACATTTTCCAGCAAAAAAATTGTTTTCTCTCCATCTAAAAATAGCATAACAAGAGGTGATCATATTCCTTTTCTGCGTATGCACGCAAAAAAATACTTCTTTCCTACCAAAGGAAGTTTTAGACAAACAAAGTTCGTTTCTCATTTGCTTTTCGCTGTAAGGAAGTGTATTTGGAAGAAAAGTATATACTTTTTGTGATAAACGTTTATTCTTTTCCAGGATGTAAAAGCAATTTCATAAAGACAAACTCAAAAAAAACATTGTTTTCTTGCTAATAGCATTTTCCCTCACATTTTTCTCACATCCACGAGGTTTTTTAGTTCTTAACTTCTTTTCCTGTAATACCAACAATGTAGAAGAAATTATACGATTTCATAAATTTTTAATTTTTTTTTTACCTTTCGCCTGGACGAAGAATCGAACCGCGGGCCATGCACTTTGTAAGCCAACACACTAACCACTGAGCTATGTACCTGTTATGGTCATCAATAGATAAATATCCATATAAGTTATATTTGTTTAGCATAGCTTGCGGCGCCCACGAACCGAATAAACAAAGTTTATTTAACAGAAACAAATATTTAGTTTGGCACCGTGGAGCAGTGGTTGCTACGTCCGACTTGCATGTCAAGGGTCGTGGGTTCGATCCCTGCTTCGACCAAAGTTTTTTTTTGTTTTTTTTTTTCAACATTACATTGTACTATATTAAATTTTGAACTGTAAAATGTGTCTTATTAAAGACCTAAAGTCTGAAAAGAACAGTTTGATATAAACGAAATGGACTGTGTTGTTGTTTCAAAAATAACTTTTTATACCCTCCACCATAGGATGGGGGTATATTAACTTTGTCATTCCGTTTGTAACACATCGAAATATTGCTCTAAGACCCCATAAAGTATATATATTCTGGGTCGTGGTGAAATTCTGAGTCGATCTGAGCATGTCCGTCCGTCCGTCCGTCCGTCTGTTGAAATCACGCTAACTTCCGAACGAAACAAGCTATCGACTTGAAACTTGGCACAAGTAGTTGTTATTGATGTAGGTCGGATGGTATTGCAAATGGGCCATATCGGTCCACTTTTACGTATAGCCCCCATATAAACGGACCCCCAAATTTGGCTTGCGATTGCTCTAAAAGAAGCAAATTTCATCCGATCCGGCTGAAATTTGGTACATGGTGTTAGTATATGGTCTCTAACAACCATGCAAAAATTGGTCCATATCGGTCCACTTTTACGTATAGCCCCCATATAAACGGACCCCCAAATTTGGGTTGCGATTGCTCTAAGAGAAGAAAATTTCATCCGATCCGGCTGAAATTCGGTACATGGTGTTGGTATATGGTATCTAACAACCATGTAAAAATTGGTCCATATCGGTCCATAATTATATACAGCCCCCATATAAACCGATCCCCAGATTTGACCTCCGGAGACTCTTAGAGGAGCAAAATTCATCCGATCCGGTTGAAATTTGGTACGTGGTGTTAGTATATGGTCTCTAATAACCATGCAAAAATTGGTCCTCATCGGTCCATAATTATATATGGCCCCCATATAAACCGATCCCCAGATTTGGCCTCCGGAACCTCTTAAAGGAGCAAAATTCACCCGATCCAGTTGAAATTTGCAACGTGGTGTTAGTATAAGGCCGCTAATAACCATGTCAAAATTGATCCATATCGGTCTATAGTTATATGTAGCCGATCCCCAATCACACAAAAATTGGTCCATATCGGTTCATAATCATGGTTTCCACTCGAGCCAAAAATAATGTACCAAAATTTTTTTTTTATAGAAAATTTTGTCAAAATTTTATATATATAGAAAATTTTTTCAAAATTTTATTTCTATAGATTATGTGTCTGATTTCGGCAAGCATATTATTTTTGGCGAGAAAAGAACATTTTTGCCATAAACATGTTACATGGTCACCATCCAAAAATAACATTTTGCTCTCGAAACATGGTTGAGGTGATCATATTCCTTCTCTGCGTGTATATACGTATTTAATCGGCCTTTTTTAGTTAAACCCTCGGACAGACACATGAGTCTGGCCAGACCTTTTTCGATTCTAATTGTAATTAAAATACATTTATAATATAGCTAGTGACTTGAAACTTCTGGTACCCTCCTAAAATTTTATTACCTATCGATGTGTGAAAAAATCAGGACGGAAAATGCGACAGTAATAATGTAATAATATCAACAAAATAGCATTTTTCCCATATAAATACATTAAAATACATAATGGGTCTGGCCAGGCCCCATGTGTTACGAATGTGACTATCGAAACATGTGTATGACGGAGGGTTAATATATACCACGTATGGACTATGTGGTATATATTTCGGTGTTAGGAAGATTTAAGATACCTTGCCATCGGCTTCAGTAGAAGTTTCTATGGTGGAGGGTACATAAGCTTCGGCCTGGCCGAACTTACGGCCGTTTATACTTGTTTTTATTGAAAAAATAAAATTTTTGTAACAAACGAATTTTTTTGGTAATAAAAGTAAAATTTTCGAAGCAATTCAAAAAACTCTAACAAAAGAAAAACGTTTACGGTACACGTTTTCCAAACGTTTTTTTTTTTCTTTGCTTGTGAATACAATAGATCAAAATGCTTTTCTAAGCTTGTTATCTATAAAAAGAACTGTAAAAGGAATAATAAAATATTTACAGATTTATTAGCTGTTAGACTATTTACAAATGATAGCAACCTGAAGTTATTAGCCACACCCAGAGAATGAATATGATCACCCCAAACATTTTTCAATGGAAAATGTTAGTTTTAGAGGGGAACATGTAGGATGTTTATTGGAAACATTTTCGTGCAAATTATATATCTGATGTCGGCAACCATGTATATGTTTGGCAAGAAAACAAAATTTTTGCGCAAACATGTTACATGTTCCTCGTCCAAAAATAACATTTTGCCATTGAAATATGTTTGGGTTGACGTGCAACCAGTTTATTTTATTAGGTCCTAATACTCAGGCTTTATCTAATTCGACCTCTAGAATCTCACATGTTTATATAATTTATGTGTGTATTGAACTTTGTATATGCTGCACGCATAAATACATAAACACACACACACACCGAAAGATGGGAACACTATGTCACAAAATCCTGCTGTACGACGTCAGACGTCAGTGTCATATCAGTGTCATCAACACATGTCACTGTTAAATGATTTTTCTCGGTCTATGCAAAAATCTGAAACAAACCATCATCCATCCACCCTGACTGGCGGTCTTTTTGCATCCTTACATCCCCTTATGACACAACCAAATACCATCAAAAAGGACGGTAATGAGGGATGGAAACATAGTAGTAGACGACAACCACCATCACAACATCATAACAAAACTGATGCCACAACTTTCCTCCGGAGCAATGGGAAAATGATTTTTACGTGTATTGGACGTATAAGAAAAACGCAAAATCACGAGAGGAGGACAAAGCCTTAATGACATTTTAAATGTATGCTTCGTTTTCCATAGAATCTAGAACACGGGATGGTTGTCACATTTCTGATGCACATCCCCTGCCATCCCTGATATACTGGTCAATGGGAAAAAAAAGTCATTTAAAATTACAAAAATAGTACTTTGTGCAATACTGGCTCTGACTACTCCTTTTTGGGTACCACCACATTCATTCGTAGTTATACTGTGTTGTGGTGGCAAACGATATGACTGACAAGCCTGTTGGTTGACTATGTCAGTTGCCTGCATTCATCTTTTCACTTTCTATGAGGCAAGGCACATGATGCAGTGCATTTAATATTTGATTACCGCAACAAATTCTAGTTCTACAACTATGGTGTGTGGTATGGTATGGTGCTGGTAATGATAGTTCCAGGATTGCTTACATGCAAGACACACCAACCACCCACCATATAAGGAAGTTTAACTCAGTTCAGTCTGCATTCGGACTGAATAGCACACCTTCTGTGGAAGTTGTCTACAAACTCGTCTTAAGTTGTCAACACATTTTTCAACCATAAATGCTGCTGCTGTCACCATAGCACTGAATTCTTAATTCTCATTCTTTTGTATCGGAAGATTTCCTTCAAATGGGAACTGCAACAGACAGAGGCTTTGAAACTATAGAGGGCCTAATGTATTTTTCAGCAAATTGGTTTTTAATTTCAATTAATTTTCGCTTTAATTTTAATTTAATTTATTTTTGAATTGAATTATATTTAACTTAAATAAATGCGGCCATTGTTCCATTTTGTCGTGGAGCCGAAATTTTCCGACTGAACGTAAATCTAAAAAAAATCTTAATTCGTAGTCGAAGGCCCTCTCACAGGCCTATCATTGATTTTCATATACAACTATTATCCCCCACATAGACTTCAGTGGCATGGTATCTTTTAACCATGTTTGGATGTGAAATTCATTGAAAACTGTCTGCAATTGCACATACCTTAAATTCCTTGTGTGAACAACGTCATTGATAAGAGATGTATGGTACTTAGCAGAGTCGAGAATAGCAATTGCACCACTAGCCTTCAAGACGTCACTGGCTAATGGTCTAATTCACTAGATGATTTTTTCAATATTTAATTTTCCTTATGAAGTTTGTCTCCTTTTCATTTTATTCTGGTTATGGAATTTTATAAAATAAAATTAAAACATAGTAGTCTTCTTTTTGAGATTTAATATGGGAGAAAGGAATGTAGGCAAGATCGCATATTTTTAAGATAGGGTGAAGATTGCAGCCAGATAGATGGGACTCGATTAAAAAAAAAAAAAAACTAACGAAAATAGAAAGGTCGAATGTACATGTAGACATGAAACATGGTAATCACGATCATATTCGAGCAGCAAACTATGTTAACTTGATTAACACTTTTTTGATGCAATCATTTTTATACCCTTCACCATAGGATGGGGGGTCATTCCGTTTGTAACACATCGAAATATTGCTCTAAGACCCCATAAAGTATATATATTCTTGGTCGTGGTGAAATTTTGAGTCGATCTGAGCATGTCCGTCCGTCTGTTGAAATCACGCTAACTTCCGAACGAAACAAGCTATCGACTTGAAACTTGGGACAAGTAGTTGTTATTGATGTAGGTCGGATGGTATTGCAAATGGGCCATATCTGTCCACTTTTACGTATAGCCCCCATATAAACGGACCCCCAGATTTGGCTTGCGGATCCTCTAAGAGAAGCCAATTTCATCCAATCCGGCTGAAATTTGGTACATGGTGTTAGCAAATATTGGTCCACATAGTTTCATAATTATATATAGCCCCCATATAAACCGATCCCCAGATTTGACCTCTGGAGCTTCTAAAAGAAGCAAATTTCATCCGTTCCGGCTGAAATTTGGTACATGGTGTTAGTATATGGTCTCTAACAACTATGCAAACATTGGTCCACATCAGTCCATAATTATATATAGCCCCCATATAAACCGATCCCCAGATTTGAGCTCCGGAGCCTCGTGGAAAAGCAAAATTCATCCGATTCGGTCGAAATTTGGTACGTGGTGTTTGTATGTTGTCTCTAACAACCATGCAGGAATTGGTCCATATCGGTCCATAATTATATATAGCCCCCATATAAACCGATGTCCAGATTTGATTTGCGGAGCGTTTAAGAGAAGCAAATTTCATCCGATCCGGCTGAAATTTAGTACGTGGTGTTAATATATGATCTATAATAACCATGCAGGAATTGGTCCATATAATTATATATAGCCCCCATATTCGTTACTGACCTATAGGGTCCCTTCTGGCCCAATTGTAATATAGAATTATATTTAATTAAATTGTTATATTTTGTAATGTCCCGGCTGCTATTAGCCGTGTAAATAAATAAATAAATAAAAAAATAAAAATAAAATATAAACCGATGCCCAGATTTGATTTGCGGAGCGTTTAAGAGAAGCAAATTTCATCCGATCCGGTTGAAATTTGGTATGTGGTGTTAGTGTGTGGTCTCTAACAACCATGCAGGAATTGGTTCATATCGGTCCATAATTATGAAGCCCCCATATAAACCGATCCCCAGATTTGACCACCGGTACCATTTGGAGAAGCAAAATTCATCCGATCTGGTTGAAATTTGGAACGTGGTGTTAGTATATGATATGTTATTTAACAACCATGCCAAAATTGGTCCATATCGATCCATAAACATATATAGCCCCCACGCAAACCGATCCCCAGATTTGGTTTTGGAGCCTCTTGGAGGAGCAAATTTCATTCCAGTCAGTTGAAATTTGGTACATTGTGCTAGTATATGGCCGTTAACAACCATGCCTAACTAGGTTCATATCGGTCTATAGTTATATATAGCCCTCAGATAAATCGATACCCAATCACACAAAAATTGGCCCATATCAAGTTCATACACACAGAGTACAGATTGGTTGTGATAATCGAATTTATTGCCAACCTCCTTTTGGCAGTTACAACAACTATCTGCTGGCAGTTGTGATACCCGACAAATTCGGTCGACTCAATCGAATTATGGGAATTCCAACTAATACTATATATGGAGTTGGTTGTATTAGACAATGAAATTGGTCGTTGTTCCTTTCATCATTTGGTTGTATCACCCAACTTTACTAGCACCTTAACCGAATTGAAAATTATTTTTTCCCTCAAAATATTTTATTTTATTTATATTTTAAATGATAGAAACGTACACAAAATCACATTATACCTAAATTAAATACATCGATAACCATTTAAAAAAAATTTCACCTTTGAAAGTATAGCCGCTAGCATGAATTACAGAATTGACAGGTAATGGGAGTTAAATCTTTGGGACTCTTAGTACGTTAGTAAATGGAGACCGACCTGAGCATATAGTGGTATACCGTAAAAATGGGCCAACATTGCCAGTCTAAAAACACTACGAATTAATTCAGAATATTAGTGTGGAGTTTTAAAACATAAATAAAGATCTACTCGCCACGGTCAATTGCTTTGCGGTTTCATAGATAAAAGGCAGACTTGGAGATGAATTTTTCCAATAGAGCCGCATTAAAGTCGTTACATGATTTAAACTTTTGCTATTTAAGACAATAAAATTGTTCTTTATGCCTTGAGTATCCTGAAGCCTGCGTGAGTTGTTCGTAAAAATATTTGACTGCCAGTCCACCCAGGAGTCAAATAAACTTAGAAGCGGCTGAAAGCTTTTCCGTTTTCAGTGGTTTTTATTTTAAATGAAAAAAAACACGTTTTCCTTCAACATGGAATAATTGGTACTAACCTTATTGACATTTAAAAGTATTTCCAAAGATATTCGGTTGTGAATATCAATTGAAAGTGCTGAATACTAAATGACAGTTATTTAGGGTTTATAAAATTGGTTGTGCGTATCGATTTCGATTAAATTTTTCAAAAGAGAGACATTTAGTTCAGGTAACTATTTGACTTGTATTACAAACAAAAATCTATAATAATAAGCGCCAAATGGTAGAAGGAACTATATTATAGTTGTAAATAGAGTAAATAAATTGACACAACTGTGATTTCATTGTAAGTACAGAATTTTCGTTACAACAATCGATTTTCAACCAATATCTTCTCTGTGTGTAATTGTATATAGATAGCCCCCATATTTCAATTCTGGCTCTCTAAGTACCGTGCAAAGGTCCATATCGGTTCGCAATTATTTGTGGACTTACCTATACATACCTTTTTTGTGTGTAATATGTATCTCGACTAACTTACAATTTAGAAGACGATGTTAAGAAGTTTTAAGATACCTTACCATCGGCACGTATTACCACAAACCAAGTAATTCGATTTTGGATGAGAATCTGTAGTAGAAGTTTCTATGCAATCCATGGTGGAAGGAGCCACCGTTTTGCAATGGTTAGCATGCCCGCCTTACATACACAAGGTCGTTGGTTCCATTCCTGCTTCGACCGAACACCAAAAAGTTTTTCAGCGATGGATTATCCCACCTCAGTAATGCTGGTGACATTTCTGAGGGTTTCAAAGCTTCTCTAAGTGGTTTCACTGCAATGTGGAACGCCGTTCGGACTCGGCTATAAAAAGGAGGTCCCTTGTCATTGAACTTAACATGGAATCGGGCAGCACTCAGTGATAAGAGACTGAATAGTCTAAGTGAGCCTGATACATCGGGCTGCCACCTAACCTAACCTAACCTATGGTGGAGGGTACATAAGATTCGGCCTGGCCGAACTTACGGACGTATATACTTGTTTTAATTGAATTTACTTCAATAAAAAAAGGAGGTCCCTTGTCATTGAGTTTAACATGGAATCGGGCAGCACTCAGTGATAAGAGACTGAATAGTCTAAGTGAGCCTGATACATCGAGCTGCCACCTAACCTATGGTGGAGGGTACATAACATTCGGCCTGGCCGAACTTACGGACGTATATACTTGTTTTAATTGAATTTACTTCAATCACGAAAATGCTGGTATCAATTATAGAATAAATTGGAAATTAAAAATATTCTTTACTAAAAACTTAAATGACTTCTTCGGCACTTTCATTTAATCATTTAATGGATTCAATTAAAATTTTTATTGATTTTAGTCGCAAAAATCGTTTCGTTTTTTAAAAGAGATAATCGACTATTTATTGTATTATTATTATTTTTTTTTTAATAATTGTTTAACATTTCCATAAAACAAATCCTGTAATTTGTATAAGAATAGGAGTATTTTCTAAATGTTCCGATTATAGTTATCTTTAGATTGTAAGACGATATAATCATGTCCGTCTGTCTGTCTGTCTGTTGTAATCACGCTCCAGCCTTCAATAATGGCACTATCGTCGTGAAATTTGGCACAGATTCGTCTTTTGTCTGTACGCAGGCCAAGTTCGAAGATCGGTCCAGGTTTTGATATAGCTCCCATATAAACCGATCTCTCGATTGGGGGTCTTAGCTTCTAGAAACCGCAGTTTTTATCCGATTTGTCTGAATTTCGTGTTCCCATTTATTATATCTCCCTTATAAACCCGCCCTCCGTTTTGGGGTCTAGATTCTGTAGGTTTTTCAGAACCACAATTTGGTGTGTATCGGTGCATGTTTTTGACATAGCACCCATATAGAATGATCTTCCGATTTAACTCCTTGGGCTTATATAAACTGTAGTTGTTATCAAGTTTGCCTGAAATTTTAACGGATTTAGTTTTTATCGGTCCATTTGGTAAGGCCTCCATATAGACCGATGTCACTTCTTGTGGGTATAGAAGGCTCACTGATTATGAAAATTCCATGAAACTTAAAGCTAAATTTCCAGATTTTATTTCTTCTAATCATTTTAAAATGGGGGTACAAATCTACAGAGTATGGATTTCAAATCAAGGCGTTAGTTCATTATTTTCTTGTGCACGTACACGAGATGTTTGTGATTCCTCTGATCTAGTCTTCATTGGTAGAATCTTTTAATTTATCTTCGGGAAACGTACTGATTGAACTGGACTGCTTAGGAAAATATCTGTCATCAAGCCCACCTGAAATTCTATATATCATCAAGTAACCCGCTACAACGAAGAGTTTTCAAAGGAAACAATTATATTTGATTCATGGTGTTGGGTATTTCAGATTCGTCCCGTTCGAACTTACTGCTGTATATACTTGTTTTAAGTCAGTCAAGTTTTCAAAATATTTGTTTGACATTTTTTCTGTGTACCATTGGTGGCAATTGTATTCTCCTATAGACTATGAAAATTGTCGTCATTATGTCTGAATGCAGAAACATATTTGCAATGGCAATGCCGCCATTAAAGCTGGCTAGCGAAAAAGGAAACTTTACAACCCACCACCATTACCCATTTAAAACGACAAAAAGTCTGACAATGATATTGACTGATATTGATGACAGTAGTTATACACTTCTGATTGAGATGGTTAACAGGAACTAGTAAGCTGAAGACTAAAACTGAAAATAATAACTGCAACGATGATTGTAGGGAAGTTTATGCTGTGTTCCATGATTGCTTTCAACTTAGATTTTCCTTTTCTCTTTTTTTGTGGTTTACACAGTCTCACATAAGTTTACATACCCTTGAGGTTTTTACCTTATAACTAAACATGTTTCTTGTTGTTGTTTATAATCCAGACTAAAAAAATCTTCTTGAAAATTGTCAGATACTTTGTTTTTCAAATTAATTTACAAAATATTAAGCATATATATGCATATTTTATTATATTTTATTAATTAAAGAAAATACAATTTCTTAAACCGTATGTAAACTTGTGTAAGACTGTGTATATTCCCTTTAATTTCTTATTCTAAAAAAAAGTGTCTAGTTTGCATTACCAATATTTCTTTCCTGAAGTTGCTTGCCCTCATAGTTTGTTTTTATACCCTCCACCATAGGATGGGGGTATATTAACTTTGTCATTCCGTTTGTAACACATCGAAATATTGCTCTAAGACCCCATAAAGTATATATATTCTGGGTCGTGGTGAAATTCTGAGTCGATCTGAGCATGTCCGTCCGTCCGTCCGTCCGTCCGTCCGTCCGTCTGTTGAAATCACGCTAACTTCCGAACGAAACAAGCTATCGACTTGAAACTTGGCACAAGTAGTTGTTATTGATGTAGGTCGGATGGTATTGCAAATGGGCCATATCGGTCCACTTTTACGTATAGCTCCCATATAAACGGACCCCCAAATTTGGCATGCGAGGCCTCTAAGAGAAGCAAATTTCATCCGATCCGGCTGAAATTTGGTACATGGTGTTAGTATATGGTCTCTAAAAACCATGCAAAAATTGGTCCATATCGGTCCATAATTATATATGGCCCCCATATAAACCGATCCACCGATTTGGCTTGCAGAGCCTCTAAGAGAAACAATTTTCATCCGATCCGGCTGAAATTTGGTACATGGTGTTAGTATATGGTCTCTAACAACCATGCAAAATTTGGTTCATATCGGTCCATAATTATATATAGCCCCCATATAAACCGATCCCCCGATTTGGCTTGCGGAGCCTCTAAGAGAAGCAAATTTCATCCGATCCGGCTGAAATTTTGTACATGGTGTTAGTATATGGTCTCTAACAACCATGCAAAAATTGGTCCATATCGGTCCATAATTATATATAGCCCCATATAAGCCGATCACCAGATTTGACCTTCGGAGCCTCTTGGAAGAGCAAAATTCTTCCCATTCGGTTGAAATTTGGTACGTGATGTTAGTATAGGGTATCCAACAACCATGCAGGAATTGGTTCCTATCAGTCCATAATAATCGTCCATAATATAAACCGATCCCCAGTGCCTTTTGGAGAAGCAAAATTCATCCGATATGGTTGAAATTTGGTACGTGGTGGTAGTATATGGTATTTAACAACCATTTGAGTTGAAATTTGTGGATGACAGTCTTTCGTAGAAGTTTCTACGCAATCCATGGTGGAGGGTACATAAGATTCGGCATGGCCGAACTTACGGCCGTATATACTTGTTTTCTTTTCATATGCAGCCAAATGTATACCCCAAAGTGCTAGGGAAAAGCTGCGCTGCTCTTTGGGACTGTTCTCATTTTCATCTGCCAAAACTTTGGCATCTGCTACTTTTACTGCATTATCATTTATAATGAATGTTAAAGTAGTTGCTATGATTTATATTTAATTCATAAAATTTTTTCCTTCTCCCATTCTCTTTTTCACATTTTTGCTCCCGGGAGTTTTCCTATTCGTTGACTAAGTTACCATTTCCATAACAAATAAAAAAGCAAGCCTGGCACAAAAAAAGTTAGTTTTTCTCTCGTAGCGTTTACTAGAGACCGGAAGTTGAAAAAAAAGCACTTAAAAAAAGGAACAAAAATATACTACAGAATCTTTTTAAAAATGTATGAGCAAATAATATATTTGCAGGAAATTCTAATTGAACATCGAAGATGCATAGGAGAGCAGTCTACCTAAACAGAAAAAATATCACCAAAATATTTCAAATTAAAACATTTGAAGTTGAAAACGTAATCAATTTAAAAAATAAATTGATAAAAATAAAAAAATTTTATTAAACTAAAACAAGTAAGGAAAGTCGGGCGGGGCCGACTATATTATACCCTGCACCAGATATAATTTTCGTAATTTGTAGATATAATTATCGATACCATATCACATCCGTCAAATGTGTTGGGGGCTATATATAAAGGTATATCCCAAATACATACATTTAAATATCACTCGATTTGGACAGAATTTGATAGACTTCTACAAAATATATAGACTCAAAATTTAAGTTGGCTAATGCACTAGGGTGGAACACAATTTTAGTAAAAAAATATGAGAAACATTTAAATCTGAAGCAATTTTAAGGAAACTTCGCAAAAGTTTATTTATGATTTATCGCTCGATATATATGTATTAGAAGTTTAGGAAAATTAGAGTCATTTTTACAACTTTTCGACTAAGCAGTGGCGATGTCAACCAAATTTGGCACGCATAGCTACAATGCTAATTCTACTCCCTGTGCAAAATTTCAACTAAATCGGAGTTAAAAATTGGCCTCTGTAGTCATATGAGTGTAAATCGGGCGAAAGCTATATATGGGAGATATATCTAAATCTGAACCGATTTCAACCAAATTTAGCACACATAGCTATAATGCTAATTCTACTCCCTGTGCAAAATTTTAACTAAATCGGAGCAAAAAATTGGCCTCTGTGGTCATTTGAGTGTAAATCGGGCGAAAGCTATATATGGGAGCTATATCTAAATCTGAACCGATTTCAACCAAATTTGACACGCATATCTATGATGCTAATTCTACTCCCTGTGCTATATATGGGAGCTATATCTCAATCTGAACCGATTTGGCTGATATTTTGCAAGTTTTTCGAGACTCATAAAATATTCGGATGTACGGAATTTGAGGAAGATCGGTTGATATACACGCCAATTATGACCAGATCGGTGAAAAATATATATGGCAGCTGTATCTAAATCTGAACCGATTTTTTCCAAAATCAATAGGGATCGTCTTTGAGCCGAAACAGGACCCTATACCAAATTTTAGGACAATCGGACTAAAACTGCGAGCTGTACTTTGCACACAAAAATACACCAACAGACAGACAAACGGACAGACAGACAGACAGACAGACAGACGGACATCGCTAAATCGACTCAGAATACAATTCTAAGACGATCGGTATACTAAACGATGGGTCCCAGACTTTTCCTTCTTGGCGTTACATACAAATGCACAAACTTATTATACCCTGTACTACTGTAGTGGTGAAGGGTATAAAAATGTACAGAAAAGAAAGTCAGTTGTAAAACTGATGCTAAAATTTTCTTATATTTCTTGCAAAAAAAAATTATTTAGTTTTAGTTTTTTTTTTTTTTTAATTTTGTAAGCAATTTTCCCCAGCCCAATGTATTCTAAATATGTCTCGAAAATTTAATGAACTAAATGCCAGTAAAATTTCAATGACATACATATAAATTCAATGATACCAAAGCAGAATACGTTTTTTGTACACTTCTCAAAAATCATAGGAATGAACTCGTCGTGCTTAAAATGGTAATGATCTGTCGCCTACGATTTTTTCTTCAGTTTAGTTCATTTTTACTTTTTGTGAAGGATTATTTTCGCAAATGGTAAACTCCAAAAATTTCAGAAAATTTTTATTAATTTAATTAATATCAAAATTTGATTTTAAGGCGATTTAACGGTGAAATTCAGTGGTTAATGAGAAAGCTAGTTCCTACTACATTGTAGATATTTTGTATCGTATCCGTAGATGCCTATAATAGAGATTTAAAACCGATAAAATATTTAAGGTATATTTGAATATTTTATCGAAAAGTACTTCAATTTTCAAAGAAATAAAATTTTGGCAAAATTTTGTAAAGAAATAAAATTTTGACAAAATGTTGTAAAAAAATAAAATTTTGACAAAATTTCCTATAGAAATAAAATTTTGACAAAAATTTTCTATAGAAATAAAATTTTGACAAATATTTTCTATAGATATAACATTTTTACAAAATTTTCTACAGAAATAAAATTTGTTATTTTTCATGTTAGCTTGATCAAGGTCCTTAACCTACTTTGTCTATAAAACTCGAATAATAATTAATTGTAAATTTAAGTAAAATTTGGACAAAATTTTCTATACAAACAACATTTTGACAAAATTTTCTATAGAAATAAAATTTTGAAAACAATTTCATTGGAAATAAATTTTTGACAAAATTTTTTATAGAAATAAAATTTTGAGAAAATTTTCTATAGAAATAAAATTTTGACAAAATTTTCTACAGAAATAAAATTTGTTTTTTTTTTCATGTTAGCTTGATCAAGGTCCTTAATCTACTTTGTCCATAAAACTCGAATAATAATTAATTGTAAATTGAAATAAAATTTGGACAAAATTTTCATTAGAAATAAAATTTTTACAAAATTTTCAATATAAATAAAATTTTGACTAAATTTTCTATAGAAATAAAATTTAAAAAAAATCATTAGAAATAAATTTTGACAAAATGTTTTATAGAAATAACATTTTGACAAAATGTTCTATAGAAATAAAATTTTGACATTTTTTATAGAAATAAAATTTTGACAAAATTTTCTATAGAAATAAAATTTTGACAAAATTTTCTATAAAAATAAAATTTTGACAACATTTTCTATAGAAATAAAATTTTGACAAAATTTTCTATAGAAATACAATTTTGACAAAATTTTCTATAGAAATAAAATTTTGACAAAATTTTCTACAGAAATAAAATTTGTTTTTTTTTCATGTTAGCTTGGTCAAGGTCCTTAATCTACTTTGTCCATAAAACTCGAATAATAATTAGTTGTAAATTTAAATAAAATTTGGACAAAATTTTCATTAGAAATAAAATTTTTACAAAATGTTCAATATAAATAAAATTTTGACTAAATTTTCTATAGAAATAAAAATTTTGACCAAATTTTCTACAGAAATAAAATTTGTTATTTTTCATGTTAGCTTGATCTAGGTCCCTAATTTACTTTGTCCATAAAACTCGAATAATAATTAATTGTAAATTTAAATAAAATTTTGACAAAATTTTCTATACAAAAAAAATTTGACAAAATTTTCTATAGAAATAAAATTTGGACAAAATTTTCATTAGAAATAATTTTTTTACAAAATTTTCAATATAAATAAAATTTTGACTAAATTTTCTATAGAAATAAAAATTTTGACAAAATTTTCTAAAGAAATAAAATTTGTTAATTTTCATGTTAGCTTGATCAAGGTCCCTAATCTACTTTGTCCATAAAACTCGAATAATAATTAATTGTAAATTTAAATAGAATTTGGACAAAATTTTCTATCGAAATAAAATTTGGACAAAATTTTCATTAGAAATAAAATTTTTACAAAATTTTCAATATAACTAAAATTTTGACTAAATTTTCTATAGAAATAAAATTAAAAAAAAAATCATTAGAAATAAATTTTAACAAAATGTTTTTTAGAAAAACATTTTGACCAAATGTTCTATAGAAATACACTTTTTACACCATTTTTTAAAGAAATAAAATTCTGACAAAATTTTTTATAGAAATAAAATTTTGACAAAATTTTCTATAGAAATAAAAATTTTGACAAAATTTTCTACAGAAATAAAATTTGTTATTTTTCATGTTAGCTTGATCAAGGTCCTTAATCTACTTTGTCCATAAAACTCGAATAATAATTAATTGTAAATTGAAATAAAATTTGGACAAAATTTTCATTAGAAATAAAATTTTTTCAAAATTTTCAATATAAATAAAATTTTTACAAAATTTTCTATAGAAATAAAATTAAAGAAAAAAATCATTAGAAATAAATTTTGACAAAATGTTTGATAGAAATAAAATTTTTACAAAATGTTCTATAGAAATAAAATTTTGACAACATTTTTTATAGAAATAAAATTTTGACAAAATTTTCTATAGAAATAAAATTTTAACAAAATTTTCTATAGAAATAAAATTTTGACAACATTTTCTATAGAAACAAAATTTTGACAACATTTTCTATAGAAATACTGTTTTGACAAAATTTTCCATACAAACAAAATTTTGACAAAATTTCCTATAGAAATAAAATTTTGAAACAATTTCATTAGAAATAAAATTTTGAAACAATTTCATTAGAAATAAATTGTTGACAACATTTTTTATAGAAATAAAATTTTGACAAAATTTTCTATAGAAATAAAATTTTGACAACATTTTTTGTAGAAATAAAATTTTGACAAAATTTTCTATAGAAATAAAATTTTGACAAAATTTTCTATAGAAATAAAATGTTGACAAAATTTTCTATAGAAATAAAATTTTGACAAAATATTCTATAGAAATAAAATTTTGACAAAATTTTCTATAGAAATAAAATTCTGACAAAATTTTCTATAGAAATAAAATTTTGACAAAATTTTCTATAGACATAAAATTTTGCCAAAAGTTTCTATAGAAATAAAATTTTGACAAAAGTTTCTATAGAAATATAATTTTGACAAAATTTTCTATACAAATACCATTTTGACAAAATTTTCTATAGAAATAAAATTTTGAAAAAAAAATTCATTAGAAATAAATTTTTGATAAAATTTTCTATAGAAATAAAATGTTGACAAAACTTTTTATAGAAATAAAATGTTGGCAAAATTTTTTTATAGAAATAACATTTTGACAAAGATATAAGAGATAACTTCACCACTGTGATATCACAATGGACTGAATAGTCTAACTGAGCATGAAATATCGGGCTGCCACTATACTTAACCTAACGTAACACATTCCATTGGCTCGCAAAAATCACGAGGTCACAAAACGTGAACATTTTCACATCTTAATGGAAGGCAAATGAAGGTAATAGCATACATTACGGATCGATCACTCGGATTCACATAATATAGAAGCCGGGGCTTGCCACAATAAGAGGTAACGTAAAGGCAAATGAACTGGAGATAAAAGCTAGGACACATAGGGAAGAGAACTTAGAGAACGCAAAGTCCATAAAGGCAATGCGGGCCGAGTTGGTTAAATGTGTACGGAAGACACTTAAAGCGATGTGGACCAATGCAACTGTCGGAAGGACGATAAAAATACTGTGGGGTGACCCAGACAAGAAAAAGTCTGGAGAACTACTCAAAGAGGGTACGACTACAGTCAGGAGAGCCGTGGTAACAATGACCAGGAACCTGGAATTGAGATCATATCTGTTCACGGATGGTACACGTAGGGTGTTTTTTGAGGATGATGAGACCTTAGAACACTATCCCTGCCTCTGCTAGACAAACAGTTAACCATACCGGTGAAGAGATGATTTGTGACCTGGCCCAGATTGGAAACGTGTACCGGAAGCAAATTAAAGAATTTGTTAATGACTCAGAGTGCTTGTTTAAAGAAAGCGTACGATGAAAAACAGAACCGAATTACTGGCTAATGAGTACGTCAGACGACATGAGGCAGGGAAATCTGGATCTTTTTTTCAACTTAATCTAAACTAACTTAATTCGATTGTGGATAATTCATGGTGGAGGGTACATAAGATTTGGCATGGATTACAAAACATGGTCGCATAAAGGGTGATACGGTCAAAATTTGGTCAAGGGAAAACGCGTGTAAATCGGTGAAATCGTTTATTTAAAAAATCAAATTAAATTTCTTTTTCAAGTTCAATTAGTATAAAATTCAGGAAAAATATTCAGTTAGGCTTTCGCTTTTCCAAATCCGAATTGCCGGGCCTCACGCTTGACACCTGCCATCAGATTTTGTACAGCCACCTTGTCCACCTTCTTCGCCACAGAAAGCCAGTTTGCCTTGAACTGCTGCTCGTCCTTAGCAGTTTTTTGGTCTTCTTTATGTTCCGCTTGACAATAGCCCAGTATTTCTCAATTGGGCGGAGCTGTGGCGTGTTGGGAGGGTTCTTGTCCTTGGGAACCACCTGCACGTTGTTGGCGGCGTACCACTCCATGGCCTTTTTACCGTAATGGCAAGATGCCAAATCCGGCCAAAACAGTACGGAACAACCGCGTTTCTTCAGGAAAGGCGGCAGACGTTTATTCAAACACTCTTTCACGTAAATTTCTTGGTTGACAGTCCCGGAAGCTATGAAAATGCTGCTTTTCAAGCCACAGGTACAGATGGCTTGCCAAACCAGATATTTCTTTGCGAACTTTGACAGTTTTATGTGCTTGAAAATATCTGCTACCGTTCCCCTTTCTTTTGCCGTATAAAACTCCTGTCCCGGAAGCTGCTTGTAGTCGACTTTGACGTAGGTTTCGTCGTCCATTACTACGCAGTCAAACTTCGTCAGCATCGTCGTGTACAGCCTCCGGGATCGCGCTTTGGCCGTCGTATTTTGTTTATCATCGCGATTTGGAGTCACTACCTTCGTGTAAGTCGATAGTCCGGCTCGATTTTTGGCTCGATGCACGGTTGTAGACGATACACCCAGCTTATTTGCGGCATCTCGGAGAGAGAGGTTAGGGTTTCGCTTGAAACTACCGGCAACTCTCTTTGTCGTCTCAGCGGCTTCCGGTTTTCGATTTCCCCCCGATCCAGACTTCCTGGCTGTCGACAAACGTTCCCCAAACACTTTAATTACATTTGTAACGGTTGATTTGGCAACTTTGCGTGCGAGTAGCTCGGATTTTCGCGATGCGCGAGCAAAATTTTGATACGCTGCTCTTCTTGCTTGGACGGCATTTTGACAACTGAAGAGTGAAATCCAAAATCAAAATAGGAGCTACATTCTACATACACACACCTTCAAAATGAGGGGGGTTCAGGTTTTTTAAATGCAAAATTGAAAGAAATACGTCAAGTTTATATTGACCAAATTTTGACCGTATCACCCTTTATAATATTGTCCTAAGCCTAACAATTTCATATCCTTAAATTACGAATGCGCAATTTTGCGTAGCATAGAAGATTCATTTTGGTGCTACAAAGATTTTTACTTGAGAAAAGGTCGATAAACTTTCCATGGAAGGCGTTTCAAGCTTAGAAAACAGAAAATTCCGTTGCACTTATGTCAACTAGGCTTTAGGCTTTTTATAAATATGATCCTCTTCGTCAGTACTAAAAATATTTTTCTTATGTTCGATGTTAAAAAAAAACACATTCTACTTGAAAAATTAAATAATTTCGGTGCATATGTTTATGAAGGACGATTTAACACGATGGAAAAATGTCTTAGCTTAATTTAGCTCAGTTTTTATTTATTTATTTCAGAACTCAGTTTACAGAAATGGTGCACTAAAATTACAAATGCAAGTTTCGCTTAGTATAGAAAATACACTTTTCCTTAATCAAAAATCAATAAACTTTCCATTGAAACCGTTTTGTCCTTTGAGTTAGGAGATTCGTCTTTACATAAAAGCAAATTCTTTACAGCTGAGGTCATATTGTCCTTAAAAATTGGAAATAAATTCTGAATATAAATTTTATAAATTTATAAATTTTGAATAAACTAAATCTTTGAATTGAAATTTATTTTAATTTTAGCTTATTTCCGAATCTAAAATACAAACAATTGGCCACTTTTCGAAGCACCCAAATTATGAATATTTCATCGACAAATTTGTGCTTGAGATCACTGTGCTAGCTTTGATCACGACTCTACTGCATTGAAAAAAATATTTACGTGATATTAAAGATTACCCAACCTCAATTTTAGGATGCGCAATTTACACACTATTAAGGACAAATTTCTTTAAAATAATGAAATTTTAATTAAAAGAAAGTTTATAATCTTTGCTTCAAACATTTTTTTCATTAAATTTAGGACACACATTTTGAAAATTTGTGCCCCTTCGTTAAAGTTGCATGACTTTAAACTAAGGCAAATTTTCGTTAAAGTAAAGAAACACATTTTTGATTTAAAGAAATCGTCCTTAAATTAACTGAAATATTGAATCTTTAGATTTAAGATAAAAACGCTACAAATATAGACTAAGGCTTATTTTGAGGATCTAGCATCTTGGGTTTACAGTTATTTTGGAATTAAGAAAATTATTTTTTTACTTCGAAATATTCGTCATAATTTGGGTTTTTTGAACTGGCATTTGTTTGTACGTGAATAGCTTAATTAATATACCGGAAAAATAGAATGAAAATTCAATAAATGAGATCTGTATCCTAATTTTAATTTTATAGATCCTAGATTTAAAGCCAGACAGGTCGCAAAAAAAATTCCTTATTTTAAAGAACCCGCATCTTTGGCCCGGAATCAATACCAAAATCCTTAAAGCAATGTCAAAATCTTTGGATCCAAGTAAACTTTTTTTTTTTTTGAGTGTGTGATTACTAAATGACTATGGTCGACTATTTCCCACGACGTAACAAGAAGGCGGTCTTAATATAAACACTAATGGGCATTTCAAATGAAAATTTGCCATTTCCACCTAAAACATTGAAATTTCCAAACAACATCAAAAGTGGGATAAAATCCAGTAGCGCCGTCATCACTTTCCATGGTTGACTTGGTATAGCGCGAGAGACGCAATACATTTTTGCCCTTTTGTTTGCGAATTCAGCAAAGTAGTACGTAAACCCAGCCAGCCATCCATCCATCATACCATCGAATAAAACGGAAATACTGCAAAAAGGTTGTATCGAACAAACATATCAGCAAATTACCCTTCTTGGTATTACAATAACGATAACAATAAGGACACGACCACTGCCAGCCACCGCGACAAGCGTGGCAAAAATAACAACAATGAGGAAATTGTACACAAACCCCAAATTATAAATGGCATGAACAGAACGACCCTACTTCCTTTGTGATATAACACAAATAGCAACTTTTTGTTTTGTTTACGGATATCAAAAGAAAAGAGAAAACAATTTTCGCCATTGTAACGAATGGCAAAAGAAACAGAAAGCAAACTGAAACGAAAATGTGTTCTAAACGTCACTACCTCATGTTAAAGGTCATGAGCAGTGATGCCAATTTAGCTATTTTATATCTAGATGTAGCTATTTTTGATGTTGACTTTACTGGAAAAATTTTATAATTGCTATTAGCTAGAAATACAGTGAAACCCCTGAAAGCTGGACACCCACGATCACCTAAATTGTGTCCACGTTTGCGAGGTGTCCAGGTATGAGAGATTAAGTTTAATGTGTTAATATCAAATGTCTCCAGACAAGTGTCCACATTTGGGAGGTGTCCAGTTTTCAGAGTGTTCAAGTTTGAGAGGTTTAACTGTATAGATATTTTGGATATCAATTCTGAAATTCACCTAATTGGCCGTTATATATCGATTGTGTTTACAATTTTGTATAAATTCCGATTATTAATGAAAATATTTTTGCATCAAAGAAAATAGTGAAAATTTCTTCGAAATTTATTTTATTGTTATTATACCCTCCACCATAGAAGACGTAAGGCATCGGTCTCAGACTACTCTAAGGTGGTGCAATTCTTAATATGAATAAAAATCAGGTGAACCTGCACCTGCTGGGGTTAATATTTGTTTTATTTCTATAGAAAATTTTATTTGTATAAAAAATTTTGTCAAAATTTTATGAAATTCACCTAATTGGCCGTTATATATCGATTGTGTTTACAATTTTGTATAAATTCCGATTATTAATGAAAATATTTTTGCATCAAAGAAAATAGTGAAAATTTCTTCGAAATTTATTTTATTGTTATTATACCCTCCACCATAGAAGACGTAAGGCATCGGTCTCAGACTACTCTAAGGTGGTGCAATTCTTAATATGAATAAAAATCAGGTGAACCTGCACCTGCTGGGGTTAATATTTGTTTTATTTCTATCGAAAATTTTATTTGTATAAAAAATTTTGTCAAAATTTTATTTCTATAGAAAATTTTGTCAAAATTTTATTTTTATAGAAAATTTTGTCAAAATTTTATTTCTATTGAAAATTTTGTCAAAATTTTAATTTTTATGGAAAATTTTGTCAAAATTTCATTTCTATAGAAAATTTTGTCAAAATTTTATTTTTATAGAAAATTTTGTCAAAATTTTATTTCTATGGAAAATTTTGTCAAAATGTTATTTCTATAGAAAATTTTGTCAAAATTTTATTTCTATGGAAAATTTTGTCAAAATTTTATTTCTATGGAAAATTTTTCCAAAATTTTATTTCTATAAAAAATTTTGTCAAAATTTTATTTCTATAGGAAATTTTGTCAAAATTTTATTTCTATAGGAAATTTTGTTAAAATTTTATTTCTATAGAAAATTTTGTCAAACTTTTATTTCTATAGAATTTTTTTTTTCAAAATTTTATTTCTATAGAAATTTTTTTTCAAAATTTTATTTCTATAGAATTTTTTTTTTTTTCAAAATTTTATTTCTAAAGAAAATGTTTTCAAAATTTTATTTCTATAGAAAATTTTGTGAAAATTTCATTTCCAAAGAAAATTTTGTGAAAATTTTATTTCTAAAGAAAATTTTGTCAAAATCCTATTTCTATAGAAAGATTTTCAAAATCTCATTTCTATAGAAAATTTTGTCAAAATCTTATTTCTATAGAAAGATTTTCAAAATCTCATTTTTAGAGAAAATTTTGTCGAAATTTTATTTCTATAGTAAATTCTGTCCAAATCTTATTTTTATAGAAAAATTTGACAAAATATTATTTCTATAGAAAATTGTGTCATAATTTTATTTCTATAGTGAATTGAAGTATCTCTTAGTTGGAGAGGAATGTTTGGCAAAATCTAACAAAACATCAAGATTTCTACCAATCTAACAAACAGTAAAAAATCTACCAGTTTTGTTAAAATTCTACCAACTGTGGCAGCCGTGGATACAAATCGATCCCCAACTTGACTTCTAAAGCCTACTGGGGTCCCATATTTCAAGCGATCCGTTTAAAACTATGTGTGGTTGTATTGATTTTATTAGCTGAATTTGCTAGCACCATTATTTTTACCATGATTGAATGCAAAAGTCAACGAATATTAAGAGATTAATTTGGAAACAATGAAACATCTAATTTCATTTTATCTGTATTGCATTGTTTTCTGGTTTCATCGCATTGTATTCAAATTTATTTCGTTTTAATCACTAGAAAAAAAATTGTCATGAGACCAACGATTTCATGTCCTTAAAATATGACTGCGATTTTTTCTTAGCATAGAAGACACATTTCTCCTTTTTCCCTTGGCCATATTTAGGCGATTCGACTTAAGAATGGATATCTTACCATGAAAGAACTTTTTGTTTGACTATAATCCTGAAAAATTCTTCCAAATTAATGTAATCGTCTTTAAATTTGTTGACATTTTGTATCTTGTCTGAAACCTAGAATAATTTCTACTTTAAGTCGAGTCTGAATCTGCACATTTAAGTTGTCGGTAATAGGCTTTTAAAAGATTTTAATGACAAAAAAAAATAAAAAAGTAATGAATTAAAATTTGTTTCCTAGAATCAAGTACGCAAATCTCAAATTTTAAAGAAAAATTTGTCTTAGTTTTATCCTTACTGCACTCCTCCACTTTTTTGGCTAAGAATCAATACCAAAAATCATTAATGTAAAGACAAAATCTTTGGAACCGGGCATGCTATTTTTCAGTGTATAGATATATTTTCGCACGGAATTAGAGAGCCAAATTTCAACCAGATCTCATGGTAATTTAAAGCAAGAGTGCAAAAATATCAAAATTAAGAGAATTTTAAGGGAACCCAGGAAAGTCGTTCTAGCAGGCAATGAATTATCTATGGCTAGACTCGTGGCATTTGCTTTTCCATGACTTAATAATGCCAATTCCTTCATTTACTTGTCGAAAAAGCTCGAACTCTAATAAATATGAAAAACTCTCCCTTGGATGATTAACAGGAAAAACCAGAAAAAAATCGCGTGCCAATTTATCGTTGAAACCACTAAGGGTTACTCATTTCTCCCCGAATCCCATGCGGAAGGTAGTTCCTCCATGCCACAGTATTATTAAAATAGCATATTGTTTTTTAATTCGGATGTTGTTCGGGGTGTTACGTATACGATTTTTCAATGAATTTTGGAACTTTAGTCATTTCCATTGAAAAGAACATTGGCAAACCATGACGATGTCCGTGTTTAGCAATGATTTGGTCATGGTAAACCCACCGACAACACGGCCACACAGGCCAAACAAAAAAAGTTACCTTTGTCTCTAGTGCTAATGATGTCTTTGCTAATGAAATAACTGACTATGGCATTTACCGTCAATCCATCTCCAATGAATGGGAGGTTGAAGAAGTTCCATTTTTCACGGATACTTATGCCTTTGGCAAAATACCATTGGAGAGCTTTGAACGTTCAGTAATAAGAAACGTAACAATTAAACAACTATGCTCTAAGCTTAAGAAAAAAAAAATTACGGTAAAAAGTAAATGAAATTTTAAAGCAAATCCAGTTGAAAGCACCATTTGTCCAAGTTAAATTTACCCAATGATAAATGATGTTGAATTCTTTTTGTTTTACATCATATTACTTAGCCAAGAAGTAAATAACGAAAATTCAACGTTTTTTTTTTGTTTAGGAGAGAAGTAATGAAGCTTACGATTTTTCGAAAATAAGTTGATTTACCTGGCGATGATTGAACGCTTTAGTGCGGTAGGCCAATCTCAGCTAGTGCACAATAGTTATTGATCCAGTTAGACATTGGATTAATTAAATATTAAATTCACTCACTTAATTTGTGTGTGTGTGTGTTTTTCTACTTTTATTACACTAAATTTTTAGTGAATATTTTTTCACATCCTTTCAATTGTTCGTCTGGCGGTCGGTTATTATTATACCATAAGGTGGCCGATATTTATTGCAACCAATTTCAGATTGTTGTGATTTTTTTACCGCTCGCGTCTAACAGGTTGGCTGAAAAGTCCCCGGTCTAACAAAGAAAAACACAAATTTCGTTTTTATTATTCAACATAAGGGCTGTTTTCTTTTAGCACTGGATACCCTAAGCCGTGAAGGGCTAAAAGAAAACAGAGTACTCGTTTATCCAGGACATCTCCAAAAATATGCAACACTGTCATCAGCTGTTTAAAAACAAACACAGAAAAGAAGTGAACTCTTGCATTTTTAATGTATGAAATGCTCCAATTAGTAATAAATATTTACTGCTGCGATTATTTATGACACTATACCACTTTGAATTACATGTTTTTCGATAAATTAGTCACAATTAAGTGCTATTGTGAATCAATGAAGCGTCACTTTATCAAAACACAATCTGGCAAGATCGGCGCGACTTGCACTGATGAGATGTTCTGAATAGAACACCAGTGCAACGATGTTCTGGATAGCCCATACAAATGTTGTATCCAGTGCAAAAAGAAAACAGCCCTATAGTTCCCTTCAAGAGCAATACAACGATTATAACTACCTTCCAATTTTTTAATACCATTTTGGTAGTACTCCTTCGGTTTTGCCTCAAAATAGGCCTCAGTTTCGGCGATCACCTCTTCATTGCAGCCAAATTTTTTCCCTGCGAGCATCCTTTTGAGGTCTGAGAACAAGAAAAAATCGCTGGGGGCCATATCTGGAGAATACGTTGGGTGGGGAAGCAATTCGAAGCCCATTTCATGAATTTTTGCCATCGTTGTCAATGACTTGTGGCACGGTGCGTTGTCTTGGTGGAACAACACTTTTTATACCCACCACCATAGGATGGGGGGTATATTAACTTTGTCATTCCGTTTGTAACACATCGAAATATTGCTCTAAGACCCCATAAAGTATATATATTCTGGGTCGTGGTGAAATTCTGAGTCGATCTGAGCATGTCCGTCCGTCCGTCTGTTGAAATCACGCTAACTTCCGAACGAAACAAGCTATCGACTTGAAACTTGGCACAAGTAGTTGTTATTGATGTAGGTCGGATGGTATTGCAAATGGGCCATATCGGTCCACTTTTACGTATAGCCCCCATATAAACGGACCCCAAAATTTGGCTTGCGAGGCCTCTAAGAGAAGCAAATTTCATCCGATCCGGCTGAAATTTGGTACATGGTGTTAGTATATGGTCTCTAACAACCATGCAAAAATTGGTCCACATCGGTCCATAATTATATATAGCCCCCATATAAACCGATCCCCCGATTTGGCTTGCGAGGCTCCTAAGAGAAGCAAATTTCATCCGATCCGGCTGAAATTTGGTACATGGTGTTAGTATATGGTCTCTAACAACCGTGTAAAAATTGGTCCACATCGGTTCATAATTATATATAGCCCCCATATAAACCGATCCCCCGATTTTGCTTGCGAGGCCCCTAAGAGAAGCAAATTTCATCCGATCCGGCTGAAATTTGGTACATGGTGTCAGTATATGGTCTCTAAGAACCATGCAAAAATTGGTCCACATCGGTCCTTAATTATATATAGACCCCATATAAACCGATCCCCCGATTTGGCTTGCGAGGCCTCTAAGAGAAGCAAATTTCATCCGATCCGGCTGAAATTTGGTACATGGTGTTGGTATATGGTCTCGAACAACCATGCAAAAATTGGTCCACATCGGTCCATAATTATATATAGCCCCCATATAAACCGATCCCCCGATTTGGCTTGCGAGGCCTCTAAGAGAAGCAAATTTCATCCGATCCGGCTGAAATTTGGTACGTGATGTTAGTATATGGTCTCTAACAACCATGCAAAAATTGGTCCACATCGGTTCATAATTATATCTAGCCCCCATATAAACCGATCACCAGATTTGACCTCCGGAACCTCTTGGAAGACCAAAATTCATCTGATTCAGTTGAAATTTGGTACGTGGTGTTAATATATGGCCTCAAACTCCCATGCAAAAATTGGTCGATATCGGTCCATAATTATATATAGGCCCCATATAAACCGATCCCCAGATTTGACCTCCAGAGCCCCTTGGAAGAGCAAAATTCTTCCCATTCGGTTGAAATTTGGTACGTGATGTTAGTATATGGTATCCAACAACCATGCAGGAATAAGAAGTTTTAAGATACCACAACCCAAGTAAATCGATTGTGGATGACAGTCTTTCGTAGAAGTTTCTACGCAATCCATGGTGGTGGGTACATAAGATTCGGCCTGGCCGAACTTGCGGCCGTATATACTTGTTATTCTTGGGCTTCTAACATATAAACTTTATTTATTACCCGATTTGCCTGAAAATGGAAATCTAGAGATAGTTTGGGACCGAAATTGAGGTGAATCCGTGTGCCGAAATTGAGGTGAATCTGTCCGTTTTTTTGTTATAACCCCCATATAGACCGATCTCTCGATTTTCTTCTTGGGCGTCTAGAGACTATATTTTCTAGCCGATTTGCTTGAAATTGAAAATCTAGAGGTATTTTAGGATCACAAACAGGTGTGTCGCAAATGTTGCCTATTGGTTCATATTTTGGTATAGCCCCCATATAGACCGATCTCTCGACTTTATTTCTTGGACTTCTAGGATCCGTAGTTTTGATCCAATTTGCCGGAAATTATAAATCTAGACGTATCTTAGGACCATAAAGAGGTGTGTCGAACATGGTCCGTATCGGTCCATGTTTTGGTATAGCCCCTATATAGACTGATCTCCCGATTTTACTTTTTGGGCTTCTAGAATTCGTAGTTTTCACCCAATTCCTCTGAAAATGGAATTCTAGAGATATTTGAGGAACATTAAGAGGTGGTGAGTATTGGTCCATGTTTTGGTATAGCCCCCATATAGACCTAACTCCCGAATTTATTTCTAGGACTTCTGGAATCCGGCTGACCACAAATAGGTCAGCCGAATATGGTGTGTGTCGACCCATGTTTTAGTGTAGCCTCCACATAGACCGATCTCCCGATTTAACTCCTTGGGCTTCTAGAAACCGTTGCTCGAAAATGTAAATATACTGGTATTGGGTATTCAAAATCTGTATCGCATTTAGATTTCCCGGTCCATTTGGCAAGGCATCGATACAGACCGATTTAACTTCTTGAGGGAATGAAATTTTAGACAAACGAAATTCACCTTTCGTATAAAGTATTTTCGTTTAGAGCAAACTAATCCGAATTTTTGATAAGCGATTCAACGATTGTCTCTAAAATTTGTGTCAAAATAAAACTTTGCTTGTCTAAAATTTCGTTCCTCAGAAAAGAAAACACTTATTTCAGTGTATAGCAGGCGCACTGATCATGAAAATTGCTTGAAACTGAAAGTAAAATTTCCAGATTTTACTCATCGTATTCATTTAAATAATGGCGGAATAAATCTACAGATTTAAGATTTCAAATCAAAGCGTTATTTCATCATATAGACGATATGTTTATAATTTCTCTAAAAATCAAACAAAATTGGATCTCATAAATCCAGAATCTGATCTGGTCTTCATAGGTAGAATCTTTAAATTTTTTCTTCGGGAAGCGTACTGGTTGAACTGATTTGCTTGGGAGAAGATTTGTCATCAAACCACCAAAACGCTATATATTATCAAGTAACCCGCTACGACGAAGAGTTTTCAAAGTAAACTATTATATTTGATTCATGGTGGTGGGTATTTAAGATTCGGCCCGGCCGATCTTACTGCTGTCTATACTTGTTTCTTCTTCATATGGGGCCGTTTTGCCGCGATTTCGACCTTCAAACGCTCCTATAACGCCATATAATAGTCACTGTTGATGGTTTTTCCCTTCTCAAGATAATCGATAAAAATTATTCCATGCGCATCCCAAAGACCATTACTTTGCCAGCTGACTTTTGAGTCTTTCCACACTGAAAAAAAAGCATACTCGGTTCCAAAGATTTTGTCTTTACTTTAAAAAATTTGGTATTGATTCCGAGCCAAAGACGCGGAGAATACAAGTAAGGATACTTTTAAGACACAATTCTCTTTTAAATTTAGATTTTTTGTACTTGCTTCTAGGAAGCAAATTTTAATTTTTCGCTTTCTCAGCTTTTTTTCTTCATATGCTTTCAAAGTCCTTTAAAAATGAGTTAACGGCAACTTTATTTGCCAAATTAGGACTCGACTTCCAGTAGAAATTATGCTATGTTTGAAGTAAAAAACTTCTTTAAAATAAAGTTTTGAAAAACATGTCCTATATTTGAACGATTTTTTGCTTTGTAGTCAAGATGCAAAAAGACAACAAATTTAAAGACAATTTCATTAAATTTAAAGAATTTTTCTGAAATTCAAGTTGACCTTAGCCTATAAATTTTTTCTTTCATGTTAAGATACCCATTTTTAAGTCAAATCACTTAATTATAAGGACAATACGACTTCATTGAAAAGTTTATCGACTTTTGGACAAGGAAAATAACTTTATTTTAGAGGAATGCGTCTTCTATGCTAAGCAAAATTTGTATTCGTATTTTAAAGACATGAAATCTTTGACCTCACGACAATATTTTTTTCAGTGCACGCTTCGGAGACGGTTCACCGGTCGCTGTCCACTCAGCCGGCTGTCGATTGGACTCAGGAGTGTAGTGATAGAGCCATGTTTCATCCATTGTCACATATCGACTGAAAAACTCGGGTGCATTACGAGTTAACAGCTGCAAACACCGCTCAGAATCATCAACACGTTGTTGTTTTTGGTCAAATGTGAGCTCGCGGGCACCCATTTTGCACAGAGCTTCCGCATATCCAAATATTGATGAATGATATGACCAACACGTTCCTTTGATATCTTTAAGGCCTCTGCTATCTCGATCAACTTCATTTTACGGTCATTCAAAATCATTTTGTGGATTTTTTGATGTTTTCGTCGGTAACCACCTCTTTCGGGCGTCCACTGCGTTCACCGTCCTCCGTGCTCATTTCACCATGCTTGAATTTTGCATACCAATCAATTATTGTTGATTTCCCTGGGGCAGAGTCCGGAAACTCATTATCAAGCCAAGTTTTTGTTTCCAACGTATTTTTCCCCTTCAGAAAACAGTATTTTTATCAAAACACGAAATTCCTTTTTTTCCATTTCTTCACAAAAGACGCTCTATCCCACAAACTAATTGACTTACAGACGTCAAATTTTGACACGAATCATTTGAAGGTTGGTACTATATAAACCATCTATGTGTCAGACCGGGGACTTATCAGCCAACCTGTTAGTAGCTGTCATATTAATTCTAGCGGCAATTGATTTTATTGCTTACAAGCTTATAAAATCATTTTGATCTATTGCTTTCAGAAATAAGGTTATCCATGATGGAATTCCAGTGTGATAGTGTGATTGCTTTATATTTGGCTGAAAGAACACAATTGGCTATCGTTAGAACTCAGCGACCGGTCACATCCCCCAACGGACATATCGCCCAAAATGATATTTTAGGAATACGACCTGCCTTAGGTTGGTCATGTCGCCCAATATTAGTTTGATCTTTATGTCCTCCCCCATAGAGGTCATAAGCCCCCACTAAAAGAATTTTGGTATCATGCATGGTATCCACAGTTGGTAGAATTCTACCAGAAATGTTAGATTTTTCACTGTTTGGTAGATTTTGCAAAATATCCCTCTCCAACTTCAAAAATGTTTAATATCTTTATTTTCCTATAGAAATAATATTTTGACTAAATTCTCTATGGAAATTAAATTTTGACAAAATTTTTTTAATAGAAACAAAATGTTGACAAAAAAATCTATAGAAATTAAAATTTGACAAAATTTTCTATAGAAACAAAATTTTGACAAAATTTTCTATAGAACTAAAATTTTGAGAAAATTTTCTATAGAAATAAAATTTTGACAAAATTTTTTATAGAAGTATAAAATATATAGATATAAAATTTTGACAAAATTCTCTATAGATACAAAATTTTGACAAAATTTTCTATAGAACTAAAATTTTGACAAAAAATTCTATAGAAATTAAATGTTGACAAAATTTTCGATAGAAAAAAATTTTTTGACAAAATTTTCTATAGAAATAAAATTTTGACAAATATTGTCTATAGTAGAACAATTTTGACAGATTTTTTTATAGAAATAAAATTTTGACAAAACTGTTTTAATAGACACAAAATTTCGACTAAAAATTCTATAGAAATTAAAATTTGACAAAATTTTCTATAGAAACAAAATTTTTGTTGTTTTTTTTTTTTTTTTTTTTTTTTTTTTTTTTTTTTTTGATTTCAGCTTAAAACCATGCATTGACTAAACTAACATACAAGTGTAGCTTAACCAATAGAGGAAAAGAATGTTTGTCAAATTTATTTGCGCAAAGCCCCATAGACTGCAAGATGGTTGGATGGACGCACGTTTCGGAATTACCACATTCCTCATCAGCAACCTCTACATGCAGCTAAAACTGAACCGATTTCAACCAAATTTGACATGCATACTTAGTATTTTAATTCTATTCCCTGTGCAAAATTTCACGTAAATCGGACTACAACTTTGAACTCTGTGGTCATATGACGGAAAATCGGGCGAAAGATATATATGGGAGCTATATCTAAATCTAAACCGATTTCAATAAAATTTAGCACACTTGACTACACTACTAATTGTACTCCTAGTGCAAAATTTCAACCAAATTGGACTAAAAAGTCGATATCGGGCGAAAGATGTATATGAGAGCTATATCTCAATCTCAACCGATTTCAATCAAATTTGGCACACGTGACTATAGTACTTATTGTTCTCCTGGTGCAAAATTTCAAGCACATTAGGGTAAAACTCTAGCTTCTGAGGCCATATAAGTCCATATCGGGCGAAAGATATATATGAGAGCTTTATCTAAATCTAAACCGATTTCTTCCAAAATCAATAGGGTTCTATTCTGACCCAAAACAGGAACTTGTGCCAATTTTGCAGGCGATTGGACTTAAACTGCGACCTAGACTTTGATCACAAACAGACGAACGGACATGGCTAGATCGACTCAGGGACCCACCCTGGTGTCGATCTAGCCATGTCAAATTTTATTTCTATTGAAAATTTCTTCAAAATTTTATTTCTATAAAAATGTTTGTCAAAATTTTATTTCTATAGAAATTTTTTTCACAATTTTATTTCCATAGAAAATTTTGTCAAAATTGTATTTCTATAGATTTTTTTTTCCATTTTTTATACCTTGCGCCACACTGTGGAACAGGGTATTCTAAGTTAGTTCATATGTTTGTAACACCCAGAAGGAGACGAGATAGACACATGGTGTCTTTGGCAATACTGCTCAGGGTGGGTCCCTGAGTCGATATAACCATGTCCGTCTGTCCGTCCGTCCGTCTGTCTGTGAACACATTTTTGTGATCAAAGTCTAGGTCGCAATTTAAGTCCAATCGCCTTCAAATTTGGCACATGTTCCTAATTTGGGTCAGAATAGAACCCTATTGATTTTGGAAGAAATCGGTTCAGATTTAGATATAGCTCCCATATATATCTTTCGCCCGATATGCACTAATATGGACCCCGCAGCCAGAGTTTTATACCGATTTGCTTGAAATTTTGTACAAACATAACACTTAGTCATATAGTCAAGTGTGCACAATTTGATTGAAATCGGTTCAGATTTAGATATAGCTCCCATATATATCTTTCTCCCGATATGGACTTATATGGCCCCAGAAGCCAGATTTTTGGCCGAATTTGGTTGAAATTTTGCACTAGGAGTACAATTAGTAGTATAGTCAAGTGTGCAAAATTTGATTGAAATCGGTTCAGATTTAGATATAGCTCCCATATATATCTTTCGCCCGATATGGACTAATATGGTCCTAAAAGCCAGAGTTTTGGCTCAATTTGTTTGAAATTTTGCACAGGGAGTAGATTTAGCATTATAATTATGCGTGCCAAATTTGGTTGAAATCGATTCATATTTAGATATAGCTCCCATATATATCTTTCGCCCGATATGCACTTATATGGACCCTGAAGCCAGAGTTTTATCCCGATTAGCTTGAAATTTTGCACAAGGAGTACAATTGGTAGTATAGTCATGTGTGCCAAATTTGATTGAAATCGGTTCAGATTTAGATATAGCTCCTATATATATGTTTTTCTGATTTAGACAAAAAATGGTCAAAATAGCAACATTTTCCTTGTAAAATCGCCACAGCTTAGTCTAAAAGTTGTAAAAATGACTCTAATTTTCCTAAACTTCTAATACATATATATCGAGCGATAAATCATAAATAAACTTTTGCGAAGTTTCCTTAAAATTGCTTCAGATTTAAATGTTTCTCATATTTTTTTACTAAAATTGTGTTCCACCCTAGTGCATTAGCCAACTTAAATTTTGAGTCTATAGATTTTGTAAAAGTCTATCAAATTCTCTCCAAATCGAGTGATATTTAAATGTATGTATTTGGGACAAACCTTTATATATAGCACCCAACACATTTGACGGATGTGATATGTTATCGAAAATTTAGATCTACAAAGTGGTGCAGGGTATAATATAGTCGGCCCCGCCCGACTTTAGACTTTCCTTACTTGTTTCTATAGAAAATTCTGTCAAAATTTTATTTCTATAGAAAATGTTGTCAAAATTGTATTTCTATAGAAAATTTATTTCAAAATTTTATTTCTATAAACGTTTTTTCCAAAATTTTATAAATTTTGGCAAAATTCTTTGGCATTATTGCCAAAGACACCATGGGTCTATCTCGTCTCCTTCTGGGTGCTGCAAACATATGCACTAACTTATAATACCCTGTTCCACAGTGTGGCGCAGGGTATAAATACTTATATTACCAACGGAAAGAAAAACTTGTTATACTATGAAAAACAAACATGCCCGGTTCCAAAGATTTTGTCTTTACTTTAAAAATTTTGGTATTGATTCCGAGCCAAAGAAGCGGAGAATATAACACTCTTAGAAAAATATGTTTTTCATATGTTCCGATATAAACAAAATGTGTTTCGGGCACAATTTTAAAACACAATATATTTAAGTGCAAACATGTAATGTTCCTAAACTAACACTAAATGTTTGGGACATCTATGTTAATATGTTAGAATATATTATGTTTGGGGCATGAATGTTTCATAAAAATCATATGTGTGAATGCAAACATGTATAAATTTACAAATTTCGACTAAACATACATATGTTGTGATATTTTATTCAAAGCGACAGAGAGAGTATAGAGAAAGAAATAGAGATGGAAACCGGGAGAGTTGACAAAAGATATCAACATAACACAGCGAAAGAATCAAAAGAGAACAATTTCTGTGAAAAGGCAAAAAATTTGATATGCTTAAGTTTAAATATTATTTAATTTGAATAAAGAGAATGGACATTCGGAACCAAGAGAATAGACATTTGAAAAAAAGCCTGTGTTTTCGCCTTGAGAGCAGCATTTTCTGTATGTGTGGACATGTGTTTTGTTTATCATTTTGGCATTATGGGCACAATTTTTTTCTTGGTTCGTTAAAAGAAATGAGGGGTCTTCATAAAAATAACGAAAGGGCACTATACTCTTTTTAGAGTTGGGTCAGTAAAATGAAATAAGGAGGAAATAGTGAAAAATTACACAGTAAAATGTATAAAAACAAAAATTAGTTCCTCTTTATTAATAAGTAGTCCAAGAGGAGTTGACGGACACCTTCAAATATAAAAGCGGGCATTAAGTTCGAGTTTTGCAGCTAAAACAATTTAAAAATTTTATTTTCTTTAAAATGAATTATTAAAAAAAATAAAAGGCATTTTAGACCAATGGTGTTAAATGCTAGTAAAAAACTGCTCACGCCTAAATAAATTTACATTTATATTATAAAATTATTTATGTATGTTTATACTCGACTCCACGTTCTTCTTTTGTTAGTTTTTGAATTCCTTCCAAATTTTAAAGTTTTTTACCAAAAACATTTTTTTGTTACAAAATTGTTATTTTTGCAATAAAAAATAATATTTTATCAAAAAATCAGTCAATTTCGTTTATATCAAGCACTGTTAATGACTATAAATCTTTAATAACCCACATTTCGAAGTTTTATTATAAAAATTTAATACAGTATAAATATAAATGTGTAAATTAAAAAAAAAAAAAAGTGTTCGGTCGGAGCAGGGATTGAACCCACGACCCTTTGCATGCAAGGCAGACATGCTAGCCACTGCTCCACGTGGCAAACAAATGTATGTTTCTGTTAAATAATGTTATGTTTGCATGGGCTCGTGGGCGCTGCAAACTATGCTATATAAATGTAACTTATAACGATAATTATCTGCTGGTGACCATAACAGCTACGTAGCCCAGTGGATAGTGTGTTGGCTTACAAACTGTATGGTACTCGGTTCGATTCTCCGTGCAGGCGAAAGGTAAAATTTAAAAAAAATAAAAAAGTGAATAATTTCTTCAACATTATTTGTATTACAGAAAAAGGTGCCAAGAATTAAAATATTTCGTGGAAGTGAAAATAACGAGTATGTTAGGGAATGATCGTCTTTGGGAAAAATTCTTCCAAGCATATAATATTTTTGGGCTCAAAATGTTTCCAAACATATAATATGTTCACATAAAACAAACATATTAATGTTTCGGCAGTATCCAATAATATATGTGCTTCCTGCAAAATATGTTTGGAACATATGTTAAAGAGGCGATTTTTTTTGAGGGTGAAGTAATGATACTTTTAAAACAAAATTTTCTTTTAAATTTGGGTTTTGGGTACTTGGTTCTAGGAGGAAGCAAATTTTTCGCTTTTTCAGCTTTTTGTCTTCATATGCTATCAAAGTCCTTTAAAAACGAGTTAACGGCAACTTTATTTTCCAAATTAAGACTCGACTTCCAGTAGAAATTGTACTATGTTTCAAGGAAAAAACGTCTTTAAAATGAAGTGTTGAAAAACATGTACTATATTTGAAATATTTTTTGCTTTGTAGTCAAGATGCAAAAATACAACAAATTAAAAAACAATTTCATTAAATTGAAAGAATTTTTCTCAAGTCAAGTTGGCCTTAGCCCAAACATTGTTTCTTCCATGTTATGATACCCATTTTTAAGTCAAATTACTTAATTATAAGGACAATACAACTTCTTTTGAAAAGCTTATCGACTTTTGGACAAGGAAAAAACTTTATAGTAGATAAAGACATGAAATCTTTGACCTCACGGCAATATTTTTTTCAGTGTACCCACCAGCTTATGGTAGATGACACAAAAACCATCACGAAGGACTATGCAAAATAATACTCCTAACTTCCATAAGCCTATGTCAATGTTCCATTAAAGTAAATGTTATGAACTCATTAATATGAAAATATTAAGCTAATATCTCCAAAGTAGCTAAAAGGCACGCAAAATTTATTTGCGTTATAACATAGTTGGTTTTTTTTTGTACACTTCCTCCCCTCCACACCCATTATTCACCTGGCTACCTATCTCGCTCCATTCAAAGCTAATGCCAATTGGGTAGAATTTACTTCCATCAAACGATGAAAGTTAAGTAGTCTCGAGAGGTGATTAATAATTATATTAATGAATTGTGCTTTTACTTTGATTTGTATATAAATTCATTGTCGATGGACTGGCTTTGTAAATACTTCAGCTCATTAAAAATTATAATAAGATTTATGGAGCTTTAAATCTATAATCGATTTCAATATAATCAATAGAATTTTTTAACATTGCAAAATAAGTCCCAGGAGGCATGGGCCATCTTGGAGTTGCAATAAGGGTATGCTAAACAAAATGTCCTTATCCCAAAGATGTCCTGCCCTAAAAATACGAACGCCATTTTTCCATTGTCACAATCGATAGAATTTTCATTGAAGGCGTTTTGCCCATAGTGTTTGGTGATTTGACTTAAAAAATTTTTAAGTTTACATAAAAGAAAGTGTACATAAAAGAAAGTTTACATAAAAGACAACAAATTTAAAGACAATTTCATTAAATTTAAAGAATTTTTCTGAATTATCAAATTCAAGTTGACCTTAGCCCAAACATATTTTCTTCCATGTTATGATACCCATTTTTAAGTCAAATCACTTAATTATAAGGACAATACGACTTCATTGAAAAGTTTATCGTCTTTCGGGCAAGGAAAAAACTTTATATCAGAAAAATGCGTCTTCAATGCTAAGCAAAATTTGCATTCGTATTTTAAAGACATGAACTCTTTGACCTCACGACAATAGTTTTTTCGTTCAAACTCGACTTCAAATTATGTAAATTTGAATTCGAGTTTGAATTTGGAATTTTAAGTAGCGATCAAAACATTAGAAACAGAAATTAAAATAAAATTTTATAGCCAACATCAAGTACGCAAAACCTACATTTACGAGTGAATTGCTGTAGAAAGAGGTTTATTTTAATATTTCCAATAGAATTACATTGGCAGAAAAAGCTTCATAATCTTAACGAAATTTTGTCATTAAATTACGCCAATGAAAATATTTCATAAATGCAATGAAATTTTCCTATTTTTATTTTTCTATTAAATAATTATCTATTTCATACTATTTTTTGGTTGTGTATAATTTTATCTACTTGTTTATTTTGATTTTAATTTGGGCTTTCCCTTCTTATTTCAGGTTGGTTCGAACTTGGTGATATGTTTATTAATAAGCTATCAAGATCTTTGGTAAGACTTGACCTAAAGGCCACTCCAACAAAATAAAAAAAAAAAACAAAAACAAGTATATACAGCCGTAAGTTCGGCCAGGCCGAATCTTATGTACCCTCCACCATGGATTGCGTAGAAACTTTTACGAAAGACTGTGATCCACAATCGAATTATTGTGGGTTGTGTTGTGGTATCTTAAAACTTCTTCACATCGTTTTCTAAATTGTGAGTCCATACGTGGTATATAAAGGGTGATTTGTTAAGAGCTTGATAACTTTTTTTTAAAAAAAAACGCATAAAATTTGCAAAATCTCATCGGTTCTTTATTTGAAACGTTAGATTGGTCCATGACATTTACTTTTTGAAGATAATTTCATTTAAATGTTGACCGCGGCTGCGTCTTAGGTGGTCCATTCGGAAAGTCCAATTTTGGGCAACTTTTTCGAGCATTTCGGCCGGAATAGCCCGAATTTCTTCGGAAATGTTGTCTTCCAAAGCTGGAATAGTTGCTGGCTTATTTCTGTAGACTTTAGACTTGACGTAGCCCCACAAAAAATAGTCTAAAGGCGTCAAATCGCATGATCTTGGTGGCCAACTTACCGGTCCATTTCTTGAGATGAATTGTTCTCCGAAGTTTTCCCTCAAAATGGCCATAGAATCGCGAGCTGTGTGGCATGTAGCGCCATCTTGTTGAAACCACATGCCAACCAAGTTCAGTTCTTCCATTTTTGGCAACAAAAAGTTTGTTAGCATCGAACGATAGCGATCGCCATTCACCGTAACGTTGCGTCCAACAGCATCTTTGAAAAAATACGGTCCAATGATTCCACCAGCGTACAAACCACACCAAACAGTGCATTTTTCGGGATGCATGGGCAGTTCTTGAACGGCTTCTGGTTGCTCTTCACTCCAAATGCGGCAATTTTGCTTATTTACGTAGCCATTCAACCAGAAATGAGCCTCATCGCTGAACAAAATTTGTCGATAAAAAAGCGGATTTTCTGCCACTGATTTTGGTAATAAAATTCAATGATTTGCAAGCGTTGCTCGTTAGTAAGTCTATTCATGATGAAATGTCAAAGCATACTGAGCATCTTTCTCTTTGACACCATGTCTGAAATCCCACGTGATCTGTCAAATACTAATGCATGAAAATCCTAACCTCAAAAGAATCACCCTTTAGTTCATCACAGCAGAACTTATGGCCCTTTTTAATTGTGTGTATTTTTACATATTGTTATTACAATATAATACGAGCTAATTGGATATGAAAGATTGAGGAATTGATTAATCTTTCATGTCCAATAAGTTCGTATTAACTTGTAATAATAATATGTAAAGTTTTGGACGAATAACCCAGTCTGCATTGTTATCAGGCTAACATACTGGTAAATAATAGTTTGTATTTGTATCCATTCAAAAATCTCAAATCGATTTTGGTCAATGAACTCAAATCCCTCGGGTTGATTTTATCATTCATTGGGAGTTTTAGGAAAATTATGAATTAAATGTCATCACTGTTAATAGTCGATCAATGCAATTTTTTGGATTTGATTTCAAGAGGTTTATGCAGATATAAAGCAAAAAACCAAAATCTAAATATTGGCAAAAAAAAAATTTTAAATATCTCGTGACTGTACACAGTCACTAATGGGTGATTAGGTAGGTCTGTTGTTGCCAACGATCATTGCGGTCGTACGGTCTTTGACTTTTTCACCAAATTGACAAAAAAAATATAAAAGCAAAGAAAAATATTCGTACTTTGCGATTTTTTTGTATATATTTAATATGACGTTTTCATGCTAACGGAAAGATACCAAGTCGTATAAGCAATATAAAAATATACCATATTACAGTAATGTTTATAAATAATTTTTCTGCGCCAAAAACGAAACAAATTATTTTTTGAAAAGCGAAAATATTTTCTGCGTTTTCCTTTTTTTTTGTTTTTTTAATTTTACAAAATTTTCACAAACAGAAAATATTATTTCTTTTGACTCATCAACGTATTTGGTTTGTAACGGCTATAATATGAAATATTTCGTAAGTTTTTGAGCAGACAAACTAATTTTTGAATATTCTATTTTTAATTCAATTACTTGTTGCTTTTCAAAAAAAAAAAAAATCGTTAGATGGGCGAAAATTCAAAAACTAAGACGGACATGGTCATCATACACAGAAAAAAAACAAATATATCGACAATATTTTTTCAATTAAAATTGTATATGAATTTCAATTGATTTTTCAATTAAATGTTTAATTCATTACATTAATTTTTCACTCGAAACAAAAGAAATTAATTTTATTCATTTATTTAATTGATTTGAAAAAAATAACACCACCATAAGATTTATATCTTATAAGTAACTGCGCCAGTTTCAAATTGTGATATAACTAGAATGTAATTTTGTCACAAGATAATGAAAAATAAACTTAAATTGCCAAATAAAATAAAAATGTATATAAAATAAAAGTACGAATATTAAAACATTTAATAAGTTAATAAATTAGAAAAAATAAAATGTAAAATAAAAATTTAAAAATTTTATTTTTACTGACAGTTTAAGAAATTAATATTATTTTGAATGTGTTTGCATTGCTAATTTTTTTTCAACTTCGATGGCAGAAAGTTCAACAGACGGATGCTGAATATGAAACATTGTCGTTCCGATAAAAGAACAAGTATATAAAGCCGTAAGTTCGGCCAGGCCGAATCTTATGTACCCTCCACCATGGATTGCATAGAAACTTCTACTGAAGACTGTCATCTACAATCTAATTACTTGGGTTGCGGTAACACTTGCCGATGGCAAGGTATCGTAAAACTTCTTAACACCGTGTTCTCAATTGTAACTTAGTCCATACGGGGTATATATAAAACAAAAAAAGGACGATTAAATACGTAAATAATTCAGTTTGACAAAATTTCCTATAGAAATAAAGTTTTGACAAAATTTTCTATAGCAATAAAATTTGACAAAATTTTCTATAAAAATAAAATTTTGACAAAATTTTCTATAGAAATAAAATTTTGACAAAATTTTCTATAGAAATAAAATCTTGACACAATTTTGTATAGAAATAAAATTTTGACAACATTTTTTATAGAAATAAAATTTTGACAACATTTTTTATAGAAATAAAATTTTGACAACATTTTCTATATAGAAATAAAATCTTGACAAAATTTTCTATAGAAATAAAATTTGACAATATTTCCTATAGAAATAAAGTTTTGAGGAATATTTCTAAGCAATAAACTTTGACAAAATTTTCTATAGAAACAAAATTTTGACAATATTTTCTATAGAAATAAAATCTTGACACAATTTTGTATAGAAATAAAATGTTGACAACATTTTCTTTTGTATAGAAATAAAATGTTGACAACATTTTCTATAGAAATAAAATCTTGACAAAATTTTGTATGGTAATAAAATTTTGACAAAATTTTATATAGTAATAAAATTTTGACAAAATTTTCTATAGAAATAAAATTTTGGTCGAATATTTTTGGGGATCGGCTATATATAACTATAGATCGATATGGACCAATTTTGGCAGTTGTTAGTTATATAAATGGGGGTTATATCTACTTAAGACCGGCATGGACCAATTTTTGTATGGTTATCAGAGACTATATACTAACATCACGTACCAAATTTCAACCGGATCGGGTGAATTTTGCTCTTTCAAGGGGCTCCGGAGGTCAAATCTGGGGATCGGTTTATATGGGAGCTATATATAATTATGGATCGATATGTACCAATTGCTGCATGGTTGTCAGAAACCATATAAAGGGTGATTCTTTTGAGGTTAGGATTTTCATGCATTAGTATTTGACAGATCACGTGGGATTTCAGACATGGTGTCAAAGAGAAAGATGCTCAGTATGCTTTGACATTTCATCATGAATAGACTTACGATCTGCCACAACGTCGAATTTTCAGTGAATGGGCCCTAGAAAAGTTGGCAGAAAATCCGCTTTTTTATCGACAAATTTTGTTCAGCGATGAGGCTCATTTCTGGTTGAATGGCTACGTAAATAAGCAAAATTGCCGCATTTGGAGTGAAGAGCAACCAGAAGCCATTCAAGAACTGCCCATGCATCCCGAAAAATGCACTGTTTGGTGTGGTTTGTACGCTGGTGGAATCATTGGACCGTATTTTTTCAAAGATGCTGTTGGACGCAACGTTACGGTGAATGGCGATCGCTATCGTTCGATGCTAACAAACTTTTTGTTGCCAAAAATGGAAGAACTGAACTTGGTTGACATGTGGTTTCAACAAGATGGCGCTACATGCCACACAGCTCGCGATTCTATGGCCATTTTGAGGGAAAACTTCGGAGAACAATTCATCTCAAGAATTGGACCGGTAAGTTGGCCACCAAGATCATGCGATTTGACGCCTTTAGACTATTTTTTGTGGGGCTACGTCAAGTCTAAAGTCTACAGAAATAAGCCAGCAACTATTCCAGCTTTGGAAGACAACATTTCCGAAGAAATTCGGGCTATTCCGGCCGAAATGCTCGAAAAAGTTGCCCAAAATTGGACTTTCCGAATGGACCACCTAAGACGCAGCCGCGGTCAACATTTAAATGAAATTATCTTCAAAAAGTAAATGTCATGGACCAATCTAACGTTTCAAATAAAGAACCGATGAGATTTTGCAAATTTTATGCGTTTTTTTTTTTAAAAAGTTATCAAGCTCTTAACAAATCACCCTTTACTAACACAACGTACCAAATTTCAGCCGGATCGGATACATTTTGCTCATCCATGAGGCTCCGGAAGTCAAATCTGGGGATCAGTTTATATGAGGGCTATATATGATTATGGACCGATATGGACCAATTTTTGCATGTTTGTTAAAGATGATATACTAACTTCATGTACCAAATTTCAGCCGGATTGGATGAAATTTGCTTCTCTTAGAGGCTCCGCAAGCCAAATCTGGGGATCGGTTTATATGAGGGCTATATATAATTATGGACCGATTTGGACCAATTTTTGCATGGTTGTGAGAGACCATATACTAACTCCATGTACTAAATTTCAACCGGATCGGATGAATTTTGCTCCTCTAAGAGGCTCCGCAAGCCAAATCTGGGCGTCGGTTTATATGGGGGCTATACGTAAAAATTATCCGATATGGCCCATTTGCAATACCATCCGACTTACATCAATAAGAACTACTTGTGCCAAGTTTCAAGTCGATAGCTTATTTGGTTCGGAAGTTAGCGTGATTTCAACAGACGGACGGACGGACGGACATGCTTAGATCGACTCAGAATTTCACCACGACCCAGAATATAGATACTTTATGGGGTCTTAGAGCAATATTTCGATGTGTTACAAACGGAATGACAAAGTTAATATACCGCCCCACCCTATGGTGGAGGATATAAAAATAGATAGAAGCAATCACAATTTTATTTCGATCTATTAATTGTTTAATTGCTGTCGAGGATTGATATTATCAATTCCTTGAATTGACTTAACTTCAACTAACAATTATTTGGATCAATTAATTTCGTAATTTAAACGAGGCAATGTTTTTGTTTTCCGTGTACATACCTCAACTGCCACTTGCCTTGTGATCGACTCATGACGATTGACCAAATACATTGTTGCCCACTGTGCACACGTTTTAGTGTGCACAACACTGACGGATGCCGGCATATTTTAAAATAAGATAATGTATAGACGGATATCTATATGATCGTTGTGGGGTGTTTAAGTGAATGTTTCTACATTTCATGAATATTTCGATATTTCATCATATATGGATACCCACCGAACGAAAGTCATCTTTGTAAGCATCGGCTGCATTCATTTCTTTTAAGTTCCTCATAAAAAAAAAATAATAATAAAGAAAAGCTGAAAAATTTTAATTTTTCTAAACTTTTATGACTCTTATCTCTACATTAAGTCGTTTTGTATAATACTATCACTTCTTTTAACGCAACTTCCATGTATGCTCAGAAATCGAATCGGTATACTTTAAAAATATTTCATGGAAATTTTCATAATTTTATTTATTCTCACAGTGTATCGGCTGACATACACCTAAGCCAGTATTCGACTTGTAGTGTGCTCTAACTTCTTCATTCCATTATACGCTTCTTTTATTCCAGGTGCTCTGTGTCCTTAACGAATTCGAATCCGAATCACATTTTCACCGATATGGTTAACCCCTTGTTTAGTTGTCTGGGGAGCCGTCGTCCTTCCAACCGTTCCATTAGTCCATAATCGCTTTATGCCCATTCATCCCACTCAGGCCACGTTGTCTCTATGGAATTTGCGTTCTTTAACTTCACTTCCCTATGTGTCCTAGCTCTTATCGCCAGTTCATTTAGCTTTCGGATTTTCTCATACTTTTCCTCTGTTGGTTAAGCTACACTTGCAGTTTAGTCAATGCATGGTTTTAAGCTGAAATCAAAAACAACAATAATGATTGAAGAATAAACCAACAATAACAAACAAAACGAATTTTATCTCTTTAGAAACTTTTGTCAAAATTTTATTTCTAGAGAAAATTTTGGCAAACTTAATTATATACGTATTTAATCGGCCATTTTTATACCCTCCATCATAGGATGGGGGGTAACACATCGAAATATTGCTCTAAGACCCCATAAAGTATATATATTCTGGGTCGTGGTGAAATTCTGAGTCGATCTAAGCATGTCCGTCCGTCCGTCCGTCCGTCCGTCCGTCCGTCCGTCTGTTGAAATCACGCTAACTTCCGAACGAAACAAGCTATCGACTTGAAACTTGGCACAAGTCGTTGCTATCGATGTAGGTCGGATGGTATTGAAAATGGGCCATATCGGTCCCTTTTTACGTATAGCCCCCATATAAAGGGACCCTCAGATTTGGCTTGAGGAGCCTCTAACAGAAGCATATTTCATCCGATCCGGCTGAAATTTGGTACATGGTGTTGGTATATGGTCTCTAACAACCATGCAAAAATTGGTCCACATCGGTCCATAATTATATATAGCCCCCATATAAACCGATCCCCAGATTTTGCTTGCGGAGCCTAAAAGAGAAGCAAATTTCATCCGATCCGGCTGAAATTTGGTACATGGTGTTAGTATATGGTCTTTAACAACCGTGCAAAAATTGGTCCACATCGATCCATAATTATATATAGCCCCCATATAAACCGATCCCCAGATTTGGCTTGCGGAGCCTCAAAGAGAAGAAAATTTCATCCGATCCGGCTGAAATTTGGTACATGATGTTGGTATATGGTCTCTAACAACCATGCAAAACTTGGTCCACATCGGTCAATAATTATATATAGCCCCCATATAAACCGATCCCCAGATTTGGCTTGCGGAGCCTCAAAGAGAAGCAAATTTCATCTGATCCGTCTGAAATTTGGTACATGGTGTTGGTATATGGTCTCTAACAACCATGCAAAAATTGGTCCACATCGGTCCATAATTATATATAGACCCCATATAAACTGATCTCCAGATTTGGCTTGCGAAGCCTCAAAGAGAAGCAAAGTGCATCCGATCCTGCTGAAATTTGGTACATGGTGTTCGTATATGGTCTCTAACAACCGTGCAAAAATTGGTCCACATCGGTTCATAATTATATATAGCCCCCATATAAACCGATCCCCAGATTTGGCTTGCGAAGTCTCCAAGAGAAGCAAATTTCATCCAATCCGGTTGTAATTTGGAACATGGTGTTAGTATATGATCTTTAACAACCGTGCCAGAATTGGTCCATATCGGTCCATAATTATATATAGCCCCCATATAAAACGTTCTCCCGATTTGACCTCCGGAACCTCTTGGAGGAGCAAAATTCAAATTAGGAACGTGGTGTTAGTATATGGTCGCTAACAACCATACCAAAATTGGTCCAATCACACAAAAATTGGTCCATATCGGTTCATAATCATGGTTGCCACTAGAGCCAAAAAAAGTCTACCAAAATTTTATTTCTATAGAAAATTTTGTCAAAATTTTATTTCTATAGAAAATTTGGTGAAAATTTTATTTCTATAGAAAATTTTGTTAAAATTTTATTTCTGTAGAAAATTTTGTTAAAATTTTATTCGGTTCATAATAAAATTTTCATCATTGTCAAAATTTTATTTCTATAGAAAATTTTGTTCAAATTGTATTCGGTTCATAATCATGGTTACCACTCGAGCCAAAAATAATCTACCAAGATTTTATTTCTATAGACAATTTTGTCAAAAGTTTATTTCTATAGAAAATTTTGTGAAAATTTTATTTCTATAGAAAATTTTGTTAAAATTTTATTTCTGTAGAAAATTTTGTCAAAATTTTATGTCGACTTTGTCAAACTGAATTATATACGTATTGGATCGATCTTTTTTGATTTAATATATACCACGTATGGACTTACATACAATTTAGAAGATGGTGTTAGGAGGTTTTAAGATACCTTGCCATCGGCAAGCGTTACCGCAACTTAAGTAATTCGATTGTGGATGGCAGTGTTTAGAAGAAGTTTCTACGCAATCCATGATGGAGGGTACATAAGCTTCGGCCTGGCCGAACTTACGGCCGTATATACTTGTTTTAGTTTAATATATACCACGTATGGACTAACTTACAATTTAGAAGACGGTGTTAGGAAGTTTTAAGATACGTTGTCATCGGCAAGTTTTACCGCAGCCCAAGTGGAGGCTGTTCCACACTGTGGAACAGGGTATTATAAGTTAGTGCATATGTTTGCAACACCCAGAAGGAGACGAGATAGACACATGGTGTCTTTGGCAAAAATGCTCAGGGTGGGCTCCTGAGTCGATATAGCCATGTCCGTCTGTCCGTCTGTCCGTGAACACATTTTTGTAATCAAAGTCTAGGTCGCAGCTTTAGTCCAATCGACTTCAAATTTGGCACAAGTATGTGTTTTGGCTCAGAATAGATCCCTATTGATTTTGGAAGAAATCGGTTCAGATTTAGATATAGCTCCCATATATATATTTCGCCCGATATGGACTTATATGGCCCCAGAAGCCAGAGTTTTACCCCAATTTGGTTGAAATTTTGCACAGGGAGTTGAATTAGCATTGTAGCTATGCGTGCCAAATTTGGTTGAAATCGGTTCAGATTTAGATATAGCTCCCATATATATCTTTCGCCCGATATGGACTAATACGGTCCCAGAAGCCAGAGTGTTACTCCAATTTGGTTGAAATTTTGCACAGGGAGTAGAATTAGCATTGTAGCTGTGCGTGCCAAATTTGGTTGAAATCCGTTCAGATTTAGATATAGCTCCTATATATAGCTTTCGCCCGATTTACACTCATATGACCACAGAGGCCAATTTTTTGCTCCGATTTAGTTGAAATTTTGCACAGGGAGTAGATTTAGCATTGTAGCTATGCATGCTAAATTTGGTTGAAATCGGTTCAGATTTAGATATATCTCCCATATATATCTTTCGCCCGATTTACACTCATATGACCACAGTGGCCAATTTTTAACTCCGATTTAGTTGAAATTTTGCACAGGGAGTAGAATTAGCATTGTTGCTATGCGTGCCAAATTTGGTTGAAATCGGTTCAGATTTAGATATAGCCCCCATATATAGCTTTCGCCCGATTTACACTCATATGACCACAGAGGCCAATTTTTAACTCCGATTTAGTTGAAATTTTGCACAGGGAGTAGGATTAGCATTGATGCTATGCGTGCATCAATGATTTCGACAAAAATGGTCAAAATACCAACATTTTCCTTGTAAAGTTGCCACTGCTTAATCGAAAAGTTTTAAAAATGGCTCTAATTTTCCTAAACTTCTAATACATATATATCGAGCGATAAATAGTAAATAAACTTTTTCGAAGTTTCCTTAAAATTGCTTCATATTTAAACGTTTCCCATATTTTTTTTTACTAACATTGTGTTCCACCCTAGTGCATTAGCCGACTTAAATTTTGAGTCTATAGATTTTGTAGAAGTCTATCAAATTCTGTCCAGATCGAGTGATATTTAAATACATGTATTTGGGACAAACCTTTATATATAGCCCCCAACACATTTGACGGATGTGATATGGTATCGAAAATTTAGATCTACAAAGTGGTGCAAGGTATAATATAGTCGGCCCCGCCCGACTTTAGACTTTCCTTACTTGTTTTTTTTAATTTTTCTGAGTCTGGCAGATACCCCAACTTTAGAATAAAGCATGTACTCCTTACAAATTTGAATAGCTTAAAGCTTTATTACACCATAAAATTTACGAAAATCATCATAAATTTGCTAAAATTTGGTATCCCAATTTATCAGAATTAAATTCTCATTCCATGACTCACTGTATTCATATGTCATTGAATACAATGTAAACAAACGTGTAGTAATAATGACAGCTGAAACCATCTGTTATTCTGGCAATTGATGACATCATAAATAAATGTGCCATTTTGTAAGAAGAACAAAAACATTTGATTATTGCAATTGAAAATCAACATCAACAATTTCAATAGAAAAATATGGATTTTTCCAAAAAGTAATAAAAATGAAAATCAAGAACAAACTGTAATTCATAATTGCATTTTCAAAACCACAAAACTTATAACTATTAGAAATTAGAAGAAAAATTATGAATGGATTTTTTTAAAAACGAAACAAGAGTGTGAGCACTTTTCGAAAACACTTCTCACATCATAATAAGCTCATGTGTGCATATAGAAGGAAATAAAAAACACTGCAGAACATTGGTATAAGGACCATAAATATTCATAATAATGTTAGCTCCCATATATATTTTTTCAACCTGTTAAATGATGGGTCTCAGACTTTTCCTTCTTGGTGTTACATACAAATGCACAAACTTATTATACCCTGTACCACAGTAGTGGTGAAGGGTATAAAAAGTTTTAGTTTTTGTAATGTAACCATGTCATAATCTATCCTCCCATATACAATCTGTGCCTACGATAATGCTCTATCATGTCCTTATCCAATTGATCGACAGTGTAAGTGTAAACAGAGAGTACTAAACAAATTGCATTAGAAAATCATCTGGTTGACTCGCTGGCTGATTTTTCTTTCAAACACTATTACTCAGTATGGAATGTAGTGGTGTGATTTCATCTATCTTTTGGGATGGTATAGAAGTAAACATATCGCAAAATCCAACGTAGGTTGTAAATGGCATTATTGACTGACTGACTGACTGACTGACTGACTGACTGGATGAATGCCATGGAATGAGCTGGATTCTATCACAGATGCAATCACATATTTTTATACCCTTCACCATAGAATGGAGCGTAAACTAAGATTGTCATTACGTATGTGACGCATCGAAATATTGGTATCAAACCCCATACAGTTTATGAACTCTAGGTCGTGGTGGAATTCTTAGATGTAACAGCGATGCTCGTCCGTTAGTTCATTCATCTTTGCATTGCAAGTAGTGGTTATTAATATAGGTCGTATCGTTTTGCAAATAGACCCCCCTTTATATTATCCAATCAATAACTAAAGTGAATTATATAGGAACAAGTATATACGGCCGTAAGTTCGGCCAGGCCGAAGCTTATGTACCCTCCACCATGGATTGCGTAGAAACTTCTACTGAAGACTGTCATCCACAATTGAATTACTTGGGTTGCGGTAACACTTGCCGATGGCAAGGTATCTTAAAACTTCCTAACACCGTCTTCTAAATTACAAGGTAGTCCATACGTAGTATATATTAAACTAAAAAAGGCCGATGAAATACGTACATAATTAAGTTTGACAAAATTTTGTATAGAAATAAAATTTTGACAAAAAATTCTATAGAAATAAAATTTTGACAACAATTTCTATAGAAATAACATTTTGACAAAATTTTCTATAGAAATAAAATTTTGACAATATTTTCAATAGAATTAAAATTGTGACAACATTTTCTATAGAAATAAAATTTCGCCAAAATTTTCTATAGAAATAAAGTTTGACAAAATTTTCTATAGGAATAACATTTTGAAAAAATTTCCATAGAAATAAAATGTTGACAAAATTTTCTATAGAAATAAAACTTTGGTAGATTATTTTTGGCTCGAGTGGCAACCATGATTATGAACCGATATGGACCAATTTGTGTGTGATTGGGGATCGGCTATATATAACTATAGACCGCTATGGACCAAATTTGGGATGGTTATTAGCGGCCACATACTAACACCACGTTGCAAATTTCAACCGGATCGGATGAATTTTGCTTCTCAAATCTGGAGAACGGTTTATATGGGAGCTATATATAATTATGGACCGATATGGACCAATTCGTGTCCATATCGTGTTTTTTAGAAACCACATACTAACATCATGTACCCAATTTCAACCGAATCGGATGACTTTTGCACTTCCAAGGGGATCCAGAGGTCAAATCGGGGGATCGGTTTATACGGGGGCTATATATAATTATGGACCGATTTCGACCAAGTTTTGCATGGGTGTTTGAGGCCATATATTAACACCATTTACCAAATTTCAGCCGGATCGGATGAAATTTGCCTCTCTTAGAGGCAAATCTGGGGATCGGTTTATATGGGGGCTATATATAATTATGGACCGATATGGACCAATTTTGGCATGGTTGTTAGAGACCATATACTAACACCACGTACCAACCGATCAACCGGATCGGATGAATTTTGGTCCTCTAAGAGGCTCCGGAGATCAAATCTGGGGAACGGTTTATATGGGGGCTATATATAATTATGGACCGATATGGACCAATTCTTGCATGGTTGTTAGAGACCATATACTAACACCACGTTATAAATTTCAACCGGATCGGATGAATTTTGCTCCTCCAAGAGGCTCCGGAGGACAAATCTGGGGATCGATTTATATGGGGGCTATATATAATTATGGACCGATATGGACCAATTCTTGCATGGTTGTTAGAGACCATATACTAACACCACGTACCCAATCGGATGAAATTTGCCTCTCTTAGAGGCAAATCTGGGGATCGGTTTATATGGGGGCTATATATAATTATGGACCGATATGGACCAACTTTGGCATGGTTATTAGAGACCATATACTAATACCACGTACCAAATATCAACCGGATCGGATGAATTTTGCTCCTCTAAGAGGCTCCGGAGATCAAATCTGGGGAACGGTTTATATGGGGGCTATATATAATTATGGACCGATATGGACCAATTCTTGCGTGTTTGTTGGAGACCACATTCTAACACCATTTACCAAATTTCAGCCGGATCGGATGAAATTTGCCTCTCTTAGAGGCAAATCTGGGGATCGGTTTATATGGGGGCTATATATAATTATGGACCGATATGGACCAATTTTGGCATGGTTGTTAGAGACCATATACTAACACCACGTACCAACCGATCAACCGGATCGGATGAATTTTGGTCCTCTAAGAGGCTCCGGAGATCAAATCTGGGGAACGGTTTATATGGGGGCTATATATAATTATGGACCGATATGGACCAATTCTTGCATGGTTGTTAGAGACCATATACTAACACCACGTTATAAATTTCAACCGGATCGGATGAATTTTGCTCCTCCAAGAGGCTCCGGAGGACAAATCTGGGGATCGATTTATATGGGGGCTATATATAATTATGGACCGATATGGACCAATTCTTGCATGGTTGTTAGAGACCATATACTAACACCACGTACCCAATCGGATGAAATTTGCCTCTCTTAGAGGCAAATCTGGGGATCGGTTTATATGGGGGCTATATATAATTATGGACCGATATGGACCAACTTTGGCATGGTTATTAGAGACCATATACTAATACCACGTACCAAATATCAACCGGATCGGATGAATTTTGCTCCTCTAAGAGGCTCCGGAGATCAAATCTGGGGAACGGTTTATATGGGGGCTATATATAATTATGGACCGATATGGACCAATTCTTGCGTGTTTGTTGGAGACCACATTCTAACACCACGTTCCAAATTTCAACCGGATCGGATGAATTTTGCTCCTCCAAGAGGCTCCGGAGGACAATCTGGGGATCGATTTATATGGGGGCTATATATAATTATGGACCGATATGGACCAATTCTTGCATGGTTGTTAGAGACCATATACTAACACCACGTACCAAATATCAACCGGATCGGATGAATTTTGCTCCTCTAAGAGGCTCCGGAGATCAAATCTGGGGAACGGTTTATATGGGGGCTATATATAATTATGGACCGATATGGACCAATTCTTGCATGGTTGTTAGAGACAATATACTAACTCCATGGACCAAATTTCAATCGGATCGGATGACTTTTGCTCCTCTAAGAGGCTCTGGAGGTCAAATCTGGGGATCGGCTTATATGGGGGCTATATATAATTATGGACCGATTTCGACCTATTTGTGCATGGTCATTAGAGAACATATACCAGCACCATGTACCAAATTTCAGCCGGATCGGATGAAATTTGCTTCTCTTAGAGGCTCCGCAAGCCAAATCGGGGGATCGGTTTATATGGGGACTATATATAATTATGGACCGATATGGCCCATTTTCGATACCATCCGACCTACATCAATAACGACTTGAATGCCAAGTTTCAAGTCGATAGCTTGTTTCGTTCGGAAGTTAGCGTGATTTCAACAGACGGAAGGATGGACGGACATGCTCAGATCGACTCAGAATTTCACCACGACCCAGAATATATATACTTTATGGGGTCTTAGATCAATATTTCGATGTGTTACAAACGGGATGACAAAGTTAATATACCCCCATCCTATGGTCGAGGGTATAAAAACTTGCCAATTGGCAACTGCTACCACAAGCCAAGTAATTCGATTGTGAATGACAATTTGTAGTGGAACTTTACATGCAATCCATGTTGGAGGGTATATAAGATTCGGCCTGATCGAACTTTCAGCCTTTTTCATTCTTCCTATTATAGTAGGTGCCTTGCAGATACATAAGCTGGCCATGGTGTCTGTGTAAAATGAAACATTTTGCTTAGTGCGATTGCATTTTTTGCATGAATTTCATTTTTTTTTTTGTTTTATTTTGCTTTTACTACAATTTTCCCACTCAGCTTCATGTATTCAAAGAGAATTAAATAGAAAACACACTCCCGTATGGCTCGTAGTGGGGATTTCATTTTAGTAAGGCTATGCATTTGTAAGTAATGCCAGGAAAGCAAAAAAGTAACAAAAATAATTAGAAGCGAAATTGAAAAAATACAAATAAAAAAGCGAAATTAATTATTAAATTGTAAATAATTTAATTTTATTTCATTCAATTTTAATTTTAATTTGCCTGATCGATGCATCCATGTAAAACAAAATGATTGTATTATCTATACATTGAAAAATATTTACGTGATATTAAAGATTATGCAACCTAAATTTTAGGATGCGCAATTTACAAAATATTACGGACAAATTTCTTTAAAATAATGACATTTTAATTAAGGTTTATAATCATTACTTCGAAATTTGTTTTCATTAAATTTAGTACACAAATTTTGTAAATCTGTGTCCCTCCGTTAATGTCGCATGTCTTTGAACTAAGGAAAATTTTCCTTAGAATAAAGAAACAAATTTTTGATTTAAAGAAATCGTCCTTAAATTAACTGAAATATTGAATATTTAGATGTAAGATAAAAAATTTTCAAATACTCGTATAGGCTAAAACTTATTTTGAGGATTTAGCATCTGTTCGCCGAATGCGAAAAGTATGGAAATATAGAGAAAAATAAAAACACGATAGTTTAATATTTTCAATATATAACAAGAGCAGAAGGTTTTATTAAGGTGTTTTCTATTATAATTAATGGTAAACAATATTACCTATAATTTCCAACGATATGGATAAATTTGCAACCGCACCAATTGGCTTATCGATAACAAGTAAAGTGAGAGATGCTCTCAACCAAGATGGCGGAAGGCGGGGCTTTAGACAAGATAAATTAATATTCAAATTATGACATTTCTACTCTGGCAGGGATGTACCAAAAAGTAGTATACAAATTCTAACGAACACTATTAAGTCCAATTAATCTTTACTCGAACTTAAACATTGCCGGCCGCCTTGCAACATCAAGGTATGTTGTAACTAAAACTAAACTTAAAATACAAAATGAGGCTAAGTGCAGTGCAAAGTGAGTTTCCTTCAGTTCATTTACCATAAATCCAATTTATTAATTCATTTATCTTTTCAAATTCAACCTAAGACTAGATATTACGTAAGGTCAGAAGGGGACCTGGTAGAACCCAAAAGGGGGGCTCTCGCGACAATATATCGATGGGTCAAAAGGGGACCCGTTAGAACCCCAAAAAGGGGGCTCTCGCGAAGAGATACAATAAAACGATGGCCAAAAGGGGGCCGTTAGAACCCAAAAGGGGGGCTCTCGCGCATTTACCCTAGCAGTTACACAACCCGGACAGAACCCAACCGAAGATTGTATAATGAGCCACCGGGAGACCGGGCGACGTATACACCCTATGTGTTATGATTCGCCCATACACCTCAGGACCAAAAACGATCGCAACCCGTCCCACTCGGTAAAATTGCGGATCTGCCAAAGGTAATCCCAAAAAGGATTCCTTGATCCGTTCTGGCACGGCTTCGGCGGGGGTCAACACACGACCTAGATCGTGCACACGAGCAGTAAACGTCAGTCGCTGCTCTGGATCATAAGCGGACGATACTGTCAACCGGCAAAATTGGACCCCCTCAATATTTGTAACCGGTAGCCCTAAGTTCTCGACCATAGAACGACAGATTTGGCTTTGGCGCGCGCAGTTGTCGATTACTGCACGGACCGGAACGGACACACCATGGGGGGACACGCGGACTACGAGGCTGGGCGCCAGAGTAACGACATTCTGCAGAGGCAGAACTCCGACGCCGCCAAAATCGGAATATGACCGTGCCACAGCAAGATCGGACGGACGATTCGTATGGCTCCCACTACGAATCCGCTGAGCAGACCTCGAGCTCCCATGTTCAATTCGAGGCGCCACAGCCGCAGCGTGTAACAAAACATTGTGGTCCCCGGAGCAACTGGGGCACCTACGCCGGCTAGGACAATCCTTCGACTGGTGGGTCTGTGCTAGACATCTGTAGCAATAGCGATGTCGTACCACCATACGTATCCTCTTCTCAATCGAAAGAGAGAGGAACTTCCGACACCGCCGCAATGCGTGACGACCTCCACAAACCCTGCAAACCAATTGAGCAGGAGTTCGACCAACATCAGTAGCCTCTACTACAGCAGGCGCCACCACGGGCTCATCCACAACTACCGGAGGTGGACTCTCAATTTCTTGGGGCGATAGCTGAACCTCCGGAATGGCAGGCGACGGTATCGCCATCGGCTCCTCCAACAATGCCCGTTCGACCGCCGACATATCAAGGGGGCACGCAGTATCATCATCCGATTGATCCATAATAACCTCGAAATTTTCCAAGTCGTCAGCGAAGCACGAGGTATTTTCCATGATACTGCGAGAAAATATACGAATTACAAAGAGTTCGCCGAAGTGTCGGTCAATGAGACCAACTTAGCTATAGGTCGTCTTACAACGCCATTCTCCGTACGTATATCCGCGACCCGAATGTGACCATCTACGCCCGGGTGAACCGACACGACTCGACCTAATTTCCAAGAAGTTGGTGGAAGCTGTTCATGACGAATAACGACTAGGTCATTTACCATAACATCGCGCTGAGGAAATTTCCACTTATATCTCATATGCAGATTCTTCAAATATTCCTCTTTCCAACGTACACAAAACTGTTGTGCAAGAGCCTGTACCTTACGAAACCGATTCACCAACGAAAGAGGCTGTTCGGTTATAACTGGCTCAGCAGGGGCGAGTAGAGGGGCACCTATAAGAAAATGACCCGGTGTCAAAGCGTCAAGCTCCTGCGGGTTATCCGATTGGGGACAAAGAGGTCTTGAATTCAAACAAGCCTCAATACGAGCCAACACCGTCGAAAACTCTTCAAACGTGAAACGAACATTCCCTATTTGCCTTCTGAAATGCAACTTAAAACTCTTCACCCCAGCTTCCCAAAGGCCTCCCATATGAGGCGCACCAGCTGGGATAAATCGCCACGATAGGCCCTGGTGTGCAAACTTAGAGGACACGACATCACTGCTTCCCCTAATTACATCCCGGAAATTTCGTTCAAGCTCACGCGACGCACCGACAAAATTTGTCCCATTGTCCGAGAAAATGGTCGCAGGACAACCCCGACGAGCAACAAACCTATGAAATGCCGCAAGAAAGCCGGCAGTCGACAAGTCGGAAACCGCTTCCAAATGAATCGCCCTAGTAGCAAAACACACGAAAACGCACACATAACCTTTAGTTATGCGACAATAACGTCCGGTGAACGACTTCACCTCAAAGGGGCCTGCATAGTCTACGCCAGTCGTCGTAAAAGGTCTGTCGAGAACAGTTCTTTCCGGAGGAAGAGGAGCCATCACCTGACTACAAACCCGTTTCCTCTCCAAAAGACATGGTTTACACCTATGTATAACCGAACGAATAAGATTCCTCACCCGAGGTATCCAGTATTCTATACGAAGAATACGCAACATCAACTGATTTCCTCCATGAATGGAAATCAAATGAACAAATTCCACCAAAAGCTTCGTGAATCGACAGCTGTAGGGCAAAATTATAGGGTGCCGCTCCGAATACGAAAGAATAGGCGAGCGGCTCAAACGACCATACATCCGCATTACACCCATTTCATCAAGGAACGGGTTCAAAGAAACAAGTGAACTGCCAGTACCTAACGAAGACCTATCCATCAAGTCCTTATATTCATTACCATAATTCATTTTTTGAGCAAGCACTATCAAGCGACTTTTAGTTGCCCTAATCTCCGACGATGATAAACTGTGATCCGCATAGCTACAATCACGCCTATGAGCGGGATGCGTCCGATAAAAGAATCTCATAACATATGAAATAACACGCAGCGCTCTATCCAGAGAAGAAAATCTATCGAGAACATCCTCGTATGAATTAACGAAAGAAGCATGTGCCTTCACAGACCGAATTTCTACGTCGGTGTCAAAAGAGGAAGTGTCACGAACCGGCCATTCCGATTGACTACACGATAGCCACTGAGGCCCATGCCACCAAAGTCGAGAGGCGGCCAAATCCGAAGGGGACACACCGCGGCTGCCAAGATCAGCAGGATTATCCTCCGACCTCACATGATACCAATTCGTACCACCGACGTTCTCCTGAATGCGACATACCCTATTCGCGACAAATGTTGTCCAAGCCGAAGGCGTTTTCTTTAACCAGGCTAGTACAATAGTCGAATCCGTCCAACAATAAATTCGACCAAAATCAATACCGATTTCTCGAATGACCGTTCTTGCGAGTTCGGACGCTAAAACAGCGCCGCAAAGCTCCAAACGAGGCAAAGAAACCGATTTCAACGGAGCAACTTTCGTCTTGCACGATAGCAAATTAACGACAATCTCGCCATTCGGGGCCAAAACTCGAATATATACTACCCCCGCGTATGCCTTAACCGAGGCATCTGAAAATACGTGAAGCTCGGCCGAAGTGCACGGTGTGTAACGAATCCACCGAGGAATATTTATCGAATTGACATCCGGATAACTATCTACAAATTTTTCCCACTCGGATGCCGTTGCCGAAGGCAGTATTTCATCCCAGCCGACGCGATCAAGCCAAACCTTCTGCATGATAATCTTTGCCACAATTATCACTGGACCTAACCAACCGACAGGGTCGAATAATTTCGCGATAGCCGACAACACTTCCCGTTTAGTGTATCCACACCTTTTTGCTATAGGCTCGACCGCGAAGTAGAATGCATCCAATTGAGCATTCCATCTCACACCCAATGGTTTCGAATTGCTAGCCTCGACAAATGCCAGCAATTGAGCATCAACCAAATATTCCGGCGGTAGTGAATCTAAAATTTCTCTATAATTCGATGTCCATTTCCGCAGTTCAAATTTAGCCGTCGCAAGCGCCGCGATTAATTGATCCCGAGCCATTATCGCAGTTTCAAGGTCATGAGTTCCGGTCAAAACGTCATCAACGTACATACATTTACGTAATATATCGGCCGCGAGTGGAAACTCCTCCTCAGTGTCTTCAGCTAACTGTAACAGTGTCCGTATCGCGAGATATGGTGCACAGTTTACACCGAAGGTCACCGTTTGTAGTTCATAGTCCTGGACTGTCCTTGTCGGAGAATCCCTAAAAACAATTCTCTGCAACGGAGCATGAGAAGAGTCCACTCGAATCTGCCTATACATCTGTGTAATATCGCAGTTGAACACGTATTTAAATAGTCGCCATCGCACAATAAGAAGGACTAAGTCCTGCTGCAAAGTGGGACCTACGTGAAGGATATCGTTAAGACTATTCCCGTTGGACGTTTTATTAGACGCATTAAATACGACGCGAAGTTTGGAAGTCTTCTTCTCGAGGTTAATGACAGGATGATGTGGAAGATAACACGAAAGTGTATCACTTGCAGAAATGGCGGATACTGGCCTCATGTGATCCAAATGCAAATATTCTTTAACAACACTATCATAAACTGATTTCACGTCCGGCCTTTTCGATAATGACGATTCATTACGATAAAATTGCCTCAAAGCAGTTGTTCGGGACTCACCCAAATATCCACGAGGACCGAGCTCTTCCTTTAGCGGAAGTGTAACTATATATCTACCTTCCGAATCTCTGCGCGTTGTCCGAACGTAATTTTCCTCACAGAACTTATCGGAGGGGGACAAAACCCCTTTACGTGGTGTTTCCTCCAACTCCCAAAACCGTAAAAGCGTTCTATCTAAATTTTCCTCTTCATCAACCGCTATAGTCGTAGTAAATGTTTGAATTTGCGATGTAGAAATCGGACCCGTTACTAGCCAGCCGAAAACACTGTTCTGTGCTATCAATGATTGAGCCGCAATCTGCCGGCAACCTTCTAATAGTATTCTCGGGTACAAGTCAGCGCCTAGTAGAATATCGACCGGTCTCGACACGAAAAGATTCGGATCAGCTAAGCGAATATCCGGAATCTGAGACAAAACTTCCTGCGACACCGTAAAGGAAGGTAAATTCCCGGATATAGATTGGAGCACTATAGCCATAGTTTCCAACAAAACCGACGCGTTGAGTGGAGATCCGATTTTCAAATTACACATTTTACTCGATTTGGCCGAAATTGCGCTATTTACCCCCGAAATTGTAACATTAGCCGCGTGAACCGGTAGTTTCACCCGATTTCGAAAGCGTTCCGTCAGAAACGAAGATTCTGAAGCGGGGTCAATCAAAGCGCGTGCCGGATATGAAACCCCATCGTGCATGATATTAATCATCGCAGTTCCCAAAAGCACGGCCCTATTTTGCGTCGTATGAAATGCCTGGCGAGGTAGGCACGCCGACGAGGTAGAAGGTTGCGGCTGATCAACCGAAGGCATAGTTCTCGGTTGAAAACTAGCCGCTGAACTCGACAAGGTGTTGGTCGAACCCGTCGCCGAAGTCGCGCTATTAGACGGCGTAGAATCGCGATGCAATAGCGAATGATGTCTCGAATTACATTTTGCACACGAATATTGTCTTGGACAATCCTTCATCACATGACCTTTCATTAAGCAATTCAAGCACAACCGGTTACGTTTTACCACTATGTAACGTTCCGATACCGAGAGTTTACCAAATTTAACGCAAGCCGAAAGTCTATGATTATGTTTAGGACAAATAACGCACTTAGATTCCGACGAAGCACGCGACGATTTAGAAGAAGACGCATTGGTAAAATGCGCTTTTACCTTCTTTTCCTGAGAACGCTTCGAAGACGTGTCTTCCCGCAAATCATGCAAACACATCAACGTACGAACCCTTTCGGACAAAAAAGCGTCTAAATCCGCCCACGACGAAAGGGCTGATTTGTCCCTAACACTCTGCTCCCAAAGAGTCTGTGTGAGCCGCGGCAAACGTTGAAGGCAAATAAAAACGAGTATCTGGTCCCAATTATCGGTCGAAACTTCGTACGTATTCAATGCCGAAAGACAGCCATTGATTCCACGTTGAATCGATTTCAAACCCGCACTTGTCTCTACCGATACTGCCGAAATTGCAAAGAGAGACTTAAGTTGATTGTGAACTAGAACCCGCTTATTGTCGTATGCATCAACGAGGGCCTTCCACGCGAGGGCAAAACTTCGATGTGTCAGCGGAAACTTCGAGACAATTTCCCTAGCTTCGCCACTGGTCTTCCGCACAAGATGACACAAACGCTCGACGTCCGTTAATCTTGAATTGTTAACATAAACTGCTTGAAACAAATTCCGGAATGTAGGCCAGTCTAGAAAATTGCCCTCAAATACATCCGTATCGCACGGTGGCAACGCCAAATTGTGAACCATATCACAAAGTGGAGGGCCACTAACGGCCACTTCACCCCTAAACCCGGCTTTGCCATTAGGCAGCGACTGCCCATCCCGATCAGCCGGTATCGAAGTAGTCGCGTTATTAGCCAAAATCGCTTCGGATCCTTGAGTCGATTTATGAGACCCGATACTCCGTCTCGATGCTGCAACGACCGAAGACGCAGACGAAGTGATCGATGATCTACGTGACCGACGAAACTGGCCCAATTTTCGATTTATCGCGGACAAACAATTCATATAAGCCTGATGGGACGCGTCATATTTCCCGTCCACCGATTCAATATCGCTCGTTTGCGTTGTTCCGGCACCCTGTAAACTAGCCACGCATTCCTCAAAGCAATCCTGAACCTTTGTCCACAACTTCCCCAATTCCTCACTTCGAATCTCGAGGCTATAGACGTCTAACTCCTCATCTTTCATGGCATTAAAATGGGCGTGGAATTTAATAAGAGCGTCCGAAACGCGAATAAAGCGATCAAAGGGAGATACAGACATTCTAACTTTACGTTCAACTACCAAATTGAAGAATGTAACCAAATACGAAATTACAATATAGCCAAGAAGCAACGGCCAATAAAATTACCAAACTCAGACAAGGTTCCGTTCAATAAAAATAGCAAAATACGCAAAAGTAACTCAAATTCCGACCAAAACGAAAAAACACAATTTTCACTATCAAAATAAATCAATCCGTATCAAATATCAAAACGCACTTTATCTCGAGTTACAAAGATTAATTCGAGTCCACAACTCGCGAAAATCCGACAAAAGATCAAACGTTCCCAGAAACCGAAAATACTGAATGTAGGGTGCACAAAATATTACCCCCGAACGCTTGACACAAGAAAAATTATAATAATAATAATAATAAACAAAGGTATAAATAAATCAATAATAATAAATACCTGTCCAATAAATATTCAAAATTTACCAAATATTTGAATGATCGAATAATTTCTCTCAGTGTGAGAGCGTAAAAGTTTCAAAATATACCGAGTTTTAATTCAAGCCCCGATTCCAACCGGGAAATATTCAAACCTTTGAATTCAACTTGAATTCTAATGTGGGAATTACACGTAGTGTATAGCCCCCTTAAGAATTCAAATGATGATCGATATCCGATAACACGATAGTACGAGATGTGCCCGATTAGTCACTATACTATAGCAATCGACTAAGAGCGCAACACTGATGAGAACAAAACAAAATAAAAGCTTTTGTATGTTCTCAAATGTATGCAAATGAACGAAACAATAATTAATAAATGAAATTTCAGCACAGAAAACGCGAAAAAGTGGTGAATATACGAAACAAAGAGAGTGATATATGTGTATAGTGAATATTAGTGTACGAAAGTGGTGAAAACATGTACTCCAAGTTATTTCTCTCCGAAATTATTTGCACAGACGTCAAAATGGAAATACAAAAACAAAAACCTTGAATGCGTTTTGCCGTCCGCAAATGAAAATTTACTTAAAAACAATGAAAAACGATATTTTCACGCAAATAAAGGCAAATAAACCACTTTAAATAAAAAAAAACACTAATATTCACTGATATCACTGAACTTGTACACCACTTTTAGGAATATTTATAATAAAAACCGATCGCGTAGCGTTGTAAAACAACCTTTTTTTTCTTTAAATGGACGGACGACCACTATATTTGTTGTTGCACCGACCGCGAACTCACTTTATAAGGGAAAATGCACTGCACTTACCTTATAAAACGATGAAACAGATGTTGAGGATGATGAACTGATTGGTTTGAGTTTAAGGTGAAATTGATGACCAGGTCAGGTGGACTGTGTCTATAACAAAAACCAAGAAAAACACCGGTTAAACCAATTCTTCCACTCCGAAGTCCAATTATCCGGTACGAATGGATCAAAATGTTCGCCGAATGCGAAAAGTATGGAAATATAGAGAAAAATAAAAACACGATAGTTTAATATTTTCAATATATAACAAGAGCAGAAGGTTTTATTAAGGTGTTTTCTATTATAATTAATGGTAAACAATATTACCTATAATTTCCAACGATATGGATAAATTTGCAACCGCACCAATTGGCTTATCGATAACAAGTAAAGTGAGAGATGCTCTCAACCAAGATGGCGGAAGGCGGGGCTTTAGACAAGATAAATTAATATTCAAATTATGACATTTCTACTCTGGCAGGGATGTACCAAAAAGTAGTATACAAATTCTAACGAACACTATTAAGTCCAATTAATCTTTACTCGAACTTAAACAGCATCTTTGGTTTAAAGTTTATGTTTTTGGAATTAAGAAAACATTTTAACTTTGAGGTATCCGCTATAATTTGGATTTTCATACCCTGCGCCATACTTTGGAACAGGGTATTATAAGTTAGTGCATATGTTTGCAACACCCAGAAGGAGACGAGATAGGCACATGGTGTCTTTGGCAATAATGCTCAGGAAGGGTCCCAGAGTCGATCTAGCCATGTCCGTCTGTCCGTGAACACATTTTTGTAATCAAAGTCTAGGTCGCAGTTTTACTCCAATCGACATCAAATTTGGCGCAAGTATGTGTTTTGGCTCAGAATAGAACCCTATTGATTTTGGAAGAAATCGGTTCAGATTTAGATATAGGTCCCATATATATATTTCGTCCGATATGGACTTATATGGCCCCAGAAGCCAGAATTTTACCCTTATATGCTTAAAATTTTGCACAAGAATAACAATTAGTACTATAGTCAAATGTGCCAAATTTTATTGAAATCGGTTCAGATTTAGATATAGCTTCCTTATATATCTTTCGCCCGATATGGACTAATACGGTCCCAGAAGCCAGAGTTTTACCCCAATTTGGTTGAAATTTTGCACTAGGAGTACAATTAGTAGTGAAGTTAAGTGTGCCAAATTTTATTGAAATCGGTTCAGATTTAGATATAGCTCCCATATATAGTTTTCACCCGATTTACACTCATATGAACACAGAGGCCAATTTTTTGATCCGATTTAGTTGAAATTTTGCACAGGGAGTAAAATTAGCATTGTAGCTATGCGTGCCAAAATTGGTTAAAATCGGTTCAGATTTAGATATAGCTCCCATATATAGATTTTGCCCGATTTACACTCATATGGCCACAGAGGCCAATTTTTAAATCCGATTTAGTTGAAATTTTGCACAGGGAGTAGAATTAACATTCTAGCTATGCGTGCCAAATTTGATTGAAATCGGTTCAGATTTAGATATAGCTCCCATATATAGCTTTCGCCCGATTTACACTCATATGAACACAGAGGCCAATTTTTTGATCCGATTTAGTTGAAATTTTGCACAGGGAGTAAACTTAGCATTATTGCTATACGTGCCAAATTTGGTTGAAATCGGTTCAGATTTAGATATATCTCCCATATATAGCTTTCGCCCGATTTACACTCATATGACCACAGAAGCCAATTTTTAACTCCGATTTAGTTGAAATTTTGCACAGGGAGTAAAATTAGCATTGTAGCTATGGGTGCCAAATTTGGTTGAAATCGGTTCAGATTTAGATATAGCTCCCATATATATCGTTCGCCGGATTTACACTCATATGACCACAGTGGCCAATCTTTAACTCCGATTTAGTTGACATTTTGCACAGGGAGTAGAATTAGCATTGTAGCCATGCGTGCCAAATTTGGTTGAAATCGGTTCAGATTTAGATATAGCTCCCAAATATAGCTTTCGCCCGATTTACACTCATATGACCACAGAGGCCAATTTTTAACTCCGATTTAGTTGAAATTTTGCACAAGGAGTAGAATTAGCATTCTAGCTATGCGTGCCAAATTTGATTGAAATCGGTTCAGATTTAGATATATCTCCCATATATAGCTTTCGCCCGATTTACACTCATATGAACACAGAGGCCAATTTTTTGATCCGATTTAGTTGAAATTTTGCACAGGGAGTACACTTAGCATTATTGCTATGCGTGCTAAATTTGGTTGAAAGCGGTTCAGATTTAGATACAGCTCCCATATATATCGTTCGCCAGATTTACACTCATATGACCACAGTAGCCAATCTTTTACTCCGATTTAATTGAAATTTTACACAGGAAGTAGAATTAGCATTGTAGCTATGCGTGCCAAATTTGGTTGAAATCGGTACAAATTTAGAAATAGCTCCCATATATAGCTTTGGCCCGATTTACACTCATTTGCCCACAGAGGCCAATTTTTTGCTCCGATTTAGTTGAAATTTTGCACAGGGAGTAGAATTAGCATTGTGGCTCTGAGTGCCAAATGTGGTTGAAATCGGTTCAGATTTAGATTTAGCTCCCATATATAGCTTTCGCCCGATTTACACTCATATGACCCCAGAGGCCAATTTTTAACACCGATTTAGTTGAAATTTTGCACTGAGAGTAAAATTAGCATTGTTGCTATGCGTGCCCAATTTGGTTGAAATCGGTTCAGATTTATATATAGCTCCCATATATATATTTTTCTAATACCAACATTTTTCTTGTAAAATCGCCACTTGCTTAGTCGAAAAGTTGTAGAAATGAATCTAATTTTCCTAAACTTCTAATACATATATATTGAGCGATAAATCATAAATAAACGTTTGCGAAGTTTCCTTAAAATTGCTTCAGATTTAAATGTTTCCCATATTTTTTTACTAACATTGTGTTCCACCCTAGTGCATTACCCGACTTAAATTTTGAGTCTATAGATTTATTAGAAGTCTATCAAATTCTGTCCAAATCGAGTGATATTTAAATGTATGTATTGGGGACAAACCTTTATATATAGCACCCAACACATTTGACGGATGTGATATGGTATCGACAATTTAGATCTACAAAGTGGTGCAGGGTATAATATAGTCGGCCCGTCCGATTTTAGACTTTCCTTACTTGTTTAAACTGGCATTTATTCGTATGTGAATAACTTTATTAATATACCGCGAAAAGAAAATTAAAATTCGATAAATGAGATCTGAATTCTAATTTTAATGGTAACATATTGGTCCTAGACTTAAGGCCAGATAGGTCGCTAAAAATGTCTTTATTTTAAAGAAGCCGCATCTTTGGCTCGGAATCTATACCAAAATCCTTAAGAGAAGTTCAAAATTTTTGGATCCAGTAAACTTTTTTGAGTGTAGTTTTAAACAATTTGCATTATACTAATTTAAAAATGTAAATGAATTTAGAATCATGTCAACAGTGCTAATCAGACTTATGATATTTACAATTCCCTCAACAATTTCACCGAAGCCGTATTTGTTAGAATCCACAAAAGTTTTGTACCACAGTATATCGTATTATCACTTAAAAGCTAACTTTCGAGTGCACTTTCCATGGGTACAATGTCCAATGGAAGAGAGATGTAGGTAGACAATAAATAGTGTTGACTTAAACTTTTATTTTAGTTTTCTAACATTTACTTTGCATGTTGTTGTTTTTTTTTTTTTTTTTTTTTTGCTTAATGGAAATTTTACAATTTTGGCACATGCATTCAACCATTCGAGGTGGCAAGGTTAACTTACGAACCAAGACTCTGCACAGACAATACCGTTGCTGGTCGTTGTTGAGCACCCATTATGTGGGTATAGTATGTGGGTCATAGTACGATATTATCCTCCCCATCGTCTTCTCATACTAGTTTCCCGCGACCTTACATCAACAAACCTCTCTCTTGTGGCCTTTGTTTGCTTGTTTTTTAATTCTATTACGTATGAAGACAAATGCACTTTATTTGCAAAACTCCTCACTTATATGAAACCTGAGTGCTGAGTAATTTTATAATGACATTAGAATCAGAACAAAAGTTGAGAATATAATGCTTGACATTTAAACCCGTACGTGATGGAAGGAATTGTAAATGGGCTTAAATAACAATGCCATGAAAATTTTACAAAAAATAATAAAATGCGTTTGCAATTAGTTTGCATGAACACAGTAGGATAGGTTAGATTGAAAATAGCAGTTCGAGTTTCTCCACTTCAGGTCCACTTCAATCGTAATCTGTACACTGCCGCAAATATCCCGCCGAGATGACTGAGGAAAATTTAAATAATTTTAAATTCGGATCACACACGCAGAGAAGGATCTGATGATCACCTCAAACATGTTTCAAGAGCAAAGTGTTATTTTTGTATGGTGACCATGTAACATGTTTGTCGCTAAAATGCTATTTTCTCGTCAAATATAACCTGTTTGCCGAAATCAGATACATGATTTACGAGAAAATAACCTGGTTGCGAAAACCATGTTACATGGTCACCACCCAAAAATAACATTTTGCTCTTAAAACATGTTTGAGGTGATCATATTCCTTATCTGGGTGCACCTTAAGAAGTGAAATGGAGGACATCCGTCCTATAACAAGTCCATGTTAAATTCATCTTTTTTGCGCCAATTTTGCACCTCTTCCGGATGCAAAACGAATATTTTCACCACTTTTTGGCAACGGTCATTTTCCTAGGGAAATATTGACCTTCGGGTCCAGAATTCCCCCAAAGACCTTTTTCGAACTTTGGAAGTACAGTTTTCACATTTAAATCCAAAATTCCTTACACCCATACACAAAATCATGAACGGCGTGCACGTTTCAAAACGATACGTTCATGAAAGCGAATCAACACACATGTGGTGCCAAACGAAGAACAGACGGTGTCAACCTGACAACGATAATATGACACCAGGCCTCGTCACAACAACAACCAGTGTTCATGATCTAAATATGTAATGGTCCACGGTTGCCAGATTTTTCCGAGAGAGATTCCCAAAAATTTCGAAAGTATACCCCAAAAAATAATATAATAGTTTTATGTATATAATTTTAATTCAAGGGTGTGAAGTTAAAGTTGTTTTTAGCCAAGACACAAACCATCAGAATTTTATTTTATTATTTTAACTTTTCAACGAAAATTCGCAAAAAAATCAAGCAAATTTCGTCTTGATTTGTTGCTGTTTAATTAAAAGCATAAAATATGAACAAATTTTATTAAATATTTTATACATAGACCTTTAAACTAGCTGTTCAAACCCCTTTTTGGCTATTTCTGATAGACACCAACGAGCCAAAGGGGGTACACGTTGGTAACCCCAACGGAGGAGCGTACCCCCAGTGAAAAGCCCATGGCCGTAGGTCATCTGTGAGAGGAGAAATCAGGGGAAGTTCAAATCAACTGTTATGTCCGTTTTTGAACGCATTATGGGTACAATTTATTTTAAATTTTGAAATAAGTAGAAAGCCCAGAATGGGGAGAAAGTTACAGTTGCATTTCCATAACCGTACCTTATTAAAATTTTAAAAGGGGGGCTAAGCAATTTTAGTAAAAATTTCAACACTGATTTTCGCCTATTTACACCCCACGACAACGAACTAAAGTGGGTATACCCAGGTAGCTGTAATCTTGGAGTATCCCTCAGTGAAAGCCTCATGGGCGTAGCTCATCTGTGAACGGAGAAAAGTTAATGGGAGTAAAATTACTACTTGTTCGAATATCAACTATTTTCAACACTGATTTTCGCCTATTTACACCCCACGACAACGAACTAAAGTGGGTTTACGCAGGTAGCTGCACTCTTGGAGTATCCCCCAGTGAAAGCCTCATGGGCGTAGCTCATCTGTGAACGGAGAAAAGTCAATGGGGGTAAAATTACTATTTTTTAGAATATCAACTATTTTCAACACTGATTTACACCCCACGACAACGAACTAAAGTGGGTATACGCAGGTAGCTATACTCTTGGAATATCCCCCAGTGAAAGTGTCATGGGCGTAGCTCATCTGCGAGAGGAGATAAATCAAGGGGCGCTAAAATATTTTTTTCAACAATCTATAGCGGCAAATTTTGTTTCATATGTGTACCAATAATATTCGTGATTTTATCCAACCTATACCTAATTTTGGCAAACAGAAACATGGTTTAGCCCAACCTAAATTAATTCGTAAAGATAGACCTATAGGTCCTATTGTACTTTGCTTTTATATGTTCTATAACAAATTTAATACTATCTGATTGATGGTGGAAATATCCCACGAAAAAAATCCCCAAACCACGGCTTTATCCCCAGACAAATTCCCAGATCAACAAGGTAAAAAAAATCCCAACCACGAGGAAAAAAACAGTTTGGGGAAAAAATCACCACTGACTCGATCCTGGATTGCCTTCTCCATACGCTTTAACAGTCGCCTTAGCACATTGCACCACTGACGGAGTTCCCACAATAACGTCTAACGAATATTTTAAGACTTTTCATGGCCAAAGAAAAACGAAAGTTGTTCATGAAATCGTGAACACCCGTGCTTGAAACCGTGATCAATACGTTTTGATTTTTCTTGAACATTTCCGTTTCATTTGGTTACCATCCGTTCACGATTTTGGAACGTAATTGGTTCTATTAGTGTATGATTAAAATCCATTCGAAGGGTACATGTGTTTCGACCGCACTTTGTCATTGTCCACACTTATCGTAGTTTTTATACCCTCTACCATTGGAGGGGGGGTATATTAACTTTGTCATTCCGTTTGTAACACATGGAAATATTGCTCTGAGACCCCATAATGTATATATATATATATATATATATATATATATATATATATATATATATATATATATATATATATATATATATATATATATATATATATATATATATATATATATATATATATATATATATATATATATATATATATATATATATATATATATATATATATATATATATATATATATCTATATCTATACTACTTGGTAGGTTGGTAGAATTCTTGATGTTTTCAAAGATTTTGCAAAATATTCCTCTCCAACTATGAAATGCTTCATAAATTTTCTACAGAAATAACATTTTTACAAAATTTTCTACAGAAATAAAATTTTAACAACATTTTCTATAGAAATAAATTTTTGACAAAATTTTCTATAGAAATTATATTTTGACAAAATTTCCTAAAGACATAAAATGTTGACAACATTTTCTATAAAAGTAAAATGTTGACAAAATTTTCTATAGAAATTTTGACAAAATTTTCTATGGCAATAAAATTTTGGTAGATTATTTTTCGGATTTTAGAGGCCATATAGCAACACCATGTAACAAATTTCAGCCAGATGGGATGAAACGTAAAAGTGATCCGATATGGCCGATTTGCAATACCATTCGACCTACATCAAGCTTGTTTCGTTCGGAAGTTAGCGTGATTTCAGACGTAGACGTACGGACATGCTGGATCGACTCAGAATTTCACCACGACCCAGAAAAAAAAAAAAAAAATATATATATATATATATATATATATATATATATATATATATATATATATATATATATATATATATATATATATATATATATATATATATATATATATATATATATATATATATATATATATATATATATATATATATATATATATATATATATATATATATACATACATATTTTTTTTTTTTCTGGGTCGTGGTGAAATTCTGAGTCGATACAGCATGTCCGTACGTCTACGTCTGAAATCACGCTAACTTCCGAACGAAACAAGCTATAGATTTGGCACAAGTAGTTGTTATTGATGTAGGTCGAATGGTATTGCAAATCGGCCATATCGGATCACTTTTACGTTTAGCCTCCATATAAACGGACCCCCAGATTTGACTTCCGGAGCCTCTAAGAGAAGCATGTTTCATCCCATCTGGCTGAAATTTGTTACATGGTGTCGCTATATGGCCTCTAAAATCCGAAAAAATAATCTACCAAAATTTTATTGCCATAGAAAATTTTGTCAAAATTTCTATAGAAAATTTTGTCAACATTTTACTTTTATAGAAAATGTTGTCAACATTTTATGTCTTTAGGAAATTTTGTCAAAATATAATTTCTATAGAAAATTTTGTCAAAAATTTATTTCTATAGAAAATTTTGTTAAAATTTTATTTCTGTAGAAAATTTTGTAAAAATGTTATTTCTATAGAAAATTTATGAAGCATTTCATAGTTGGAGAGGAATATTTTGCAAAATCTTTGAAAACATCAAGAATTCTACCAACCTACCAAGTAGTAAAAAATCTGGCATTTTTGGTAGACTCGTGTTCATAATTGTATATAGCCGCCCATATTTCAATTCTGGCTCTATAATTACCGCACAAAAGTTCATATCGGTTCGCAATTACTTCTTTCCTATATACACCGGTCAAGAACTGAATATATACGTATTTATTCGACCCTTCTCTTGTCGCATGGACTTACAATTTGGAAGATAATGCTAAGAAGTTTTAAGATGCCTTGCCATCGGCCGCAACCCAAGTAATTTAATTGTAGATAACCGCACACAAAAAATTTTTTTTCTGATTCAATCACGAAATTAATTGATCCAATTAATTTTTAATTGAAATGTCTTCAATCACAGAAATGATAGTATCAATTAAAAAAATTATTGAAGGTCAATTAAAAAGTTAATTGATCCAATTAAAAAATTAATTGATACTATTGTTTTTGTGATTGATTTTTGTTGCAATTAAAAAATTTGTTGAATCAATTAAATTTTTAATTGAATATTTTTTAAAACTCAATTAAAATTTTAATTGGAAAAATTTTCGTGAAATTTGTGTGTGTGTGTCTTTAGTAGAAGTTTCTACGCAATCCATGGTGAAGGGTACATAAGATTCGGCCTGGCCGAACTTACGGCCGTATATACTTGTTCCAATTATTATCCAATTTGAGAGACCGTATCTATTGTTAATGCTGCAACGCATTTAGCTTTTGTCTTCAAACAAAACTGGAAATAACAAACTCATGACAAATGGAGGCATTTAGAGATGCTTTTAAGAGCATAACATTTCCTGGAATTTCTTACAGCTGTATATATCTCGAAAAGCAATTTGTTACAAATCTTTAATCGGATTTTTCAACATACTCTTGTGTCCATCAATTGATCACTTGTGTTGACAAAAGAAAAAAATAAAAACTTGTTAACCTTGCTCGAAGGTCTTTTAAGTATGTTTTTTTTAACTTTATTTGCCATAGAATGCAACAAAGTCCCAGTTTTTGTTTTTTGCTTCTAACTTTGCAGAGAAAAACTTGGTCCATAGACCAACTGACATGTTCTAGTAGAAAAGTGGACATACCACCAACTAAGTACTCTGATAAATAGCGTTGTACAAAAGTAGCTTTACATTTTTAATAGATCCTATTGAGCGTCTGAGTGTCTGGAAAAGTTTCATGAGATGATAGGTGAATAGCAATACTGTCAAAAGGAAGTAAAAGCAATTTTGCTTTCGGGGGCCTCATATTCTAAGAGCATTTGCAAAAATGGATATGAAGAATAAATTTAATGACACTACACTCCAAATCGTTTTTGAACAAAGAACCCTCCAAAAGTACGCTAAGTCTAAAAAGTGAATTTTACAGGAAACAAGTTCAAAATTTTTTTTTTGAATTTCTCAAAAACCGTATAAGATAAAAATTCACTTTTTTTTCGATGTTAAAATCATGTTTATTGATTTTAGTATGCACTAATTCAAAATAGTGATAATAGAACATGGCTAAAAATGTCTTAGACCACTTTAGATAGAAAAAAGCTTTTTGCCCTTTTTGGATTGGAAATTTTTAAAACTTTAGTCACAGCCTACGTACAATATTAACCATAACTTTTGATAGAAGTGCCCAATAAATTCGAACTTTTGACAGGATGCAATTCACATCAATCCGAATAAAAAAACAATGAACTCAATCAAAAAATGCCAAATCGACTTAGCGTACTCTGGAATGAGGACATCGATATGACCATAGAAATGATTGAACTTCAAAATAAGACAATGTAAAGTAGGGATTATAATTAGCGGTTCAGGGAAAAAAGACGCTAACATGAAAATTAAATAATGCCCCATGTTATAGGTTTTGTTAGGAAACGAAATTAAGCTTCATTTTGAATATGCAATGAAACAACACAACAATGACATTATTAAAAATAAATTTTATTGACCTTTCTTCAATGAATTGGGAATTTTTAATAATGAAAGAAGCTAAACAATACCGAAAAATTTTTAGTTTTTACATTCAATATAAAGGCTTGAGGATATATTTCATTTTTGTTTGAGGGCTTATTTTTCGAAGCCATAATGAGAATCAAAACATCGACTTTTTATATCCTTCACCACTACTGTGAAACAGGGTATAATAAATTTGTCATTTGTATGTAACACTAAGATGGGCGGTATCAGACCACGGTTGCCACAGCTGGTAGAATTCTACCAAAAATAGTAGATTTTTTACTATTTGGTGGATTGGTAGAATTCTTGAAGTTTTGGTAGCTTTCCATTAAAAAAAAATGTATTGATATAAAATTTTGACAAAATTTTCTATAGAAATTAAATTTTGAAAAAATTTTCTATAGAAATAAAATTTTGATAAAATATTCTATAGAAATAAAATTTTGCAAAAAAAATTTTATAGAAATGAAATTTTGCAATAAATTTCTATAGAAATAAAATTTTGCAATAAATTTTTATAGAAATAAAATTTATAAATTTCTTTTTGGTAGCTTTCATTTAAAAAAAAATTTTTTTTGACAAAATTTTCTATCGAAATTAAATTTTGAAAAAAATTTCTATAGAAATAAAATTTTGACAGAATTTTCTATAGAAATAAAATTTTGACAAAATTTTCTATAGAAATAAAATTTTGAAAAAGATTCTATAGAAATAAGTTTTTGGCAAAATTTTCTATAGAAATAAATTTAGACAAAATTTTCTATAGAACAAAAATTTGCAAAAATGTTCTATAGAAAGAAAATTTTGACAAAATTCTTTATAGATATAAAATTTTGACAAAATTTTCTATAGAAATAAAATTTTGACAAAATTTTCTATTGAAAAAAAGACAAAATTCTCTATAGAATTAAAATTTTGAAAAATTTTCAATAGAAATAAAATTTTGACAAAATTTTCTTTAGAAATAAAATTTTGACAAAATTTTCTATTGAAAAAAAAATTTTGAGAAAATTCTCTATGGATATAAAATTTATACAAAATTTTCTTTTTTTTTTTTTTTGCTCAAACTCATATATTGGCAATCTATTTACAACATTTTCTATAGAAATAAAATTTGGACAACATTTTCTACAGAAATAAAATTTTGAAAAAATTTTCTATAGAAATAAAATGTTGACAAAATTTTCTATAGAAATAAAATTTTGACAAAATTTTTTATTGAAATAAAATTTTGACAAAATTTTTTATAGAAATAAAATTTTGACCAAATTTTCGATAGAAATAAAATTTTGACAAAATTTCCTATAAAAATAAAATTTTGAAAAAATTTTCTATAGAAATAAAATTTTGACAAATTTCCCATAGAAATAAAATTTTGACAAAATTTTCAATAGAAATAAAATTTTGACAAAATTTTCTGTAGAAGTAAAATTTTGACAAAATTTTCTATTGAAAAAAAATTTTGACAAAATTTTCTCTAGAAATAAAATTTTGACAAAATTTTCTATTGAAAAAAAATGTTGAGAAAATTCTCTATGGATATAAAATTTATACAAAATTTTCTTTTTTTTTTTGCTCAAACTCATATATTGGCAATCTATTTACAACATTTTCTATAGAAATAAAATTTTGACAAAATTTTCTATAGAAATAAATTTTTGACAAAATTATCTATAGAAATAAAATTTTGACAAAATTATCTATAGAAATAAAATTTTGACAAAATTTTCTATAGAAATCAAGTGTTGACAAAATTTTCTAGAGAAGTAAAATGTTGACAAAATTTTCTATAGAAATAAAATTTTGACAAAATTTTTTATAGAAATAAAATTTTGACAAAATTTGCAATAGAAATAAAATTTTGACAAAATTTTTTATAGAAATAAAATTTTGACAAAATTTTCTTTTGAAAAAAAAATTTGAGAAAATTTTCTATAGATATAAAATTTTGACAAAATTTTCTATAGAAATAAAATTTTGACAAAATTTTCTATAGATATAAAATTTTGACAAAATTTTCTATAGCAATACAATTTTGACAAAATTTTCTATTGAAAATGTTTTATAGAAATAAAATTTTGCGAAAAATTTTTATAGAAGTTAAATTTTGCAAAAAAATGTGACGAACGCTTTTTCTTTCGGTGTAGAAATAAAATTTAGCGAAAATGTTCTTTAGAACTAAAATTTTGGATAAAGAAGAAATAAAATTTATACAAAATTTACTATAGAAATAAAATTTAGACAAAATTTTCTGTAGAAATAAAATTTGTAAAACTGCTTTATAGAAAGAAAATTTTGCAAAAATTTTCTATAGGAATAAATTTTTGAAAAAATTTTCTATAGAACTAAATTTTTTACAAAATGTTATATAGAAATAAAATTATAGCAATACAATTTTGACAAAATTTTCTATTGAAAATTTTTTATAGAAATAAAATTTTGCGAAAAATTTTTATAGAAGTTAAATTTTGCAAAAATTTTCTATAGAAATGAAATTTAGCGAAAATTTTCTATGGAAATTAAATTTTCCAAAAAATTTCTATAGAAATGAAATTTAGCGAAAATTTTCTATAGAAATAAAATTTTAACAAAATTTTCGATAGAATTAAAATTTTGACAGAATTTTCTATAGATATAAAATTTTGACAAAATTTTCTATAGCAATAAAATTTTGACAAAATTTTCTATAGAAATAAAATTTTGCAAAAAATTGTTATAAAAATTAAATTTTGCAAAAATTTTCTATAGAAATGAAATTTAGCGAAAATTTTCTATAGAAATAAAATTTTGCAAAAAGTTCTTCAGAATGTAAATTTGATCAAAAACTTTATTTTGTAAATTTGGTAGATTTTTGGTATATTTTTCTTAAACTTTTGCTAGATTATTGTTGGCACGAATGGCAACCGTACCTCATTTACATCGTGTTGTACACGATGTAAATGAGGTACGTTCTGATTCAATTTAGATATGTCCGTCTGTCGGTTCATGTATTTTTGTGTGCAAAGTACAGCTCGTAGTTAAAGTCCGATCGTCTTTAAATTTGGCAAACGTCGACTTTTCGACTGTTTCTATGAAATAAAGCCCTAAAGAGCAACTAAAATAAGAGTCGAAATGATTACATATATATAGACCAATTTCTAGATTTGATTTCTTGAGGGCATGGAAATCGCAATTTTTATCCGATTTTTTGGAAATTTTAAAGACAGCTCTTTCAAAAATTGCTGCAGTAAAGTTGCGGCAATCAAATTCCCTATATACACTCAGAGAAGGAACATGATCACCTCAAACATGTTTTAAGAGCAAAATGTTATTTTGGGTGGTGACCATGTAACATGATTTTCGCAACCATGTTATTTTCTCGGAAATCATGTATCTGATTTCGGCAAGCAGGTTATATTTGATGAGAAAATAACATTTTAGTGACAAACATGTTACATGGTCACCATACAAAAATAACATTTTGCTCTTGAAACATGTTTGAGTTGATCATATTCCTTCTCTGCGTGTAAACTTCAGTCCTGGAAAACTGTATACAAGTCTTCCTTTTTTATACAATACACCTCAGTGACAGAGTTTTTTTCTTTTTTTTTTGTGTAGAGTTATTATTTCATATGCAATAAGAAAATTTGCAAATTTGTTCAGTACATGGTAGTTCACTAAAATCAATTAATTTATATTTGGTTTTGTTTTAATTTCAATTTGCTCCTTTGATAAATTTCATGAAGTTTCCATTAGCTAGCAATTCAATTCTGTGAGTTTTTGCATTTGCTATTAGCTTATACACAGAGAATAGGGATTGGTTGTGACAATCGAATTTATTGCCAACCTCCTTTTGGCAGTTATAGCAACTACCAGTTGGCAGTTGTGTCACCCGACTGATTCGGTCGACACAACTAATATCTCATATGGTGTAGGTTAGGTCTGCCGACGACATCGGTTGTTGCTACCTTCATCATTCGGTTGTGCTGCCCGACCTTAATAGTGCTCATGACCAAATTAAAGACCAATTTCTTCTCAATTAACTATTTTATTTTATTTTATTTTATTTAAATATATATAGTATAAATCGAAAAACAATGTATTTGATCAAATGTCTTGTAATTACGCTACAGCCTTCAATAATGAAGTTATCGTGTTGAAATTCTTTTGTCTGCAGGTAGGTCAAGTTTGAAAATGGGCTATATCGGCCCATATTTTGCGTTCTTTATCATCGAGACATTTCAATTTCTATCCGATTTGCTTGAAAATTGAAATTTTAAGTTATTATAGGTTCGCAAATGTGTGTGTAGTATAAGAAGTGTATCGGTTTCGTCTAACCTCAATAAAGGCCGATCTTCCGATTTGAATTCTTGAATCTAGAAAACCGATATTTTTATCCGATTTGATTAAAATTTGAAATCTACATGTACTTTATTCTCCTGAAATTGTAAATCTAGAACCATTAATTGATATATCAAATTTGCTTTATACCGGTATGGGTTTGATATATTCCTAATTTACACCGCTCTCCCGTATTAACTTCAGTGAAAAAAGCGTACTAATCACCCAAATTGGATGTGACTAGAAGTAAAATTTCCGAGTTTAGTTTTGGTACTCATTCGATTAATGCGGGTAAAGATATGTAGAATTTAGATTTGACATCATATTAAGTCCAGAATCTTATGGAGACAACATATGTATAAACTTTATATTTATCTTCGGGAAGCATACCATTTGAACCAATATCTTTGGGAGAGTACCGGAACCAGCAGGATTCAAGTTAAACCACCCCTCCATGTTTGTTTGCCATACATGCTAGAAATTCGGTACATGGAGTTATTTTGAGTTATCTAAAAAAAATATTTTCAATACAAACCAATGTTTTGTTTTTTGTCCACAGGAAACATCCCTTTCATTATGTGTTACGATCCCATCCATGGTGAAGATTCCACATTCCTCGATTTAAAATTTCGATATTAAATATGAACATTTTTCTTCTTCACTTATGGCGTTTTCTTTTCTTGTAAAAAATGCACACTTTTTTTGCATTTTGCCCGGAAAATGTACTCTTTAGATTCTTTTCTAAAAAAACAGGCAAAAGTGCGAAAAGGCTTCGAATTCTGTTGTGAAAATAGCGCCACCATTAGAGGCAAATTACGGGCATTTTCAGCACTGCCAACAAACGAGAGTGCTGCGATTGCCCTGTTTCCTTGTTTGTATTCTTTTCTGCCCGCTGAAATGATAGCATTTTTTTAGGTTGCTGGTAACATTTTAAAAATGCGCATTCTGTACAGACAAAATGAAGGCAAAGCACTTTTTTCAGAAAAGAAAACACCATTAATTTTAATATCATCAAATGACATTTAAAAAGTATTTGAAATATCATTCGGCTGTAACCACTATATGAAAATGGTGGCTACTAACTGATACTTAAGAAATGTTTTTACGGTTGGTCGTATCAACCAATTTGAATCAAAATTATTAAAAGGAGGTAGATTTGGTTGCCACAACCATTTATCTTGTGACACGACAGAAAATTTGTTGAAAATCTCACCAAATGGTTATAAGTACGAACAAATACATGTAAATACTGAAAATTGATATGAACAACTTATATATATTTCTAAATGTAGAATGTTCCTAGCTACAACCGATTTCCAACCAATCTCTTCTCTGTGTGTACATGCAAACTAAAATGTGTTTTTTTTTTATTTAAGTTGATATATGTAAAATTAAATTTTTATTTTATATTATTTTTATTTTATATTTCATATTTTGTGCTCTCAATGCAGGTTGGTTAGATGTTGAAAAAAAAATGTTAGCAATCTGCTGACATCTAAAAGTTTGGTGAATAGATGTCAAACGATAAGTTGATGGAAAAGATTGGGTGTAGCTTGATGTGACCATATCGATGGTATATATTTCTGCTATATCTAGCTCTAAACTGGCCGATAGGTTTTTTTCGGGAGTCTACAACTAGTACAAATGATGAAAAGCTTGGCGTGGACGAATCTTAAATACCCTTCATCATTGTTCGAATATATGACGATAACGGAAATGACAGACAGTCGTAAATCCGGTCGGGTCGAATCTTATATACCAACCACCATAAATCAAACTGTATGGTTTGCTTTGAAAACTCTTCGTCGTAGCGGATTACTTGAAAATATATAGAATTTCAGGTGGATTTGATGACAGATTCTCTCCCAAGTAAATTGCAATTTCTATAAATGCCAAGAATTTAAATCGGGAGATTAGTCTTTATGGAGTCTTTGTCAAAATATGAACCGATAAAAACCAAATCCGACACAGGTCTTTGTGGGGGTAAAGTACCTCTAGATTTTGAATTCCAGGAAAATCGGATAAAAATTACGGTGTCTAGATGCTCAAGACCCCAAATCGGATGGTCGGTTGGACTGATTCCTACCCGCACATCTATTTATGAACCTGAATTATCTAGTTTCAGGCAACTTGGATAAAAATTGGGATGTCCAAAAGCCCAAGAAGTCAAATTGGGAGATCATTCCATGTAGGGATTCTGCCAAAAAATTTACCTATTCGCATCAACACATATATATTTTTAATTTCGGGCACATCAGAAAAAATCGCGTTGTCTTAATGCTCGATTTATAGGGGGCTATACAAAAACATGAATTTTCCAATATAAGGCAAATCATTGAAAAAAAATTGGGATATCTAGAAGCCCCAGAAATCAAATCGGGAGATTAGTCTATATGGGGATTTTACCAAAACATACTCCGATAGAAACCAAATTCGACACAGGTCTTTGTGGACGTCAAATACCTCCAAATTTCGAACTTCCGGTCAAACGGATACAAAAAATGAAAAAAATCGCAATAAATTCGGTACAACTATTTATCAACTTAAAAATCCTCTAGATTTTTAATTTCGGACAAATCTGATAAAAAATGCCGTGCCTAGATGCTCAAGGGGCAGGTTTATATGGCGGCTATAATAAAATCTGGATCGATATAGCCCATCTTCGAACTTTCGAACTAGACCTGCAGGGAAAATAAAGTGAACTGTTTTATGGGAAGAATGAACTACCACTTGCCAAAATTGAACTAAATTCTATTCCAAATTTTGAAAACGGAATACAACGAAATTTGTCTAACACTTATGGATTTATAACTACCATTTACAAAATACATCCTTCTCGAAAAGCAAAACAGAACTAAAAATACAGTAAATATCTTAGGCGCGAAATTGTTTTGACCACGATGTAGTTCATTCTTAATATTTCTGAGAAGTGTACGAAAAGCTTCTTCTGGTTTAGTTAGCATTGAACTTATTTGTATGTTATGTTATTGAAATATTTAGGGGTAGATTAACTTTGTCATTCCGTTTGTAACACATCGAAATATTCTGGGTCGTGGTGAAATTCGGAGTCTGATCTGAGCACGTCTGTTGAAATCACGCTAACTTCCGAACGAAACAAGCTATCGACTTGAAACTTGGCACAAGTTGTTGTTATTGATGTAGGTCGGATGGTATTGCAAATGGGCCATATCGGTCCACTTTAACGTATAGCCCCCATATAAACGGACCCCCAAATTTGGCTTGCGATTGCTCTAAGAGAAACAAACTTCATCCGATCCGGCTGAAATTTGGTACATGGCGTTAGTATACGGTCTCTAACAACCATGCAAAAATTGGTTCACATCGGTCCATAATTACATATAGCCCCCATATAAACCGATCCCCCGATTTGGCTTGCGGAGCCTCTAAGAGAAACAAATTTCATCCGATCCGTCTGAAATTTGGTACATAGTGTTAGTATATGGTCTCTAACGACCATCCAAAAATTGGTCCACATCGGTTTATAATTATATATAGCCCCCATATAAACCGATCACCAGATTTGACCTCCGGAGCCTCTTGGAAGACCAGTTGAAATTTGGTACGTGGTGTTAATATATGGCCTCAAACACCCATGCAAAAATTGGTCGAAATCGGTCAATACTTATATATAGGGAGCCACCGTGGTGCAATGGTTAGCATGCCCGCCTTGCATACACAAGTTCGTGGGTTCGATTCCTGCTACGACCGAACACCAAAAAGTTTTTCAGCGGTGGATTATCCCACCTCAGTAATGCTGGTGACATTTATGAGGGTTTCAAAGCTTCTCAAAGTGGTTTCACTGGAATGTGGAACGCCGTTCGGACTCGGCTATAAAAAGGAGGTCCCTTGTCATTGAGCTTAACATGGAATCGGGCAGCACTCAGTGATAAGAGAGAAGTTCACCACTGTGGTATCACAATGGACTGAATAGTCTAAGTGAGCCTGATACATCGGGCTGCCACATAACCTAACCTAACCTAGGCCCCATATAAACCGATCCCCAGATTTGACCTCCGGAGCCCCTTGGAAGAGCAAAATTCTTCCGATTCGGTTGAAATTTGGTACGTGATGTTAGTATATGGTATCCACCAACCATGCAGAATTGGTTCATATCAGTCCATAATTATATATAGCCCACATATAAACCGATCCCCAGATTTGACCTCCTGTGCCTTTTGGAGAAGCAAAATTCATCCGATCTGGTTGAAATTTGGTACGTGGTGGTAGTATATGATATTTAACAACCATGTCAAAAGTGGTCCATATCAGTCCATAAACATATGTAGCCCCCATATAAACCGATCCCGAGATTTGGTTTTGGAGCCTCTTAGGGGAGCAAATTTCATCAGAGTCAGTTGAAATTTGGTACATTGTGCTAGTATATGGCCGTTAACAACCATGCCTAACTAGGTCCATATCGGTCTATAGTTATATATAGCCCTCAGATAAATCGATCCCCAAGCACACAAAAATTGGTCCATATCAAGATCATAATTCTATATAGCCCCCATATAAGCGACCCCCATATTTCAATTCTGGCTCTCTACGTACCGTGCAAAAATCCATGTCGATTCGTAATTATTTGTAGACTTACCTATACATACCTTTTTTGTCTAATATATACCACGAAGTTTTAATATACCACAACCCAAGTAGTTCGATTGTGGATGACAGTCTTTCGTAGAAGTTTCTACGCAATCCTTGGTGGAGGGTACATAAGATTCGGCCTGCCCGATCTTACGGCCGTATATACTTGTTAATAAATATAATTCAATTTTAGCATCAGTTTTACAACTGTGCCAAATTTGAGCACGATTGCGTGGCTATTACAGTGTGTAGCGCGATTATTACAAGCAAGACGGACATGACTAATCATCTTAGACTTTCTCTCTGATCAAGAATATATATAGTTTATATAGTTGGAAATCAATACTTCGATAAGCTATACACGGAACGGTAAACGTTTAATGAGAAAATGTAAATTGGTTACCTTAGGGGGAATACCGACATCAAGTACCAAATTTCATGCAGATTGGGTGAAAAATTAGCCTTCAGGACTAGAAACAAGTCAAATCTGTAGTTCGTTCTCTATGGGGCCCCATTTATAATATCCGGCGACCTAGAGCAATAAAAAGGGTTTATGCTAACTTTCAAACATATATCAATTTTAACTGACGGACAGACAGTCGGAGCAGAGAGTTTTAAACAAATATTTCTATGCATTACGACTTCGACCCAGATCACTCTAGTACACCGCCTGTTAGGTTTTAAATTTCATTTCATTATCTATTTCAGATTACAGGCAATCACTGACGTCGAGATTCCACTATGCACTATGATGATTTTAGTAATTTATAATTTTTGTTTTCTTGTTTTTTATTCTATTTTTTTTTTTCAACATACATACGAGTATAAAGAAAAAATGCAATGATACAAATCACTTGGGAAAACTTTGATGTCATTGAACTGCCCGGCTGTCATGTTCCATAAATTGTGCAAATAAAGCACTGTACTCCACTGTAAACCACACAGAGCTTAGCTAAGCAAAATTCAACATCAGATAATTTTTAAATATACATAACATTAATTTTGTTTTTATATATTTCTTTTTCTCTTGAGTACTCAAATTTGTTTGATCATTTGTTCACATGTGTGATGAAAATACAATTGATTGCGAAAAACATCAAAAGAGTCATTAAATAGCGAAGCATAATCCCTGGAAATCCATTAATCGGCAATGTGATTTAGGTGTTTTTTGTTTGTTGTGGGAGGTCAAAAATGGTTTATGAAAAAATTGTAGATAACATTTTTATATTTCAATGACATCAAAAATCAATAATAAATCAGTAATAAATAAGGCATTATATGTCATTAAATGCCCTAAGGTACATTAAATGTACTTCGTACAACAAAGACTGCTCATCATAGATTGGTGAGACCGGGAGAAGTGTGTCACAATAGGTCAGAGATTCTACTTTCTTAGGTGTATCCAATGGTTAGGTACATGCACACAAAAAAATGTCTGATTCAATCACAATATTAATTGATCCAATAAACTTTTTAATTGAAATGTCTTCAATCACAAAAATTATAGAATCAATCACAGTTTTAATTAGGCATATAAAAAATTCTTGGTGAAAAAATTAATTGATTTCATTAGCAAATTTCAATTAATTTTTTAATTGATTCAATTAAAAAGTTAATTGATGTTGATTGAAAAACTCAATTTTTTAATTAAAAAAGGCAAATATTTTCAATTACTTTCTGACTTGGCTTAGAGTTTTTATTTGGATTAACAATTGATTGTTTGAAATGCATTTTTATTTAAAAATTAAACAAAAATGTTCATCACTTTTTTTTTATACCCGGCACCACACAGTGGAACAGGGTATTATAAGTTAGTGCATATGTTTGCAACACCCACAAGGAGACGAGATAGACACATGGTGTCTTTGGCAAAAATGCTCAGAGTGGGCTCATGAGTCGATATAGCGATGTCCGTCTGTCCGTGAACACCTTTTTGTAATCAAAGTCTAGGTCGCAGTTTTAGTCCAATCGACTTCAAATTTGGCACAAGTATGTGTTTTGGCTCAGAATAGAACCCTATTGATTTTGGAAGAAATCGGTTCAGATTTAGATATAGCTCCCATATATATATATATTTCGCCTGATATGGACTTATATGGCCCCAGAAGCTAGAGTTTTACACTAATTTGCTTAAAATTTTGCACAAGAAGACCAATTAGTAAATACTATAGTCAAGTGTGCCAAATTTTATTAAAATCGGTTCAGATTTAGATATAGCTCCCATATATATCTTTCGCCCGATATGGACTAATACGGTCCCAGAAGCCAGAGTTTTACCCCAATTTGGTTGAAATTTTGCACTAGTAGTGTTAGTCAAGTAGTGTTGTCAAGTGTGCCAAATTTTATTGAAATCGGTTCAGATTTAGATAAAGCTCCCATATATATCGTTCGCCAGATTTACACTCATATGACCACAGTGGCCAATCTTTTACTCCGATTTAATTGAAATTTTGCACAGGGAGTAGAATTAGCATTGTAGCTATGCGTGCCAAATTTGGTTGAAGTCGGTTCGTATTTAGATATAGCTCCCATATAGCCTTCGCCCGATTTACAGTCATATGACCACAGAGGCCAATTTTTTGCTCCGATTTTGTTGAATTTTTGCACAGGGAGTAGAATTAACATTCTAGCTATGCGTGCCAAATTTGATTGAAATCGGTTAAGATTTAGATATAGCTCCCATATATAGATTTCGCCCGATTTACACTCATATGGCCACAGAGGCCAATTTTTAAATCCGATTTAGTTGAAATTTTGCACAGGGAGTAGAATTAACATTCTAGCTATGCGTGCCAAATTTGATTGAAATCGGTTCAGATTTAGATATAGCTCCCATATATATCTTTCGCCCGATATGGACTAATACGGTCCCAGAAGCCAGAGTTTTACCCCAATTTGTTTGAAATTTTGCACTAGGAGTACAATTAGTAGTGAAGTTAAGTGTGCCAAATTTTATTGAAATCGGTTCAGATTTAGATATAGCTCCCATATATAGTTTTCACCCGATTTACACTCATATGAACACAGAGGCCAATTTTTTGATCCGATTTAGTTGAAATTTTGCACAGGGAGTAAAATTAGCATTGTAGCTATGCGTGCCAAAATTGGTTAAAATCGGTTAAGATTTAGATATAGCTCCCATATATAGATTTCGCCCGATTTACACTCATATGGCCACAGAGGCCAATTTTTAAATCCGATTTAGTTGAAATTTTGCACAGGGAGTAGAATTAACATTCTAGCTATGCGTGCCAAATTTGATTGAAATCGGTTCAGATTTAGATATAGCTCCCATATATAGCTTTCGCCCGATATACACCCATATGACCACAGAGGCCAATTTTTAACTCCGATGTAATTGAAATTTTGCACAGGGAGTAGAATTAGCATTGTAGCTATGCGTGCCAAATTTGGTTGAAATCGGTTCAGATTTAGATATATCTCCCATATATAGATTTCGCCCGATTTACACCCATATGACCACAGAGGCCAATTTTTTGCTCCGATTTAGTTGAAATTTTGCACAGGGAGTAGAATTAGCATTGTAGCTATGCGTGCCAAATTTGGTTAAAATCGGTTCAGGTTTAGATATATCTCCCATATATATGTTTTTCTGATTTCGACAAAAATGGTCAAAATACCAACATTTTCCTTGTAAAATCGCCACTGCTTAGTCGAAAAATTGTAAAAATGACTCTAATTTTCCTAAACTTCTAATACATATATATCGAGCGATAAATCATAAATAAACTTTTGCGAAGTTTCCTTAAAATTGCTTCAGATTTAAATGTTTCCCATATTTTTTTACTAAAATTGTGTTCCACCCTAGTGCATTAGCCAACTTAAATTTTGAGTCTATAGATTTTGTAAAAGTCTATAAATTCTGTCCAAATAGAGTGATATTTAAATGTATGTATTTGGGACAAACCTTTATATATAGCACCCAACACATTTGACGGATGTGATATGGTATCGAAAATTTAGATATACAAAGTGGTGCAGGGTATAATATAGTCGGCCGGCCCGACTTTAGACTTTCCTTACTTGTTGTTAACTGACTTAGACTTCTGAATTTGATTAAAAAGTTAATTGTATTAATTAATTTTTTTTAAATTAATTTTTTTAATTTTCACTCATTGACTTAATTAACTTAATGTTTCTATCTTGATTAAAAAGTTAATTGTACCTATTTATTTATTAATTGAAAAAAAAAAATCAACTTCAATTAACTTTTTAATTGGAAATATTTTGGTGATATTTTTTTCTGTGTATACACAACAAATTATATGCGATTTGAGTGAAATTGAAAATCTGGCTATATTTTAGGCCCACAAATAGGTGTCCCGAATATGGTGTATATCAGTCCATGTCTATATATATATATAGACCCCATATAGGCCGATCACCAGATTTAACTTCTTGGGCTCTAGCCATGGTCAATATTTCCATGAAATAATCTTCCAACTTTAAAGATGGATGGTACTATGACATGAAATAAAGATTTCATAATTTTTCTCAATTTTATGAGCTTTTCTTTTGAAAAATTTTTTAAGTGCTCTCACCCAAAAAAGCATCCCTATACAATGATTCACTTGCTATTAAATAATTAGGTTCTGTTATATTTATTAAATAACTTATGACATCAAATATTTTTACTATTATTCACATTGCGAATGCAATAAATAACAAATTGAAAATTTTCGCAGAAATCCCTTACGAATTCCTCACTCATGACAAATATTTATTATAGTACAAAAGCCGAAAACAACAGAAGAAAGAAAACACGCTCATTTCGTTCTAAAATCTCTGTATATCAACAAAACAGAAAAATAAAACCATCGTTGTTTGTTTTCATTTGAAAATAAATGGATATAAACCCTAATCCGATCTATTTTGAAGTGGGAAGAGCTGCCTTACTACACAGAAAAAAAAGAGAAAAAAGAAAACTGAATTACAATAGACCCCGCTTAATTATCTCGCTGAAATTTTTCAGAATTACATGAAAGAGTTAAATAAACATACACAGAAAATATTAAACTGGGTTATGGAAAAATTAATTACGTCGTGCGAAAATTGTTCCAAGACTAATCAGGGCTAACTTATTATTTATTGTATTTGGCAAAATAAAATAAAATGTTCATCACTTTAACTATGTATTTTTTTTTTTCTGTGTATGCTTATTATTGCAAAAACAATTATTTTTTTTCTTCTCTCTTTGAATAAACAATAATCGCATTTATATGGACATGCATCTGGATGAATTTATTATTCGATTTAGATAATGTCGTATTTTGTCTAGATACCATGCAAATCAATTCTCTTTGTCTGTCTCGAATATTTAATCAGTGATATATATGAATATGACGAGTACAACTAATGAATAGATTTCCTAGAAATATTAACATAACCATTATTGTAGAAAAATTTGATATCATTTTTTAAATGAGTAATGAATATAATATGAATATAAAAACGGCTCGATATTATACAACAAAAATATTTTCTAAGTATAATTTAATTAAATTGGTTGAAATTATTTGGAAATTTGGATTAACATGGATATGATATGCGAGTATTATAATATTACATATATATGTATAGACAGATTAAAATATATTCATTGTATCCCTCTAAGGATACGATTTTTATCCCATCCACATACAGTTCTGTATGTGAAATTTTATTTCTATAGAAAATTTTGTCAACATTTTATTTTTATAGAAAATTTTGTCAAAACTGTATTTTTATACAAAATTTTATTTCTATAAAAAATGTTGTCAAAATTTTATTTCTGTAGAAAATTTTGTCAAAATTTTATTTCTATAGAAAATTTTGTCAAAATTTTATTTCTATAGAAAATTTTGTCAAAATTTTATTTCTATAAAAAATTTTGTCAAAATTTTATTTCTATAGAAAATTTTCTCAAAATTTTACTTCTATAGAAAATTTTTTCAAAATTTTATTTCTATTGAAAATTTTGTCAAAATTTTATTTCTATAGAAAATTTTGTCAAAATTTTATTTCTATAGAAAATTTTGTCAAAATTTTATTTCTATAGAAAATTTTGTCAACATTTTATTTCTGTAGAAAATTTTGTCAAAATTTTATTTCCATAAAAAATTTTGTCAAAATTTTATTTCTAGAAAAAAGTTTGTCAAAATTTTTTTTCTATAAAAAATTTTGTCAAAATTTTATTTCTATAGAAAATTTTGTCAAAATTATATTTCTATAGAAAATTTTGTCAAAATTATATTTCTATAGAAAATTTTGTCAACATTTTATTTCTCTAGAAAATTTTGTCAACACTTGATTTCTACAGAAAATTTTGTCAGAATTTTATTTCTATAGAAAATTTTGTCAAAATTTTATTTCTATAAAAATGTTGCCAAAATTTTATTTCTATAGAAAATTTTGTCAAAATTTTATTTCTGTAGAAAATTTTGTCAAAATTTTAATTCTATAGAAAATTTTGTAAAAATTTTATTTCTATAGAAAATTTTGTCAAAATTTTATTTCTATAGAAAATTTTGTCAACATTTTAATTCTATAGAAAATTTTGTCAAAATTTTATTTCTATAGAAAATTTTGTAAAAATTTTATTTCTATAGAAAATTTTGTCAAAATTTTATTTCTATAGAAAATTTTGTCAAAATTATATTTCTATAGAAAATTTTGTCAACACTTGATTTCTACAGAAAATTTTGTCAGAATTTTATTTCTATAGAAAATTTTGTCAAAATTTTATTTCTATAAAAATGTTGTCAAAATTTTATTTCTATAGAAAATTTTGTCAAAATTTTATTTCTGTAGAAAATTTTGTCAAAATTTTAATTCTATAGAAAATTTTGTCAAAATTTTATTTCTATAGGAAATTTTGTAAAAATTTTATTTCTATAGAAAATTTTGTCAACATTTTAATTCTATAGAAAATTTTGTCAAAATTTTAATTCTATAGAAAATTTTGTCAAAATTTTATTTCTATAGAAAATTTTGTCAAAATTTTATTTCTGTAGAAAATTGTCAAAATTGTATTTCTGTAGAAAATTGTCAAAATTGTATTTCTATAGAAAATTTTATTTCTATAGAAAAGTCAACATTTTATTTCTATAAAAAATTTTGTCAAAATTTTATTTCAATAGAAAATTTTGTCAAAATTTTATTTCTATAGAAAATTTTGTCAAAATTATATTTCTATCGAAAATTTTGTCAACATTTTATTTCTCTAGAAAATTTTGTCAACACTTAATTTCTACAGAAAATTTTGTCAAAATTTTATTTCTATAGAAAATTTTGTCAAAATTTTATTTCTATAAAAATGTTGCCAAAATTTTATTTCTATAGAAAATTTTGTAAAAATTTTATTTCTGTAGAAAATTTTGTCAAAATTTTAATTCTATAGAAAATTTTGTCAAAATTTTATAGAAAATTTTGTCAAAATTTTAATTCTATAAAAATTTTGCCAAAATTTTAGTTCTATAGAAAATTTTGTCAAAATTTTATTTCTATAGAAAATTTTGTCAAAATTTTATTTCTATAAAAATGTTGCCAAAGTTTTATTTCTATAAAAATGTTGCCAAAATTTTATTTCTATAAAAAATTTTGTCAAAATTTTATTTCTATAGAAAATTTTGTCAAAATTTTATTTTTATAGAAAATTTGGTCAAAATTTTTTTTTCTATAGAAAATTTTGTCAAAATTTTATTTCTGTAGAAAATTTTGGTCAAAATTTTATTTCTATAGAAAATTTTGTCAAAATTTTATTTCTATAGAAAATTTTTTCAAAATTGTTATACTATAGACAAATTTCGTCAAAATTTTATTTCTACAGAAAATTTTATCAAAATTTTATTTCTATAGAAAATTTTGTGAAAATGTTATTTTATATAAAAAATGTTGCCAAAATTTTATTTCTACAGAAAATGTCAAAATTTTATTTCTATAGAAAATTTTGGCAGCCACCGTAGTGCAATTGTTAGCATGCCCGCCTTCCAAACAAAGGATCATGGATTCAATCCCTTTTTCGACCAAACGCTAAAAACCTTTTTCAGTGATGGATTAGCCTCTATCAGTAATGTGGTTTCATCGCAATATGGAATGACGTTTGGACTTTACTATGAAAATGAGGTCTCTTGTCATTGACCTGAACATAGAATCGGGCAGCACTGAATGATAAGAGACAAGTTCACCACTGTGGTATCACAATGAACTGAACAGTTATCCTGAAATATCGAGCTGCCACTATAGCCACCGTGGTGCAATGGTTAGCATGCCCGCCTTGCATACACAAGGTCGTGGGTTCGATTCCTGCTTCGACCGAACACCAAGAAGTTTTTCAGCGGTGGATTATCCCACCTCAGTAATGCTGGGGACATTTCTGAGGATGTCAGAGCTTCTCTAAGTGGTTTCACTGCAATGTGAAACGCCGTTCGGACTCGGCTATAAAAAGGAGGTCCCTTGTCATTGAGTTTAACATGGAATCGGGCAGCACTCAGTGATAAGAGAGAAGTTCACCAACGTGGTATCACAATGGACTGAATAGTCTAAGTGAGCCTGATACATCGGGCTGCCACCTAACCTAACCTAACCTAACCTAACCTAACCTAACCTAACCTATTAATGCGGCATGGATTTCGATCATCTTCATTTAACAAATCATTTATGGGGTTGGTCCATTCCTGGTGGCGAGAAATGGTACGAGCAACAAGAGATTAATTCAGATTTAAATACTGGAGGGCTCCAAAGATAGTCACTTTTGGGTTACACTTGAATTCCCTCAATAATAACTTTATTTCTGAATTCAATAGATCAATATGCTTTTGTAGGCTTGTAAACAATTAAATTAACTATCTCTGAAAAAAACTTGTAAGCAGTCGGGTGAACGATTTAGAAACGATAACAACCTAAAGTTGGTTAAAATACATGCCAACAACCCTGCTTTAATTATTTTGTTTAATTACTATCAGCTAATTATCGGAATAAATTTGGTGAATTCAGTAAAGCTTTCTTCGATCACGCAGAAAAGAAATATGATCACCTCAACATCGATCATTTTTGTAGCAAAACATAAACATGCTTGTCGAAATCAGATACATAATTTCCTAGAATATGGTATGGTTGTGACAAACATTTTAGATGTTCTCTTTTCAAAAATAAAATTTTGCTCTTGAACCATATTTGAGGTGATCATATTATTTCTCTGGGTGATAGTAGTTACCTGAATATTTAACATGAAATATGCATTTTAGAAGATTTTATATAAGAGATTCACGCGAATACGAATCATCCATCAATTGTTTTTGCAATTTGCTTGTCATAGTAATTTTCAATTGTTAAAAACGATAAATTGTGAAATATCTATAAACGATTATATCACATCGATTAATAGTATTGGCTAATAATATTTTATTGCAAACAAACACCAAATGAAATGCGTATTGAATATTCATTGATACTGAAGAGACCAAATGTGGAGACCACCCTCTGCTATTCTAAATAAGGCTCATCAAAAGCCCACTAGAAGCGTGTGCCACTTTCAGATACCACAACATAGTCTTCAATTAATTATTCAACAATAATTTCGAATATATGCTAATAAAATAATTGCTAATAAGATAAAGGCCAAGAATATCAAGCAGAAAAAACGTGCAAATTTTTGTGTTCTTTGTAGTTTTATTATTAAATATTTTTTTTTTTTGGGTTTTAATTTGAATACTTTATGCCATGAATGAAATCACATGGCCTTCTGCCTGCCACTTGTCCACAGACAATTAAGTAAAACTAATCGAAGAAATAATGTGTGATTTTTATAGAGTAATAAAACGTCCTCTGATGATTCATGAACATATGTATGTTGAGCGTCGTCAACATCATCATCATCATCGTCATGGTCAGATTGAGTAGAACTGACATTATGGATCATCCATTGAAAGAGAATTACTGGACCCAGTTCTTTATAAAGTAGCTGACATAATAGTAGGATTTATTTTATTCTCTAGCTTATATATGTTTGATATATCAGCATGGCTACGGCATATTTCAAAAAGAATTTTAAAGAATTTAATTATTAGCTAGGCGTTTAATAAATCATTGTCATTATTAATTGATTAATTAGAGGCAATGAATATGCGAACTGAAAGTAGAATGTTCGCCAGAGATGTGATAGATTTTAAAAGACCAAAAATGTATAGCGAAAACTACACCCTCAAAAAACAAAAGCGATTTATAACATATTTATACCTCCAAACACGTTCTACTTCAAGCATAGAGACAAAGAAAAATACTTTTCTTCGAAACGAAATTTTAAACAATAAATTTCATTAAGAGCTCATAAATCTAGACTCAGAAAAAAGTGAACCCTCTATTTCACTAAAGCCAATTTAACATTATTTTAGTTCATGAAGTTATTATGTTTTGAAAAAGTTTCCTTTACTCTTATAATTTTGTATACCCACCACCATAGAATGGTGATGGGGGGCATAATAAGTTTGTCATTCCGCTTATAACACATCGAAATATCGATTTCCGACCATATAAAGTATATATATATTTTTGATCAGGGAGAAATTCTAAGACGAATTAACCCTGTCCGTCTGTCTGTTATAATCACGCTACAGTCTTCAATAATGCAGCAATCGTGCTGAAATTTTACACATACTCGTCTTTTGTCTTTTTAATATAGCCCCCATATAAATCGACCATCAGATTTGATATCTTGAAACTCCAGAGTTTTATATGATCTCTAACAACAATGCAGGAATTGGTTCATATCGGTTCATAATTATATATAGCCCTTATATAAAGCCATCCTCAGATTTGACCTCCGGAGCCTCTTGGAGGAGCAAAATTCATCCGATCCGGTTGAAACTTGGTACGTGGTGTTAGTATATGGTCTCTAAAAACCATGCAAAAATTGGTCTATATCGGTTCATAATTATATATGGCCCCCATATAATCCCCAGATATGACCACCAGAGTCTCTTGAAGGAGCAAAATTCATCCGATCCCATTGAAATTTGGTACATTTCGCTAGTGTATAGCCGATAACAACTATGCCAAAATTGGTCCGTATCGATCTATCTATTACATATATCGCCCCCAAATAAACTGATCCCCAATCACAGAAAAATCACAATTGCCACTCGATTCAAAAATAATCTACCAAAATTTTATTGTCATAGAAAGTTTTTTCAAAATATTTTGTCAATATGTTATTTCTATAGAAAATTTATGAAGCATTTCATAGTTGGAGAGGAATATTTTGTAAAATCTTGCAAAACATCAAGAATTCTACCAATCTACCAAACGGTAAAAAATCTGCCATTTTTGGGAGACCCGTGTACATAATTGTATATAGCCCCCATATAAAGCGACCCCCACACTCAAAAAAAGTGAACTCTCTATTTCACTAAAGCCAATTTAACTTTATTTTAGTTCATGGAATTATTATGTTTGGAGAAAGTTTTCTTTACTCTAATAATTTTTTGTGTACGTTAGTTAAATTAACTAACGTACCGAGGAAAAAAATATACTCAACTGAAGCATAAAGATTAACTAAATTCGTGTCTTCCATAAAATAGTTCAGAATTTCTTTAAATTTGTAAATTTTACCAAAATGCGTCCATCATGAACTTCGTATGTCACTAAAGACATTTTTGCAATTTTGAACTCCAAGTTTTTCCTTCAAACTACAAAATTTTCTTTAACAAGTGAAAAAACTTAGTTATGTCTAATAAATTTTCTTGAATTTGTCGAAAAATATTTACTTATTTTTATGACATCGGCGTGATGCCAACGTTTGTAATACTGTTTAGTTAAAATTTTCTACAAATATTCAAAATTTTCTAAAATTAACCGAAAGTTTTCTTCCTGGTGGGTTCACTGTGTTTTCAGTGCATATTTCAAGTCTGGCTCTATAATTACCGCACAAAAGTTCATATCGGTTCGTAATTATTTCTTCTCTATATATACCGGTGAAGAACTGAATATATACGTATTTAATCGACCTTTCTTTTGTCTACTATATATCCCGCATGGATTAACTTACAGTTTAGAAGATAATGTTAAGAAGTTTTAAGATGCCTTGCCATCGGCCGCAACCCAAGTAATTTAATTGTGGATGACCGTCTTTAGTAGAAGTTTCCACACAATCCATGGCGGAGGGTACATAAGATTCGGACTGGACGAACTTACGGCCGTATATGCTTGTTTTTACTAACATTGTGTTCCACCCAGGGCATTAGCCGACTTAAATTTTAAGTCTACAGTTTTTTAGAAGTCTAACAAATTTTGTCCAGATCGAGTCAGATTTAATTGTATGTATAGGGGAACAAAACCCTTTAAATATAGCACCCAACATATTTGACGGATTTGATATGGCATCGAAAATGTGGATCTACAAAGTGGCGCAGGGTATAATATAGTCGGCCCCGCCCGACTTTAGACTTTCCTTACTTGTTTTTTCCTATCTTTAATGGGGACTCACAATTTTTACCTGATTTGTATAATCGACTCCACTTTCATTTCTGTAATAAAAACTGTTTAGAAGCACATATTTTAATTTATAAATTAACAAAACGTTTACCTTTTTTCGGGCGGAGAACCGAACCACGAACCATCCGTTTTCAAAGAAAACACTGACATTAGAGTTGTTCGCTTGGCAGTCATGAGTTCAAACCAATACAATATGTGAATGGGACTGAAAAATTTATATCGTGAATGACCGTATAAGAAAACAAAATCTGTGAATGCGCCAGAGTAAAATTTCTTCACAATCACGATCACGAAAAAATCTCGTACATGGTGGAATTCACTATCACGATAAAATTTAAACGTACGTGAGTAACAATGCTCTTTCGTGAATGTGTGACTGAAACTTCTCTCTTGCGCATATCTCTAATTTAGAATAAAAGTATTGACTTGCAGGAAAAATAAAAACTACAGTTTTTCGATGGAACGCGAATATTGTTTTTGGATTTGCTGCGACATAGACATCCGTGTGCTTCAAAGATTAATATCCCAATAACAATAGTTGTGTTCCTTTACGTACTACTAGTTACTACTTTTACTAGTTTTTACTAGAAACCGTTCCTCAACCCCAAAAAATAGTAAAAGTAGTAAACAATTTTAAGAGAACAATGTCAAAATGCATGTCTCTTTTAAAATTTTTTTACTACAAGTTACTCGACAAATTCTTTCGAGTAAAAGTTGTAGATATGTCATGACAAAAATAATTATTTGTTTTCAAATTTTCCAAACTAAAGTAGTTCCAAATCGCTTTTTTTTTTGGAAATAAATCTTTAACTTTTTAATGGATTAAGATATCATCATAATTTTTTCTTTGTGCCAAAGCTGAAATGTTTTTCTCTATATTTAGAGGTTTGTAGGTCCCTAGTGGATTCACGGGCTGGTCTATAGACGTTGGAAGTTGGACACCTCGGGTGTATGCAATTTAGTGTTACTTGGCAAACGCGCAATTATGCACCGATTTTCATGATTTTTGCTTTGCTGAATAGAACTTATAAACTACCATAAAGAGATTGTGTATGTGTGCGAATATATCTAATATTTGCGAGATAGGGCCTTACAATTTATTTTTTAGCAAAATTTGAACAAAGTGGGTTCTGTATTTTGAGTCTAGAGGGACTACATTCCTTATAAAATTCTACGTATTCTGGAGGAAAAATTTGTGCACGTTTGTGCTTTAGATTTAACGTGTAGACTCCACAATTTGGAATTTCAAAACAATGCCGAACCAATACCACTTGTTTCAAAAAAAGTACCAAAAAATTGACCGACTCACACCAAATTCGGCACACCCTTTAATGGACCAAAAGTACCTCTACGTTTTGAATTTCATGCAAATCGGATAAAAGTTTTAATGTCTATGTCATGAAGACCCCAATTCGGGGGTCGGTTCATATGGAAGCAAAATCGAAACTTAGGCCGAAGTAGACCCATCTTCAAAATTGACCTGCATGTAGAAGAAAAACGTGTCTGTTAAAATTTCAGCACTATAGGTTCATTATTGAAGGAAGTAGCCTGATTACAACAGATAGCCATACAGAGAGACATCGACTTATAATTTCTCCCTAATCAAGACTATATACTTTCTATAGTCAGAATTCGTTATTTGTATGTGTTACAAACGGAATGAAAAACCCCACCTTATAAGATACTGATAATATGCGCTATTACTCTACTTTATGGCCCAGAAGCCAGAGTTTTACTTTGATTAAACATTTTGCAAAAGGAGTACTTTTTATAAAAAAGTAAAAACCATAGCTTCTTTCTATCGTAATAAGGATTTCAAAGTTTCCTGCAAAAAATCTGCCATTTGTAAAAAAAAAATCGATATAAAAGTATTTAATTTACCTACATGTTTTGAAAATATTTATTCAAATCACAATGCTTCTTTTGTTTTTTATTTGACATTTTTACAATTTTTACTATATTTTCGTTCCTGTACATTTAACAAATATAGAAATCTGAGAGGATTTTCAATATTTCTCTCTTTTACTACTTTTTACTACGAGTAAAGTAAAGGAACACACCTAATATATCCTGTTAGTGTATTTATTATTTTTCGTTGCCTAGTAATGTCAACAATATATGCTTGTTGGCAGATACCACAAAAATATTTGCACTTAATGTGCTCAAATCAATAACTTTTACACTTGGTCTAATTGAACATAGTACTTTATCTATTGTGAATTCAATTATCGGGGAATTCTGATTTCTATACCCTGCGCCACACTGTGGAACAGGGTATTATAAGTTAGTGCATATGTTTGCAACACCCAGAAGGAGACGATATAGACACATGATGTCTTTGGCAAAAATGATCAGGGTGGGCTCCTGAGTCGATATAGCCATGTCCGTCTGTCCGTGAACACATTTTTGTAATCAACGTCTAGGTCGCAGTTTTAGTCCAATCGACTTCAAATTTGGCACAAGTATGTGTTTTGGCTCAGAATAGAACCCTATTGATTTTGGAAGAAATCGGTTAAGATTTAGATATAGCTCCCATATATATATTTCGTCCGATATGGACTAATACGGTCCCAGAAGCCAGAGTTTTAGACCAATTTGGTTAAAATTAAGAGTACAATTAGTAGTATAGTCAAGTGTGCCAAATTTTATTGAAATCGGTTCAGATTTAGATATAGCTCCCATATGTAGCTTTCGCCCGATTTACACTCATATGACCACAGAGGCCAATTTTTAACTCCGATTTAGTTAAAATTTTGCACAGGGAGTAGAATTAGCATTGTAGCTATGCGTGCCAAATTTGAAATCGGTTCAGATTTAGATATAGCTCCCATATATAGCTTTCGCCCGATTTACACTCATATGACCACAGAGGCCAATTTTTAACTCCGATTTAGTTAAAATTTTGCACAGGGAGTAGAATTAGCATTGTAGCTATGCGTGCCAAATTTGAAATCGGTTCAGATTTAGATATAGCTCCCATATATATGTTTTTCTGATTTGTCAAAATACCAACATTTTCCTTGTAAAATCGCCACTGCTTAGTCGAAAAGTTGTAAAAATGACTCTAATTTTCCTAAACTTCTAATACATATATATCGAGCGATAAATCATAAATAAACTTTTGCGAAGTTTCTTTAAAATTGCTTCAGATTTAAATGTTTCCCATATTTTTATACCCACCACCATAGAATGGTGACGGGGGTATAATAAGTTTGTCATTCCGTTTGTAACACATCGAAATATCGATTTCCGACTATATAAAGTATATATATTCTTGATCAGGGAGAAATTCTAAGACGATATAGCCATGTTCGTCTGTCCGTCTGTCTGTCTGGCTGTCTGTCTGTCTGTTGTAATCACGCTACAGTCTTAAATAATAAAGCAATCGTGCTGAAATTTCGCACAAACTCGTCTTTTGTATGCAGGCAGGTCAAGTTCGAAGATGGGCTATATCGGTCCCAATTTTGATATAGTCCCCATATAAACCGACCTCCCGATTTGGGGTCTTTGGCTTATAAAAACCTTAGTTTCTATCCAATTTGCCTGAAATTGGAAATCTAGAGGTACTTTATGACCACAAAGAGGTGTGCCAAAAATGGTGAGTATCGGTCCATGTTTTGGTATAGCCCCCATATAGACCGATCTCCCGATTATATTTCTAGGGCTTCTAGAATCGATAGTTTCTATCCAATTCGCCTGAAATTGGATATCTAGAGGTATTTTAGCACCATAATGAGGTGTGCTAAAAATGGTGAGTATCGGTCCAGGTTTTGGTATAACCCCCTATATAGACCGACCTCCCGATTTGTGGTCTTGGGCTTATAGAATCCGTAGTTTTTATCGAATTTGCCTGAAATTAGAATTCTAGAGGTATTTTATAACAATAAAAAGGTGTGCCGAAAATGGTGAGCATCAGTCCATATTTTCGTATAGCCCCCATGTAGACCGATCTCCAGTTTTTACTTCTTGGGCGTCTAGAATCTGTAGTTTTTATCAAATTTGCCTGAAATTAGAAATCTAGAGGTATTTTAAAACCCTAAAGAGGTGTGCTGAAAATGATGAGTATCGGACCATGTTTTTATATAGCCCCCATATAGACTGATCTCCAGATTTTATTCTTGTGCTTATAGAAACCGTAGTTTTTATCCAACTTGCCTCAAATTGGAAATCTAGAGATATTTTGGGACCATAAAAAGGTATGCCGAAAATGGTGATTATAGGCCAATGTGTTGATATAGCCATCAGATAGACCGATCTCCCGATATTACTTTTTGGGCTTCTAGAAACCGTAATTGTTGTCCACTTTACCTGAAATCGAAAATCTGGAGGTTTTTAGGAATACAAATAGGTGTGCAAGAAATGATTTTATTTTTTAGGCTTCTATAATCCGTAGTTTTTATCCAATTTGCCTGAAATGAGAAATCTACAGGACCTTAAATATGAGAGCCGAAAGTGGCATGTATTGGCCCATGTTTTGGTTTATCTCCCAAATAGACCGATCTCCCGATTTTACCTTGGGCTTTTATAAACCATAGTTTTTATCAAATTTGCATGAAATTTTAAATCTAGAAGTATTTTAGGAACATAAAGAGGTGTGCCGAAAATGGTGAATATCGGTCCATGTGCACTGATAATGAAAATTGCCTGAAACTGAATTATAGTTTCCAGATTTTACTTCTGGTAATCATTTAAATAATGGGGGTAAAAAATTTTCTTGCACACTTGCACACGATGTTTATGATTCCTCTAAAACTCAAACAAATATGGTTCTTATAAATCCAGAATCTGATCTAGTAGGTAAAATCTTTGAATTTATCTTCGGGAAGTGTACTGGTTAAACTGATCTGCTTGTCACCAAATCCCCCTGAAATGTTCACAGGAAACTATAATATTTGATTCATGGTGGTGGGTATTTAAGATTCGGCTCGGCCGAACTTACTGCTTTATATACTTGTTTTTACTAACATTGTGTTCCACCCTAGTGCATTAGCCGACTTAAATTTTGAGTCTATAGATTTTGTAGAAGTATATCAACTTCTGTCCAGATCGAGTGATATTTAAATGTGATATGGTATCGAAAACTTAGATCTACAAAATGGTGCAGGGTATAATATAGTCGACCCCGCCCGATTTTAGACTTTCCTTACTTGTTTTGAGTTTGTCGAAAAATATTTACGTATTTTTGTGACATCGGCATGATGTCAGCGTTTGTAATAATGCTTAATTAAAATTTTCTAAAAATAATTTCAATTTTTTTAAAATTATCCAAAATTTTTCTTCCTGGTTGGTTTACTGTTTATACCCTTCACCACTACTGTGGTACAGGGTATAATAAGTTTGTGCATTTGTATGTAACGCCAAGAAGGAGTAATCATAGACCAACCTTTTAGTATACGGATCGGCTTAGAATTAAATTCTGAGTCGATTTAGCGATGTCCGTCTGTCTGTCTGTCTGTCTGTCTGTCCGTCTGTCTGTCCGTCTGTCTGTCTGTCTGTTAATGTATTTTTGTGTGCAAAGTACAGCCCGCAGTTTTAGTCCGATTGTCCTAAAATTTGGTATAGGGTCCTGTTTCGGCTCAAAGACGATCCCTATTGATTTTGGAAAAAATCGGTTCAGATTTAGATATAGCTGCCATATATATTTTTCACCGATCTGGTCATAATGGGCGTGTATATCAACCGATCTTCCTCACATTCCGTACATCCGAATATTTTATGAGTCTCGAAAAACTTGAAAAATATCAGCAAAATCGGTTCAGATTAAGATATATCTCCCATATATAGCTTTCGCCCGATTTACACTCATTTGCCCACAGAGGCCAATTTTTTTGCTCCGATTTAGTTGAAATTTTGCATAGGGAGTAGAATTAGCGTTGTAACTATGCATGTCAAATTTGGTTGAAATCGGTTCAGATTTGGATATATCTCCCATATATATGTTTTTCTGATTTCGACAAAAATGGTCAAAATACCAACATTTTCCTTGTAAAATCGCCATTGCTTAGTCGAAAAGTTGTAAAAATGACTCTAATACATATATCGAGCGATAAATCAATAATAAACTTTTTCGAAGTTTCCTTAAAATTGCTTCAGATTTAAACGTTTCCCATATTTTTTTTACTAACATTGTGTTCCACCCTAGTGCATTAGCCGACTTAAATTTTTAGTCTATAGATTTTGTAGAAGTCTATCAAATTCTTCCAGATCGTGTGATATTTAAATATATGTATTTGGGACAAACCTTTATATATAGCCCCCAACACATTTGACGGATGTGATATGGTATCGAAAATTTAGATCTACAAAGTGGTGCAGGGTATAATATAGTCGGCCCCGCCCGACTTTAGACTTTCCTTACTGGTTTTTCAATGTAAGTTTTTGAAAAGACTTGTTACGGGTGTCTTAAATAATTGGTATTTACTTTTAAATAAGTTGTTTTTTAGCCTTAACGCAAAAAAGTACACTTTTGAGTACACAAAACTTTACGATAAAAATTTAAAATTTGCTCAAAAATGTACAAAAATTTTACAGTATAAATTAATGTAATTAAAATGTGGCGCAATATGATGAATGGTATAACAAAAATGTTAAACTTATGTCGTGAAAATGGTTAAATTTGTCACTATTTTTCATGTCAATTTCTAAAAGGTTAAGACCGTTAAGTAAGCAATCAAGTTGGTGAAGCGGGATACCCCTCGTGATCTATATAAAAACACGTGGAGCTAATATCTGACTAAAATATGAATTGTATCTTCTTTTCGTTACAGGTAAATTGTTTGTCTTATGCAGTACAGTGGTAAGAATTTAAAATATTTAAAATAATGAACCATTTTATGTTTATAGAAACTATTGTCGAATAACATTTTTAAATGGAAATATTTTGTTATTTAATTAAAGTGCTAATAGGGAAAATTCGTAGTTTTATTTAAAAAAAATAAAAATTTTCTTAACAGACTCTATTTTTCTTTAATTTGATTAAAAAGTTAATTATATCAGTTAAGTTTTCAATTGAAAAGGTTTGCAACTTCAATCGATTTTTTAATTGGAAACATGTTTAGTTATATTGTTTTCTATGTAATACCAATTGCTGTATCATAGTCTTCGTTGGCATACTTTTAGGATTTAATATTCACTTCCCAAATTATTATAATATGTGAGAAAAATTTACAAGGTAATCAGTCAAGTGAAACATTTTCCTTAGATTTTTATACTATAGCATAGGAATACAAAAGATTTTATTGCAAATACGAAAGTGCTCTACTAAAAAAAATGTGTTAAATGAATTTCTAATTTCTAAACTATGTGGCATACTTTTAGGCATACTTTTATTTCTATATAACTCCTTTCAATTTAAAACATTTTCATTTCAATTCAACTAAAACTGGGATAAAAACTATCTAAATGCAACACATATGAGATAGGACAATGAACACACGAGAGGAAAAGACCAGAAATAAATTCCATACAAATGGAGAAAAACATCCCATTGAGACGGTACTGCTTTTACCAATGACAAATTAAACAAGTTGAGGACATTTTTAGAAATTGATAAACCCCCTTATCTTCTCTTCCGCTAGTGAACGGGAAAACTGGACTCCTGGGTAACAAACAAATAAAGAACACTTTAAACTTAGTGAAACTTCTAGAGCTGGTGTGAGTGGAATCATTGTTTTTGTCAGTGTTGTCATGATACAAACTTTACAATACCTTCCCTTAGATATTTACAATGAAATCCAAACAATGCTCTATGCTTCTATGTGAGATCTAGGGGAGAAGGAAACTTGAGCTATATCGTTGTCATCAACAGCAGGAGGAATACCATTCACCAATGTAGCCACAGAAACGATGATAAGACCAACAACGAAATTGGAATACAAAGTCAACTGTTTGTTCTATTTTTTTTTATTTTTTTTTTATTTTACCAAATGCAGGCTGTTAGGCAAGCTGTTCTCAAGTATTTCAGAACTATGCGATTTTACAGTATACACTGTGAAAAATACTAGCAATTGATTAAAAATTCATCAACTAAATTGTATATCGGGAGACTGAATATTGTTTTTTACCGCTTTTCTTAGGGGAAAGGTCCGCGTGTTTCACAAAATTGCAAAATATAGTAATATCGCTTGGTAGTTCGATTCATGATTTTGGATTGTGAATCGATCACTCTTCTTCTTCGATGCTTACTTAAAAAGAGGGATTAAAGAGTTTCATTGTGCTCGCAAATCAATATTTTGATTAATGTTTTAAAGGTGCCCTCAAACCAGTAACCATGTGAAACGAAGTTATCTCAGTCCAGGATCCCATAATAACAGACCTCTGGGGCCAAATCACCGCCTTCGTCATAGAGTTCTGTTTCGTATAGAAAACGTTTTCGATCGCAGAAAATTTTTGGATCACTGCATTCGATCGCAATTTATTTTGTCTAATACTTATTAAAACCTCCACTATAGGATGGGGGTATATTAACTTTGTCATTCCGTTTGTAACACATCGAAATATTGCTCTAAGACCCCATAAAGTATATATAGCCTGGGTCGTGTTGAAATTCTGAGTCGATCTGAGCATGTCCGTCCTTCCGTCCGTCTGTTGAAATCACGCTAACTTCCGAACGAAACAAGCTATCGACTTGAAACTTTGCACAAGTAGTTGTTATTGATGTAGGTCGGATGGCATTGCAAATGGACCATATCGGTCCACTTTTACGTATAGTCCCCATATAAACCGATCCCCAGATTTGGCTTGCGGAGCCTCTAAGAGAAAAAAATTTCATCCGATCCGGTTGAAATTTGGTACATAGTGTTAGTATATGGTCTCTAACAACCGTGCAAAATTTGGTCCACATCGGCCAATAATTATAATAGCCCCCATATAAACCGATCCCCAGATTAGGCTTGCGGAGCCTCTAAGAGAAACAAATTTCATCCGATCCGGTTGAAATTTGGTACATGGTGAAAGTATATGGTCTCTAACAACCATGCAAAAATTGGTTCACCTCGGTCCAAAATTATATATAGCCCACATATAAACCGATTCCCAGATTTGGCTTGCGAAGAAAAGCAAATTTCATCCGATCCGGCTGAAAATTGTTACGTGGTGTTAGTATATGATATTTAACAATCATGCCAAAAGTGGTCCATATCGGTCTATAGTTATATATAATCCTCAGATAAATCGATCCCCAATCACACAAAAATTGGTCCATATTAAGTTCATAATTGTATATAGCACCCATATAAGCGACCCCCATATTTCAATTCTGGCTCTCTAAGTACCGTGCAAAAGTCCATATCGATTCGTAATTATTTGTAGACTTACCTATATATACCTTTTTTGTCTAATATATACCACGTATGGACTAACTTACAATTTAGAAGACGATGTTAAGAAGTTTTAAGATACCGGTAAGTGTTACCGCGACCCAATAAATTCAATTGTGGATGACAGTGTTTCGTAGAAGTTTCTACGCAATCCATGGTGGAGGGTACATAAGATTCGGCCTGGCAGAACTTACGCTGTAAACATATGGTAATAAGAAATTGGAAGCGAAAGAGAATTTCAAAATAAGTTTTTGTAATCAAAATAAATTATTTCTGAGAAATTTATATTGTTTTTGTGTGTTAAATATGTGTAAAAATATATTATGAATCCAAGTGTTTTTTGTTTTCCTCGTCTTCGGATTCAGAGGATGAGTACAAAGTGTCATTAATAAGGAAACATATTCGTGACAAAAGCAGTCCTTTAGCATTGCCTGAAGAGCAAGTGTTTCTATTTTGAAGTGAGTGCTTTTAACTAATTGTCTTTTTAACATTCATAGATTTAAAATACGTTTTCGTATGTCAAAAGAAGCTTTTAAATATGTTCTTGAAAAAAATAAGTGTTTTGAAGCGGCTACTGAGCATTCCTTTCTTTGATCCGTTTCCCTATATATTTTCTTAAAGTATTTTGCCAAAATAGAATAAAACGTTTTCCCCAACTTCTTGTTTCTTTTTGTTTACGTTTTTTCCCGCTCAAAAATCACTACATACTTCGTTTTCGATAGCATGCTACCTATCGTGTTCAACTTCCAGTAGAAACAATTCGATAACGACTGCCGTGATCCGCGTAAACTTTATTACGATGACGAATTTCGACCGCGGTGATTTGGACCCTCATTGAAGATGTACGAGATAGGGGAAACGGCAGTCCTTTGGAAAAAATTCAGTAGACAAATTTTAGATGGGCATGTCGTAGGACGGATGTCCACCATTTCAACAACCGTTGCACTGAATTTGCATCACTTCTTAATGTGTGATCCGAATTCAGTGTTTCGAATGTGAAAATTTTGTGATATTTTAACAAATAAATAATGGGAACGTTTAACATAAAATATTTTCAAAAATGTGCAATTTTTCTAGAATGGAATTAGCATTTTTTCGACATAATTTAAATAATTTTTGTCATTTTATTAATTTTTTCTTTTTTTATCCATTGTGAAACAAAAAATACCCATTAAAAATATAAAAACCGTGTTATAAAAATTGAATTAATATACTTGCTGTGTAGTTAAGATAATGAACTTCTTTGTGAGGACATTTTTGGAAGTGCTTTTAAAGTTGTGCCTTTAAAACAACTCTCAAATTTTTTGCTGGGAAAAAGTGTGGAAGTACTTTTAGTTGCTCCATTATAAATTAATTGTCTAGTTATGCTGAAGTCTGATTTTTTTATTTATTTTTATAAAATAAAACATTAATTGAACCTATAACTTCAGTCCTTTACATTTTAGCTAGGGGGATATAGCCCCCTAGGGAAATTGTCTACACGGATGAAAAAGACTGTTTTTCATATGATTGGCTATAAACATGATATGTTTGGAACACAAATTTTTAAACACAATATTTTTGAGTGCAAGCATATAATGTTCATAAACTAGCATAACATGTTTGGGACATAAAATGTTTGTAAATATAATATGCTTGGATGCAAACATATATTAATTTAGAAATAGCCTATAAACATATATGTGTTTAGTAGCTTGGAGCGCTATTTAACAGGGAGCGATATTGAATTAAGTTGGTGGTTGTTGCTTGTTATTACAAAATTAACATTTTATTTTTCCTTGGGCAATTGATCAGCTACTTCTTTGATCCTTACAAACTGTGTGGTCTGCTGTTCGAATCCCCGTCCGGCAAAAGATAAAATTAAAATAAAAAAAAAATCATATCATTGAATATATATAATACAATGTTTGTATTACAGAAAAAGGTGCTAAGAACTAAAAAATCTCGTGGAAGTAAGAAAATTTTGAGCATTCAGGTCGAAAACCTATGTTGTTAGCACCTATATTACCTGTTTATTTTCATAATTCATTATGATTGTAAATATATAAATAAATAAATAAAATTTTGAGCACAATATTGTTTGGGAGAATTTTTTTAAGCATATAATATTTTTGGGTGCAATATGCTTCCAAACATATTATATGTTCACATAATAACATATTGTTTTTTTGGAAGACAACATTATTGAATTTGGATGCAAAAATACAAAATGTTTGGAACTTAGACTACCCAAACATATATTGTTTAGACCAATATGCTTTCAAACATATTATATATTGGAAGAGATCAAACATATAAATGTTTGGGCAATACCCAAAAATGTATATGCTTGAAGCAAAATATGTTTGGGAGTATATGTTACAGAAGCGATTTTTTATGAGAGTGTAGCTACGCTTATGCATACAAACCTAGGGGGGGGGTTTGATTTCTTCAACCGCAATTTTTATTTTATCTAAAAAAAACTACAAATCTAAATATACACGCAAAGAAAAAAAAAGGTTTGGAAAACGTGTACCGAAAACGTTTTTCTTTTGTTAGAGTTTTTTGAATTGCTTCGAAAATTGTAAACTTTTATGACCAAAAAAATTCGTTTGTTACAAAATTTTTATTTGTTCAATAAGAAAAGTTATTTTTGAAACAACAACACAGTCCATTTCGTTTATATCAAACACTGTTCTTTTCTGACTTTAGGTCTTTGATAAGACACATTTTACAGTTCAAAATTTAATATACTACAATGTAATGTTCAACATTTTTTCGGAATCTTCCGAACATATCTGGAATATATGTATAAAAAAAAAAAAAAAAAAAAACTTTGGTCGAAGCAGGGATCGAACCCACGACCCTTGGCATGCAAGTCGGACGTAGCAACCACTGCTCCACGGTGCCAAACTAAATGTTTGTTTCTGTTATATAAACTTTGTTTATTCGGTTCGTGGGCGCCGCAAGCTATGCTATATAAATATAACTTATATGGATATTTATCTATTGATGACCATAAGAGGTACATAGCTCAGTGGTTAGTGTGTTGGCTTACAAAGTGCATGGTCCGCGGTTCGATTCTCCGTCCAGGCGAAAGGTAAAAAAAAATAAAAATTTATAAAATCGTATAATTTCTTCTACACTGTTGGTATTACAGGAAAAGGTGTTAGGAAATAAAAAAACCTCGTGGATGTGAGAAAGATGTGAGGGAAAATGCAATTAGCAAGAAAGCAATGTTTTTTTTTTTTAGTTTGTCTTTATGAAATTGTTTTTACATCCTGGAAAAGAATAAACGTTTATCACAACAAGTATATACTTTTCTTCCAAATACACTTCTGTACGGCGAAAAGCAAATGAGAAACGTACTTTGTTTGTCTTAAATTTCGTTTGGGAGGAAAGAATTATTTTTTTGGGTGTAGGTGTTCCTTTAGAAATGAAATATTTACAAAATTTGCTATAGAAATAAAATTTTTACCAAATTTCCTATATACTCGTAGAAATAAAATTTTGATAAATTTTTCTATAGAAATAAAATTTTGCGAAAATTTTCTATAAAAATAAAATTTTGAAAAAATTTTCTTTGGAAATAAAATTTTGAGAAAATTTTCCGTAAATCGTTTTTTTTTTAATTTTCGTGTTATTTCATACTATCAAAGTCCACTGTGAATAAGTTCTCCCTTCTTGTAGAAGTAGTAACATTCCTTTGGTGCAAGCTAAAATCGGTAAACATTTAAATTTTTTTTTTGCATGAGTGGCAACCGTGGTTCCGAATGTGGTGTGTGTCCACGGTCTATGTTTTGGTATAGGCCTCATATAGACCGATCTCTCGATTTGATTTCTTACGATTCTAGACCTCAATTATTATTAATTTTCTTAACCCTCTAATGCCCAATCCCGCCTATAGGCGGGCTTCGTAAAATCAGAAAGCTTTTAGCAAAACACACCTTAAGACAACAAAAATGGGTAAAATAAAAAGAAATCTTAGTAAAATCTGTTCAAGAGGCTTTGCAGCATATACTGAATTTTACCGCATACATTTTTCTTGTTTTGTTTTCTTGCTTTTGTGTCGTTAACATTGAATATTTAATCTGCTGGCAAAAAATTGGGGCATTAGAGGGTTAAAATATAAATTAATTTTGTTTAAGTTCTTATATTGTAATTTAATTAAAAATATTTTTGTTTGTCTTAATTTTTTTTTTCCAAATTTATCCTAATATTTGGTTTTAGAATGTAACCAATTTTTCTCAATTTTTTTAGATCTTCCACAGACTATTCATCTCGAATAGTTGATTCCAACTTCATATTTTTTCCCTGTATACCTGAATGCTTTCCCATAGAACTTCCCTTAGAGTTCTCGTTCAAACCTACTTGCATTTTGTGCAAAATAATGAATAGCTGTAACATAGGGAATCTAAGTCAGTCATTCATTCGATTCATTGAGGCATCGCTTCGACAGACTTAGGATTTGAAGGCTGGTTCTAATACAGCATGGGACGCCATCACCGCCGATTGGCACATGCAACAATTGCTGAAGTTAAGAAAATGTAGCCATATCACTCGACTTTGTTGTAGGTTCGTTATCTCTATTCGAAAAGTTAACAAAATTCAAAAGCAACAACGACGACAAAAACACTTCAACAGCAACGACATTTGCTCTGCAGGCATTAGAGAAAGAATACAAAAGCTTGTAAAACTTCCAGTTAGATGTTCTTCTTATGTTCGTCCGTCTGTCTCTGGATCTATCCAAAATGTTCATACATCTGGTTGTTTGTCTGTATTCCGGTATCTAAGTGGAGTTACCATATGTAATCAGATGCTCTGCATGCATGCTCATATGTTGTTATTTTCTTTGTATCTTGTTTTTGAATAGAAAAAAAAAATGCAAAGATTCCTATGATCGACATTAATGGAGAATAATATAGCACCGATTACTGAAGACTAGCCAAGTTATAATTTAAGCCACTCACAAAGGCTTCAAGTGGTGTCATACCAGCCTCTTGGACTCAGATATGAATGAATGCAGGGTTAAACAGCGCTAAGACAACACCTTGCTAAATCTCCATGGTTGGCGCTAAAGTGGCTCTGTAGTACTCCAGGATGTCAACATCGCCCATTAAACCATTCAATAGTTTAGAAGCGAGTCCATAATATTTTACACGCATTGTTCCCCATTTTGACAATGGCCAACAAAAGGCTGTCCTTCGCCACAGGGATAATATATCTTCGATTCTTTCCGATAGCGGCGTCTTATTCGACGATCGTTAGCGTCTACACTCACTGAATCTGTTTAGGAATTCAAAAGTAGAAAATCGACAAACCGATGTTTTGTCAAAAAAAAGTCCAGTTGACTTCAATGTTGCCCAAAATCGATAAAATTCTTAATAGGTACTTCATCAGCTCGACGATTGGGCCACCTTTTAGGTGTCAGCATCTCATTGGGCTATCACTCCCGTATTCTTACCTCAACAATATTTGCGAACACCTCGCCCATTAGTTTTTATATTTTCAAAATTCGAAATTTTCAAAATTTTAAAAGTCGACACGTCTACGTTCTCTATATGGTGGTTTTTGTATAGCAACCCTATGGGAAATGGATCAACCACAGGACTTAGTACAGGACTAGTACCTGGTATGTATGGACCAGTCCCAGTTCTGGTCAAAATGTATGGAAGGGACCGGTCACTTTAACATGGGTTTGTCATTGACGGGGTAAATTTACATATTAAGACACGTCTTGGACTCATTCCAAAGGACATGTCCTGGGACAATTTAGCAGGAGCACTCCATAGACAGGTCCTCAGGACCCACACTCGGACAAACTCTTAGAAAACTGTTTCTGTTAGGGCATGCGAATCGCATTCGAACATTTGAAATATGTTGAACAATAGGTTATTCTGATAATTTTGTTTCACCAAATGTGTAGATCCAAAAAGATTTTAATATCAAGCTAGTACGGAAATCAATAAATTACGACTATTTAAGAATTGCAACTAACTGGAGCACCGGTACCAGTTCTGTGATGGGTCCGTCAGTGGCAATGTGCACCAATTTCCCGTAGGGATAATACTGAAAAGTCTTTATAAGTACCTACTACGAAGACCAGAAATTTAAAAAAAAACGTGTGAACATCTTCAGCTCAACGATTGAGACAAAAGATATTCGACCCGGCATCTCATCTAGCGATCACTCTCTTTTTCCTGTCTGCTTTAAAGTCGACACTTTACTTTGATACCTATGCGGTAATCCCCAAACTTCCGATTAGTAGAATTTTTAACTGACCTGAAGGCTTATGAAAAAGACCAGAAGGCTTATGAAACCAGACAATTGCCAATTTTTTATATTACCACAAGGATCAACTCTTAGCTATTGCCCGATTTTGAAGCACCAATGGAATCCCATCCTATGGAGGCTTGTTAAACATACTAGAAATTCGTAATATGTACCTATTACGATCACCAACAATGTAAATATTCCGAGTAAAGAGGCATATTTTCTTATCAATGGTTGAGGCAAATGATTTGGGGAACGCTCCAGTTTCCGAGCTTCCAGAATTCATTGCGTCCATTTCCGAGATGTCGTAGTTTTATCGCTAGATGTTAATAACTTTAAGATAGTCAAAGCACTGGAAGTTGTCATTTGTTGAAGACTTTGTTCTAGAGAAAGATGTTATATATATCGTATCTTCCAAAGATTTGATTTCGATACAAAGATATTGTCATTGTCAAGAAACCGCCTTTTATGAAAATTTGAAAAATTCGACTTTTACAAAGTCGGACTTTTTTTAAATATTGAAACAAAGATGTACCACATCGTAGTAAAATTTGAAAATTCTGATATACTTTCCAAATGTGGAAATTCGATGTCCCCCTATCCCTATCAAACCTTTCGATTTTGTCGTTAACAGTCTACTAGACAAATGCGACCAATGTCAAGAGACGTTTAGTTGATATTGACCAGTATGAAAAGTCGATTTGATACGTTTTTCAAAAAACCAAAAATCGATTTTCTTTTGT